>NC_080603.1:11073359-11373879 GCF_027887145.1 Ammospiza caudacuta | reverse complement strand
ACCTTAATACAGATGTAAAATGTGTGTGCTCTGAGCCGAGTCAAAGCTTTGCATCCACATGCATCTGAATCTTAGGGATGTTCAGAGCTAATTGAACTCTTTATCCTGATGTTTATAGTAAGTTCTAATTCTGGAAGGACAGGATACTCATATAGACAAAGATGTTTTTAGAACTTGGAGGCACAAGAGACTTGCACTTAAGAATCAGAGGAGTACTTTTGAAAATGTGACCTGTAAAGAATATTAATAAAACAGGAAGAAATATGTGCATAAGAGGTCAAAAACACAGGCTAACAGAAAACAGAAGTCTCTACCAATAAAAAAAGCTGATAACAAGCAACAGGAATGTGCTATAGAGTTAATTTGTCAAAAGCCATGAGGTTTTCTTGGCAAGAAGAGCCCTAAGTGACTGCAGTGACTTCTCTCACATGGGGCTGAATTACCAAGTGGGAGCAGAGCTCTCCCTGGTGAGCTGGTAAAGCCCAGGGCTTGTGTTCAGTGCTGCTCTCTGCACCCACAGGTTTGCAGCTCATGGAGTGCAGACTGCATCCCTCCCTTTCCCAGAGAGAGGGGAAGGTCCTGCCTGCCTCACTGAATGCTCCCTTTATGGGAATCCCAAATCTTTTGCTTGACATAAACCCTTGGTGTTGCATCAGAAGGGACTGAGAGGAAAAGGTGTATTTGTCATGGGAGTGAATATTTGTCATGGGTGAATGTGTGGGATGGTTCAATGAGTAGTCAGGCCTGTTGTTTGGAAGAATAAATATAGACTAAGATAGAGTGAGCAGCAGTGAGAGATGAGGTTGAGGAGGACAAAGATTTACAGAGCATCCCTTCCATTTGCAGAGGTGATGAGTCTGAAGGGAATAAAAATAAATGACATGGAAATATGGGGTTTTATCTTTTAAATTCTATGGTAATAGCAAGAATAATAAAACCATTTTGTGTTTATTTTTCCTTCTCTTCAAGACCCTGCAGAAGTTCCAGTGAATTATGATTGCTCTCAAGAAGAGGCAGATTCCTCAGAGAACACCTTGCACCCAGACTTCGCAAAAGTAATGGATGTTACACTTTTCTTTACAAGTTTAGTGGAAAGAACTTCCTAGGTGCAAAATGCCTGCCAATACCTGATCATTAATATTCTGAAAGGTTGAAAAATATAGCACAGTCTATTACAATTGTTAGAGATAAAACAAGTGACAGGAATAATCCTTTCTGAGCACCTCATCCTTTTGTTTAAGTAAGAAAATCACCACCAGATGCAAAGAGTAGGTGTTCCACAGTGTGTTTTGATTTAGACCTGTGAAATCAGTAAGGATCTGATCCCCTCTGTTATATGTGAAATATTTGCTCATCTGAACTGCATTTCAGTAGATTCTGGCCCTTGGAGAGCCAAGATTTCCTGTGTGACTGGCAGGGAAGAGAGCTCTGAACTGCTCATTGCCTCCTGTAACTTCATTGAAAGATGCATGTGCTACCAGGGGAGGCATTTTGTCCTCTAGAGCTCATAAACTGTTTCATGTGGATGAGATAATTGTGTATGGTGCTAAGAAGCTTTTTAATGAAAAGCTAGATTGGAAATGCTTCACTGCTTTCTCTTAAATGAGTGTACAATCTGTTTGTAGCCTCCTGCCAGTGAGCTGCTGTAGATGCTGTCTGCCTACAGAGCCAAATGCTCTTTGAGGATGTCACACAGATTTGATCTGAAAGCTGTCTGTGCAATTGGGGACAGAATTTTACTGTATGTCATATTCATAAATGTGAAGTGGTCACCTAGAATGTGAAAAAGCAAATTAAAATCAAATCACCAAACAAAATAAAACCAGAACAAAATAAAATATATCTGAGTTTTTTTATTAAGGACAATAGAAGTGTCTGATCATCTTGTCTGTAGGTAGATTCTTTCTAATGGTTTAGTTGATGCAGATATCTCACTGGTGCCTGCAAGTCTATAGGAGATGGTCAGCTTGTTTTCTGATGCTTTTTTTGCCCTTTATATGGATAATTCCTGTTCCCCCACCCTGGCTCTACAGGCCCGGCTGCAGCAGTGTTCTGTGCCTTTCCCTAGTCCATGCAGATGAACGTCCTGGTCCCATCTCTGTCTAAACCAGGCTACCAGAGCCACATCCAGGGCTGCTTCTGGTTAGGCCATGGGCAGGGCATGTTAGGAAGTGAGCACAGAGCTCTTGGTCCTGCTGGGCTGCTACTGCTTGTTACTTAATGTGTACTGGCAATACCATGGTGTTGTGGGAGATAGGGAACACTGAACAAGAGAATATCTTGTGCCATGTCAGCTAAGGGTTGTACTCAGTCCTAGGCAAGCAGAAAAGATGGACACTCTTTTAATATTTTAGAGATTAATTTTTTTTTTTAAGTTGGAGAAAATCAAAGTGCAAAGACTGAAGGAACTGAGCAATTGAAATATCCCAAGGGATCTTTAAGGAGAAGGAAATGTGTAGGGCTTACTTTACATATTGAATAAATGAGCTTAACTAGTGA
Organism: Ammospiza caudacuta; assembly: GCF_027887145.1. Classification (NCBI taxonomy): domain Eukaryota; kingdom Metazoa; phylum Chordata; class Aves; order Passeriformes; family Passerellidae; genus Ammospiza; species Ammospiza caudacuta. The sequence goes on along the minus strand of NC_080603.1, from coordinate 11,371,380 downwards.
GGAAAAAGGTTTTTGCAGTTAGACATAAGGATTTTAGAAGGTAGGGTAGGAAAGCACCAGGTGGCTTCAGGAGGTGAAGTTGGTTTTGTCAGAGAGCTTGCTATTGAGCTAAGCAAGTGTCAGAAAGGAAATGGGTATGTCTGATGCTCCCTGTGGCAGAGGGTGGGTGGCAGAGGGCTGCCAGCCTTCCCTTTGGGTGACACTGCAGTCTGTGCCTGCTCAGCCTGTGAGGCTGGGTGACATTTGCTGCCTCCCTTTCTGCCCTGCCCTGGCTCAGGTGTTTTTCTGTGGGGCTGGTTTGTTGGGGGTTTATTTCCCTCACCTTGGGAATCTCTAAACTGATTGTGGTGCAGAGATCTGACATCTTCCTCAATGGATTGTGACTGTAGTTCTCTTCACAGAGAGCAGCCAGCACAACTCTTCCAGGATTTTTCCTGGGGAAGGCAGCAGGAAGCACAGAGAGAAGAGAAAACAATTCTTATCTCTATTTGCTGCGCCTGTTGTTTGGCACAGCTGGAATGTGTTATGGAGATTGTTTACCCAAAGTGATTTGTTAATTGGACACTGGTGAAGTTGATTTGATTCTTTGCCCAATTAGATCAAAGCTGTGTCCTGGCTGTCTCAGACAGTCACAGGTTATTCTTTAGTATTGTATAGTATCTCTTTAGTATGCAATTTAGTATAGTATTAGTGTAATATAACTTAGCTTAGTAAAGGAATTGTTCAGCCTTTTGATTGAAGGAGTCATTCATTATTGAAGGAGTCAGCACATTATTCCCTGCACTGGGGAGGCCCCAGCAATGATAATAGATAGCATATGTGAACGCACAAAAACTTGAATTACTTAATTGATCTATTTTGGGATTCCTCAGAAGTGTGTCATGGCCTGAAAAGCCCTGCTTCACAAACAAGGGGTGCTTGGGGATAACTGCTGCAGAACGGGGAAATGTTGTTTTGAGTGAAACATTGATCACTCATTTAGAAGTCCAACAGCTCCATGAATTTCTGTTCTTGTGCAGAAAACTAATTTATTATCTGTCACCACAGTACATCACAGAAACAGAAGAAACAGTGAAAGCCTCTCGAAACACAGAGCGACTAAACCTGTTCTCTTTGGATCCTGATATAACAGTAAGCAAAATTTAATTTTTTCTTTTTTTTTTTAACTCTTAGAAATTTTAAAATCCAGGTGAGATGAGCTAACTGGGTTAGCTGAGCCAGCAGAGTGGGTTGAGCTTGAGCAAGCAGCTGGGTATAGCCAAGGCTTCAGCAGGGAAGAGGGAGGGGAGCTGTCTGCAGCCCACAGGGATTTCTGCACAGACTCTGCATTTGGGCTGCAGCATGGCTGAGGATGGCAGTGACCTCTGGGGGTCATCCAGTCCAGCTGAGCTAAGCTCTGAATGAGTTTAAAACAAGCATTAAAGCAAAGTTTAACATTTAATGTCAGGATTCAAAGGAAGTTATTTCTTGCACTGAATGTGATTTAAATGGAAATTTTATTTTAGTTAAAAAGAAGGCTTAAGTAACATTGGGATCAGTGTGTATTTAAACTTGAGTCTGATGTCAATCAACTATAAGACCTTTATTCCAAGTATTAAGCAAATTAAAATAGTGATGTGGTATATAAGTAATGGGGAAAGAGAGAAATGCCTGGAATCTCATTCTAAAATGTACTGTTAATAATCTGAAAATGTGAGGTGTTTTAATCTATATGAGGAAATTAAAAGCTGAAGTTCTAGAAACAGTAAGTAAACAAAAAAAAAAAGTAAGTTCTGAAATTATAAGAAACTAATTTAAATCCCTCTGACATTATATATGTCCTCAGGCAACCTTTTTTGTTTGCTTCCTAATCTATAAATTAGGAGTAATACTTGTTTACTATAGTAATATGAAGAGACCAACAGTGACTTTTGAGGTTTTCAGGTGTTTCAGTGGTGGTTGCGAAGACCTTTAAAAAGCTTACTTTGTTTTGGAATATGATGCTATTTCCTATGTATAACAAATTGCCCTACTTATTTCAGGCACTGAATCCTCAGAAAAAGGAGTTTCCAGGGACAAACTCAGTGATAAAGCCATTTGAAGAAAAGCCTGCAAAGAGGATCCTGGTTACCTGCAAATCCCTCAGTATGAATCTCCAGGCCTGTGTTACTGAAAATGAAAATGATCCCTTAACCAATGTAAGCTTTTCTTATTTCTCTGGGATTTTTTTACTTTCTTTTTTTGGTTGATTTGTTGGTTGGGGTTTTTCTTCTTTTCGTACATGTGTTATTTGGAGAGAGAAGTGAAAGGAAAGCTGTATCACATGCTTGCTGCTCCCTTTGGACTGAATAACAGAACTGATTAACTTTACAATGGATATTTTGAAGCTGATTTATATTGCAGACTTTTAGCTATAGTTCAGTGAAGGATTAAAAATGTTTCAAACCTTGAGGATTCTTAACAACTGCTATAGGAAGAACAAGTTTAAACTGCCAAGACCTATGTAGGGAGGCAATGGAATATCAGTTGCTGGTGAACAGGGGTTTTTTGTTGTTTTCCAGGGAGAGACAAGGAACCAAGCAGATAAAATTACAGGAGAGAAGGCAAAATAGAAAGGACAAGATGTTTCATCTAGTGGAAAAATCCAGCTAAAACCGGGACAAAACAGAAAATTTTGCTTATTCTTACTGTAAAAGCAAAAGACCTGAGGAAATTGAGATGTAGATGTCAGTCTATAGCTTTTAGTTAGTTCTCCTTTGAAGCAGTAAAGTTATGAGACATCAGTGTCCCAGCAGTTCCACTTTCATATATTACATATGAGACATTGATTTGTTTGTTGATTTGTTTGTTTTTCATTTGAAGATGACCTCTACAGTGAGTGCAAGTTCAGCATGATGTAATCAATATCTATTTTTGGTAGACTGGAATAACTGTTTAAATAAAGCCATGATAACTGCACCAAGGGCATGCAATATCCACTGCAGAGGCTGGAAAAGCAAAGGACAATGTACCTGCTGTGCCCTGCTCTTTATCTCCTCAGTTTTAGGGTTCTGGTGTCTGGACAGCTCAGGTGGTGCTATCCTGAGGCTGCTTTATTCTGTCAGAACTATGGATGCTCTTAGGAGGTTACTTTCAGTCACACGACTGAATTCCCTGGTACTCTGCCATAGGATAAGTGGGCACTGTCAGAGTGGTTTGAATGCTCTTGGTTTCCCAGCAAAATGGAACATGTGTTTCCCACAGAATAATACACCCACGCTTTTGTGTTTGTACCAGTAAACATTTTCCATCCCCTTACATTTGTCATCTTTGTGTTGCATTTCTGACAATCCCTGGAAAGCCCACACTCGCTCTTCCCTCTTTTATAATGACTCTCAATCTGCATTTTAAAAGTCCTGCAGTGTGTTTTCTGGGGCTCTGTTCATTTACTCTAATAATTAGTTATCTATTTGCTTTTGATTCTTTGAGCTTCTGAGCTGTCAGCTCCTCTTCTGGCACCCTGTTAACAAGCTTTCTTTAAAAGCCCCTAAAATTGCATGGTTGGAAACTAATCTGGGGTGTGTGTGTGTGAACATGTGTTTTTCATGTATCTCATAATTTGTAAATAATATTTGTTTACTTTCTTTTCTTCTTGTTGCAGAAACCCATTAAAAATAGCCTTCACCCCATCCTCTCAGTTATCACCTATTATGTTTCTGGTATTTCCTGCAGGTAGAGCCTTTCTTTGTGAGCGTGGCACTGTATGATGTCAGGGATGGCAGGAAGATCTCTGCTGATTTTCATGTGGATTTGAACCACACTCTGGTTAGACAGATGATTTCAGGTTCCTCAAGTCCATTGGAAAATGGTGTAGTTGAAAATATTGATTCAAATGAAATGGAAGAACCACAGGTCAAAGGGTTCCCAGAAGAGTGGCTGAAATACCCCAAACAGGTATTCCACATGTGACTTGCATGGCTTAGTGACTTGTGTCACTTAGTTTGATAATATTCCTTTTCATTGGAGAACTTTTGCATGCTATGTTCTTGTTATCAACAAAATTCTCTTTTGTGTGTCAGCTGTATGGATCCACTTGCTTTCTGAGCTTCTCTGTATAGACCATTTACAATCAGAACTGATAAAGTTAGTGTCCCTTATTTAGAGGAAGCATCCATATTCCCTGTGCTCTTTGGGTCCATTTGCTGACCTCTCCCAACCAGCCAAACAAAATCACACCTCATAGCAGCACCTACATGCTGCAATAATCTCAAAGTTGCCATAAGCTGTGGGCTGAAACAGCATGTGTTAACTTTTTCTCCTCCTTTCATTGTCCTGAGGAATAACTGACTCAGGCCAGCTTAGGTGCTGCCCAAGAGGAGCAGTTAGCTTAGGCCATACTAACATGGTCACACTGCTTTTTGACTTGAATCAGTCAAGACTTGAATCACCTTGTTTGCAAGGTGCTGCATGTGCACAAGCTGACTTCAGCAGTAGCACAAAGATTTTCTTTTCCATCTGGCTGTGTTGAATAAGTAGAGATAATAATCCTTAATAATCCTTTCTGGATTTGGTTTGTTACTCTTTCCATCAGCAGAGAGCACTGGCTCAGTATTTCTCAGTATTTTCTTTCTGCAGTATCACTGTATACTTTTGAACTGTTCTCCCTTTTATCCACAGGCTCTTTTCTCCATAAGCAATCCTCACTCTGAGATTGTACTGGTGGCAAAAATAGAAAAGGTGCTTACGGGAAACATTGCCAGCAGTGCCGAGCCTTACATTAAGAATCCTGATTCTTTTAAGGTAATGTAACAGGAACATCATTTCCTGCTCTGTGAGCTTCAGCCTGCTGAAGGCATTGCAAATCCTTCTGACAAAGATCAGGTTCCTGAGCAGGACAGGCTCCTGGGAGCCCCATGCTTCAGAAAGCAAATGTCCAGGTTCCACTGGCCAGATGAATGATCTCTATTTTGTCTGCAACTTACAGATACATCATGGTGCATTGCTGTGCTGGTTCTGCCTTAGTACAGGGATGTTCTGTTGCAGCAATGTTTTACAAATTATGAGCTGTGGAACTTTGTACAGGAGCAAAGCTGGGGTAGGCACCTCTCTGTCTCTGAGAGCAGGCACTGCACCTATATTGGGTAGTGACAGAAAACTGCAATAACAACTTAAATACAGTTCTGAATAAAGGAGTGATAGCAGGGTTTCATTTGTCAGCAGCATCATATTCATCTTGTGATTTCTCTGCTGTCCAACCCAGAGCCCTTTTGTTACGAACAGTATCAGGCCCAATTATTGTAGCCTCTTCAGCTTGGTTGTACTTTATGAAGCATTTAGGTTGTTGGAATGATACTGATGAAATAATGCATGTTTCCTTTTTTGCAGTGTGCACAGAAAGTGTTAAAATCCAATAAACAGTTCTGCAGCAAGCTGGGAAGATACCGTATGCCCTTTGCTTGGTCAGTGAGGTATGTATTCATTCCTTTCATGATTTTATAAGCATCTTATAGCTTATTCCCTTGGACTTCTATCTTTTTATTCTTTACCATTTTTTCTGCCTGAAGCTAAGCAAAGCTTTCTCTCTGGTCCAGGACCCCAGAATATCCTGCAGGCTTTTCGTTTCATTGCCCTATTTTTCTCACAGCTCAACGTCAGTTACTTCCTCATTAAATGTTGCTGTGGTGGAATCTTTTCTTCAGGTATGTAGTGAAGCTGCCAGGGAGCAGCAAAGGTAGCTGACAGAATATTAATTTATCATGAACTCTGCCATTCATTGGGTGCTTAAAACGACCAAAGAGATTTCAAAGTCACAGTTCTCATAAGAATTTCCTGCAAAGATAATTGTGGTCTGAAATAAAGTTGCCACCTAGAAAGTAGGTGCACAGGTTCTTGAGGCTCTGTTCTTGTTTTGATGGCTGTCAAGCTTTAAGAAAAATCTGTCCAAGGACTTGAGATGCTTTGGAGGTCATATGGAGGGATTGCAGTTCAGGTATTCCTGCATTTTTCATGGTTAGTAGGTGATGGAGAACTTCTGTTTTCTCATTTGGTCAGCTGGGTTTTATTGCAGGTCAGTGCAGTGGAAGTAATGGACTTCTTTCGCTCTCTCCTCCTGTATAATTTTTGCTTATCTCACCTCAAGACTGAGCCCCAACTGTGCCTTTTGATCCCTTTCACCAAATTTGGCTTCTTTTCCCATTTGTTCTCCCTTCAAGTTTTGCTGCTGTCCCTGTGAGGCAGAGTTACCCCTAAATACCTGCCAAGCTAGGGTGCACTGAGAAAATTCAAATTCCTCACTCATTTACATCTGCTTGTGTGTTAACATTGCTCAGGTCCAGCTTTGGTAAAAGCAAAGTATAAAATCTATTTCTGTTTTCACAGCTTGAAAATAGAAGTTTCCACATGAGGCTATCGCTCTACAGGGGGAAAGAAATGGTTTGGCTATGATAAATAGCAAAACCCTGGATTTGGAAATGTGTTTTCCAGTTAGTTCATTCTGGCATTAACCACACTCCTGTGTTTGTGTGGAAATTTCCCTCCATAGAGCAGTTACAGATGGCCACAGTGAGATTTTTACGTATGCATTCAGCAAGCCAAACTCTTGACAGCTGAGTATTGCGCATGTGACTGAAAGTCTTAATTAGCTCCTGTGGCACCAGTTTGTTAGCATTGCTCAAAAGCATGACTCAGGGTTCTTCCCTGAGTTCCTGCTGGGAAATCTGGTGTCTGTGTGCTCTTGCAGGTATAATTACAGTACGTGTTAGAATTACAGTGTGTCAGAGTCTCATATTCCTGCCAGAACTGCCAAAGTTTGCAAATATCTGCCTCAGCTACATATTGTAGATGTGGGGGGAATCTTCATTCACAGAGATTAGTTTTTACACTCTTACTCCTTCAAACCTTCTCCACCCTCGTAGACTTCATGTTTTAGAGCCTAATATTGGAATCCTTCAGCATCTTGTGCAGCTGCTGCTTCGGTTCAGCTGCTGTAGGTTGAGGTAGCTGAAGGCAGTGAGACTGCACTGATTGCCACTGAATGTCCAACCCTGGAGGTGAGCAGTTGTCCCTCAAGTCATAAACCACTACTTCAAAAGTAACCTTTTTCAAAATTAAATTATGGACAATGTGCAGGTTCTCTGTGCTTCACTAGTGTTTAGGATTGTGGACAGCTAACAAGGCCAGAGGAACAGAGTAACGTAAACTATTAAGTACTGAGATGATGTTTCAGTTTTTTTAGTCTAATCTATTAACTTGCTTTTCCATAAATTACCACTTTTAGAATCTCCTCAGGAGTTTAGTTTGGTAAAATTTTTCATATTAAAATATCTCAGTAGTTAGGTACCCAGCACTAAGGTACATTGTTAATGTGTTAGACAAATATTGGACTCCTGGACTGTAGAAGTTTTTAAAGAATTTCTTTGTTTTGATGTGACAGTTGTCATTCTCAAGTGCCTGCAGTATGATCCTTGTGACAAGGAGCACTCTTGTTCCACCTGCAAGGATACAGCAAAACATGGGATTGCAGTTATTTAACTGCAGCTGTAACGCATTCAATACTTGCTGCTCTGGCAATTCTTCAGCTTTAATGAACCTGGGGAATGGAGACACCACTACAATTTGACCTGTGCATAAAACATACCTTTTAAGAAGGGTTATCTTGTTTTCAGTGGACGTCTAAACTACTCATGTGGTTGTAAGAACTTTATATAAATGGAGTACTGTGTATAAACTGGAGAGATTAAAAAGTACTTCCCTGTTTTTTAGTTGTTTCATGCCTTTAACTTTTGTCCTGTGTGCATTATTTAGGCAGGGACATGCTGCTGAGCCAGTCCTAGAGGCAGAGCATGTGATAGCCAGGGAGCACTGCTGCTCTGGAGCAATGGTTGTAGGCAGGATGACTTTGTAAAGCCTTTGTGACTCCAAACCAGAGGGAAGGAGAGGGCAATGGTGGAATCTTTTGGGTTTGAAGATACCTTGAGGATCATGATTCTGTGTCCCTGAGCCTCCTGGAAGGCAGTGCTCAATACCACTGACCCAGAGTAAGCTGCTTCCAGCTTCATTTCCTTTCTCACTTGCATCCACAGCCCTCCTTGGTGAGTGCCCCTATACCCTGCTGCACTGAGCAGGGGTTTGCTCAGTGTCAGAGCCTGCTCTGAAATCAGTTCATGGTTTCCAGCAGAGCTGGGTTTGCTCAGCATCACACTGCAGAGCCCATGGCACAGCAGAAATCACTCACCCAGTGTTTTGGTCCTCTCTGTTAGTCTGGAGGAGGAGGCAATGCTGAGTCCAAGAAATATCATCATGTCACCTATACTGTAATTATTATTAAATACTTTTTCTTTTCTTTTTCTTTTTTTTCTGACAGCAGTTTAATAGGATCTGTAGAGTAAGTGGTGGCTGCCAGAAAGGAGGTCTGGTTTCTCCCTAGTAAGCTTTTTTACATGGTGTGTTGGTGTGGACCTTATTCCCTCCAACAGCTGGAGGTAAAAATCTGATAGAAGAGAGTTGATCATCTTGACAGTTGCAAAGAAATGAGATAGGGATGCTTCTCTCAGTCAATTGAGTGAAGATATGATGCATTTAAACTTATTTTTGGGCTCCTCTTCCAAAGGTTTGCTCCGTTATTTTGCATCTGGCAACAATTTGTCCTGGCATCAATTCTTCTTCTCACTGGCAGTGGAACAGAGAAGTAAATTAAGGAAGCAAGATTGGCCAAATGATTCACAGAACAGCACTTAGTGTCAAGAACATTTTACTTTTGTTAAGCAATGTTTTTTCATACTGCAGTTGACTCCAAGGTTCATTAATTTGGATGGCTGTTACATTATCCGGTCCAGCCAGCGTGTGTGACCCTTGAGGATATACAAAGGGCACTGCAATGTCTTAATTAAATCCTGCAAGTGTCAATGAGCAGGAATGGAAATGTCTGGAAATGTTTTCCTGTGCACACAATAGCTGATATTAATTGTTCTGTTATAGATGGATATCCTTCTTTTCCGGTTCACTGGGCACTTTGTAGCTGGTTCATCAAAAATTTAGTTGGTGTTCCACAAACTTGTTTTGTGAGGGAATGCTAAGCCACAGTGAGTTGTTGTCGTGGTCCTGGAGGGCACAGGACAGATTTAATGTACAGAAACGTTCACTGAGGTCTCTAACCTGGTTCTGTAAAAGCTTGTGTTTCATTGTGATAAGAGGTGGTGGTTGAGGTTTGACAGCTAGCTATGATTTCCATTTTTTAAAACTGTAATGATTTTCCTTGGATAATAACTTCTTGAATGAAATTACCTGTGGATCAAACTACCTACTAATACATTGAATTCTTCAAATTGATTCCTTGAAATAAGGAATCAATCTCTCTGTTGAAGGGAGGAGTCATGTCCATGACGGGTGAGAGGCTCTTGCTTAAGCCAGGTCTGAGTTTTTTGCAGGACTGGGATGCACATGGAACAAACTGAAATTGCCTTTGTCCTGCAAGCATAAAGCTTGACAGGGCTCTCTTGGGTGAAAATCTGCAGAGATTCCATGAATTTGTGTAAGAATTCGTATCACAACCTTGTTAAAACATTACATGAGAATTTCGAATGCTCAAATATATACATACATACATGTATATGGATGAGTGTTTATAAATATGTCATTTTTCTTTCTTTATAGGCCAGTGTTTAAAGATAATCAGGGAAATGTTGACAGAGAATCCCGATTCTCACCCTTATTCAGGCAAGAAAGTAATAAGATTTCCATGGAAGATTTGATTAAACTAATAGCAGAATACAGAAGGTAAGGAAAAGTTTCTAGTTTGCTTTGAAGCTTTATAAAGCTGTGTAGAATAATTGTAGCTGGATTTTTTTTCTTCATTTACCAGAGTGTGCCAAAGTGGCCATGTAAATTATATTACATTAGTGTTTTTCACATTAGGTTATTACCTGCCAAAGAGTGCTTGAGGTTGGACTTTCCAGGAAAATTGAGACGTCATTTGGCACATTAAAATAAATGTTATTATAACCAAAAATAGTGATTGCTTTAATCAGCTTTTATCAGGGGAAATGCAGGTGAAGTACCCAACATTATCTCAGGGGAAAAAAACCAAAAAAGAGTGACAGAGATACAAAATCATTCTTTTGTGCGTTTCGCAACTCCTTGCTTTTGTTTTTTGAGTCTCCATGGCAAACTCAGGAATAGACATTGAAAGTAAAAACCTTCTCCAAGTGTTTTACAGCCTGTAAATTTCTGAGGAGGTTTGGCTGGGTAGTTTTCATGCAGGTATAAATCAGGTTAATCCTGGAACAGGGTCTGTGTTTATACTGGATAAGTGACATGAGAATTGAACCATGTATTTCTCCTTGTCTCTTCTACTCTAAATGGGCCTAAAAATGAATTAATCTAACTAACTTCTGTTCCTTTATATAAAAAGAGATCCTAGAAAGATAGAATGTCAGCTACAGGGCTTGGATTAGCCCCTTAACTTCTTGTGCCACCTTGCTGTCACTGGTCAGGACACTCCACTGACTGTTCATTAGTGTCACCACTGCTGTGTTTGTGTCCCTAAAGCATCTCCTGGACAGAAGAGATTTAGAATTGTGGGTTTGGCACTGCTCAAATGGCTCAGGCACAAGGAATATGTCTTGTCCCTTCTGAGCATGGCACTTGCAGAAGCCACAATGCTGTGAACTCCTCTCATCCCAGTGCTCACTGAATTCCTTTTAGGGAATATTTCATTCAGGTTTTAGAAAGTAAAAGTAGATAAGTTAATTCTCATAAATTTTGCTTCATCACTTCCTTTCTTTTCTACAAAATAATACTGCTTGCAAAGAGAAGGCAGGAGTGAGACTAAGGAAAAAAAATAAACCACAAACCAAATCATATTTTATTTGTGCTTTTATATTTGATTAGAGTTTAATACCCAATAGGTATATGTTAAATGTGTTTAATGTAACTAAATATCTTAAATAAGGGTCTGTTTTTCATTTTAAGTTAATTCCTGTGATGTTATCATCTCTGTCCTAATTTTCTAAAATGCTTTCATTTATCTCATTGCAGAGCAGAGAAGATTAGCAAAATACAGACTATACCTGGCTGCTTGGACATTGCAGTTGATTGTGTTCCTTTGGAACATCCAAGTATGTTCCCACTTTAAAATTAATTAGTCTAATTAAATAGCAGGCTTTCCATCCATAATTGTGCCTTGAGACAGTTCTGACAGAGGGGTGTCCTTTGTGTAGGGTTTGATTTTTTGTCATTTGATTGCACCACTCTTTGTTTCATCCTGTACCTGGCCAGATCCAGCCCAGTTTTCGGTGTCTATGAAAGAGAAAAAAGAAAAGCCCAGTGCTGCAGCTGGCCTGGAGCCACTTCTCCCTGGGCTGCAGAGCACCTGCATTGCTCTGAAACTGCCAATTTCCTCTTGTGCTAGGTTAGAAGGAAGCAAAATTTGGCATGGTGTATGTAAGGGATCACAAGCTTCTTTCAGCTTCCTCACAACATATTGGTAGACTTTTCCTGGGGATTATCGTATGATTTGAGGAAGGAATTTGTAGGCAGGTCTGTCCAATGGCTTTTTCCAGAAATAGTTCTGGTTTCTCTGGACATCTCTAAGTTGGTGGCCCCTCTCAGCTTGTGTTCCCCATGAAATTAAATGCCTCAGTGCTTTAATAGTACAGGAAGAGAAAGTGTTCTCTGTCCAGTTTTAATCTCTCCCAGTCTCAGTGACAGAGGGCTTATTTTCATCTTCTGTTTCCTGATCTGATTTCAATTATCCCAATTTCATCATATATTTGATCTAGTGGTGCACTGCTCATTTCTTCATTTTATGTAGTATGTTATTAGATAATAAAAAAACTTAAATGAGCTGTTGAGCTGTAAAATTGATGAGAAGCAGCATCACTCAGTGCATTCTGTAGAAGTTGTCCATATACCAATGGCGCTGTTACACCATCAAATGTCACCAAATACTGTGAGTGTCAAAAGAGGTTACCAGTGCTGTCCAGTTTAATTCAAGTGAGAGAAATCATTTAAGGATGATACATTGCCACTGTTCTGAGGAAATGTGTAAATTTAAGGCATCTCAGCATCATTTTTCCTAAGTTAAGGCAGGATTTTGTATATTCCATCTCAATGTTACTTATTCTCAGTAGTAAGACAGTGAAAACAAACATAATATGTGACGGCTCTCTTTTCTTTTCTTTTGAAGACTGTGTTACTTCATCCTTTATTCCAATCAAGCCATTCCATAATGTAAAGGAGCATCAACCTACAGTGGAAGTTGAGGAGTTTGTGCAGGAATCAACAAAATATTCTCGACCTTACAGGGTGTACAAGAACCAAATATACATCTATCCAAAACACCTCAAGTATGACAGCCAAAAACACTTCAACAAGGTACAGAATGTGAATGATTCTGGCCAACATGGGCTAGCAGTGGCCTGTATCAGCTCTTTTAAGAATCCAGGAGAATTTATAAAGGAGAGGAAAATGGTGATGTCACTGAATTGGCTCTTTATCTTTTTCACCTGTATCAATCATGAAACACTGGTACAATTTTAATGAATCTATGGATTTATTTTAAGTCATAACAGTGATTCAAAGAGATAATGTGGTAATTCCTTCTTCACAGTTTTCAGAAGGGGTTTATATTAATGAGAAAATGTGTGCAGATAAAATTAATCTTGATAATGTTTGTAGTTCTTAAATGAAACCTGGTACCACTTGTGATTCCATGGTGGTTGAAAACTAATTAAGTACAAGATGTAGGTAAGTCCTGATCACTTAACAGTCTGCTTCTACTCAGTCATTTTGAGGCCTGGCTTGCATTTTGCATTTTTCTTGGAAATTTTATTTCTAGTGATATCACTGAGACTTAGAGGCATTTATAAATATTTATACACCATCTGCATGTTTCTCTTGGATTCTGAAAAGGCCTTATTCCAGCTCTGTAGTTTACCTGACTTTTTCTGGCTACCCCATTTCTGATCTCAGCTTTAGTATGCTCCTGTCTCCCCAGGCACGGAATATAACAGTGTGCATTGAGTTCAAAAGCTCTGATGAAGAGGGAGCAAAGCCACTCAAGGTGAGTTGCAAGAGCAGTATGTTGAGAGTGCTGTTCTGAGAATATTACTGATAAAACCCAGGAATAAGGGTGATACAGATCCAGAACAAATTTTTACAGTGCAGCTTGCTTTTTCTAGAATTTATCACTTATCGTACATTTCTCATTGAGCTCTGGGGACTTGATTGAAAATAATGAGGCACAAAATTAGAAGGACCTGGGACTTTATTCTTAGCTTTGTTAAGAATTAATCTTAATTCTTAATTTTGCTATTACCCAAGGGCTGTTGCACAGTCCATTTGTGGTCTAGCTTTCCCAGCAATAAATAAAACTGCCATTACTCAGTCATCAAGAGCTCCCAGACAGGACCTGCCAGAAAAGAGATTCTTAACAGGGATAGCTTTTGTAACATTTGAAACTCAGTGAAAGCACTGTATTCTGTATTGAACTGCATAAAAGTGAAATAGATTTTGTAAAGCTTTTTGCAGAAAACTCTGAAATTGATAACAGCAGGGAAGAAGTCTAAGGAGTCTGCATTGCTTAATTGAGCATAGGGTAATTATCACAGAATCAATGGACTTTTACTGGAAGAGTGTATTAAAAAATCCAGGTTTGAGCACTTAAAACATTTCTTTTAATATTTGATAAAGTAATGATCAATCTTTAATGATAATTGTTTTAAATGTGCATACATATTAGATATACCAGTACTAGTATCTTCAGCAGAATTTCCCAATGTAATGAAAACATGTTACTTTTACCAGTGCATTTATGGGAAGCCAGGTGGACCCTTATTTACAACCTCAGCCTATACTGCTGTGCTACATCATTCCCAGAATCCTGATTTCTATGATGAGGTCAGTCTGCTTTTTCTTTCATTAAATGTCTGCCAATCCCACAAGTTTGCCAGTGAGACAGAAAAATATCTGTACAGAATGCTTCTGTTGCCATTGCTTGTGTGTCTGGAAGGGCTGTGCTGTGTAGATTGACATGCAGGATCACATTTTGTTTTCTCTTCTTAAATCAACTCAGTGGATTGTTCCTTTTGTAAGATGTTCTGAGTACAGTTAAGATGCTGTAGAATTAATTAGGAACAGTCCAGCTCTCTGAAATGCATGTCTGGATTACATTAAGGATCCAGCTGCATCTCTGAATTTAATGGAAACAGTAAACATTGTGATGAAGTGTGGAGCCAAGTGTCAGAACAAATCCCTCTCTGACATCCAAGAACTGCATTGGGGCATTTTGTTGATGCAGGGTCTGAACAGAATGTACAGTGACGTGTGGTGGCTGCACAAGTCCTTCAGCTGCTGCTTCTGAGGGTGCAGCCACAGAGTAGTTCGTGTGGTGCCTTTGCCAAACGTTACTCGCATGTGCATCTTTTTGTTTCAGCAAGTGTTGGTTCCCCAGGCTTCCTGCAGGTGAAATTAATTTCACCCTATCAGGGACTGGTGTGTTTGGTGGCTTGTGAATGTCAACTGTCTGTTCTGGATTTTCCACTACTGCTTTATGTGTAGTGATGAGGCTGGCAAACAGCATAGAGTTTATAGCCAGCATTTTCCAAACTGTTCTCCTAGTCTAAAATTTCCTTTTTCAGTAAAAGTTTACTTTGATAAAATTGCTGAGGCAAGATCAGCAGATAATGTACAACTACGTGTGAAGTATTAATTCTAAGATTCCTGTTTAGGAACTGGGGTAGAACTTAAAGCATTAGATTTTCAGAGATTTTGAACTCCTTGCTAATCCTTTACAAGATGTGTTTTGGGGTTTAACACATCTGAAAGTGTCCTTCATGTGATGCTAGTGAGCCACTTGGTTTGGGGAGATTACTTCAACCTGAATGAGGAGCCAATTTGGCTGGAAGAGGTGTGCACCTATCCTAAATGTCCCTAGTAAAGCAGATGCAGAATTTCAAAGAATGTGGGATGTTAAGAAGAAAGTTGTCTTCATCTCTATCTCTGGGTGCCCATTTTATATCTGTGCTTATGGTATTAGGTTCTTACCCATAAGCTGGTTTAACACTAGAAGCATTTATCAACCATTTCTAACCCTTACTTTAGCACAGGATTAGCTTGGCTAAACTTCATCACAGCTCACAAGAGCAAAGGGTCATTTTTATTAGCTCTTATGGTAACATGTTCTGATTAGTTTGTATTTTTATTCTAATAGGTTAGTAGTACCTGAAAAGCAGTATGTAGGATTTTATGGACAGCATGAAATAGGACTTAAGACTGAGCAGAAATTATAAATAAAAGTTTATTTTCGTGTCAGTCATTGTTACTTGGTCTTTGCCATGAAATGATGCTGAAGCACTAGCAAAAATGTAATTTGAGTTTTAGTTTGGTTCTCCTGAAAATATGAGCATGGGGGCTGTAGGTGATCACTTCCAAGCAGAGTCCACCACTCTTTAGTTCTGTCCTCTTTCATCTTATGCTCTTTCGTCATTAATGAAAATATTCCTCCCCCAGACAAAGCTGTTTTAAGTAAAAGTGATAGATGATCCTTATAAACAATTTCCTTAAGAGAGCATTTCTTACCATGGGACAAACATAACCCAGTAAAAGCAGGCTGTACTTAGACCTCTGTGTAGAGAGATGTCACTCATTTAGCCCATCTCTGATGCCTGGTTTAATTGATTTTTAAACTAAAGTGAGGTGTAACATTTTACATTTCAGGTGAAAATTGAACTTCCCACTCAACTCCATAAGAAACACCACATTCTGTTTTCATTTTATCATGTCACCTGTGATATAAATGCAAAAGCTAATGCCAAAAAGAAAGAGGCTCTGGAAACACCAGGTACCTGTAGTAGAATTATTTTCAATTATAAATATGCATTATATACATTCAAATAAGGATTTCAAAGTTTTTGGCTGGATGTTACTGTCTTCCTTTAAGCTTTGTTTTTGCAAAGAGTCCCATTTATGTCTTCTTGTGCACAGTGGGGTTTGCCTGGCTCCCTCTGTTGAAAGATGCCCAGCTGGCTTCCCAGGAGCACCAGGTGCCAGTGGCCAGCAGCCTGCCTCCCAACTACCTGAGCCTGCAGGAGCCAGCAAGCACAAAGGTATTCACTCCCCCCTTGTCACTCACATGGCACTGGGCTCTCATTTCCAGGTGGTTTTCATGAGATCAGACTGCATTTCCATTTGCTGGGAACAGTAAATGTAAATAGGGTTTTCTGGTTTAGAATATGTATTTGTGTATCCCTGACTATAGGGACTAACATATGGAGCACTGAGCTGAGTGTCCTATGCTGCTGATTCACAGGTGTATATGGAAAAAGTGTATTTTATGTATTCTGCAGTGTTATAACTCCTCAAAACGTGAATCAGAGTGGTCAAAAGAGCTTCTTTCACAAACTCAGGCCATATGACATTCATTCTCCAGCTGATGTGATCCACTGTCATGATTCATTCTCCAGTTTTGTGGTGTGATATCATATTTTCCTGCTGATCCAGTCCAGCTTGGATTATTTCTGCCTCCTTGTGTTTGTTTTGCCATTGTCATGAGGACAGGGTGGGGCAGGATCTGGTCCCTTAAATGGCAGCATTGGTCTTGTGCTGAAAAGTGGGGCTGTGCTGCAGTGATGGTGTTTGTGAAAGCTCAGGCACTCTCATGGGCAAAGCTGTGCACTGAAAATTTGATGCAAACTTCAATAAGTACAAAATGGGTGGAAAAATATGTTTTTGTTGGTTTTGCTTTAACAGCAGATTGGCAGCGATATAAAATGGGTAGACAGTGGGAAACCACTCTTCAAAGTCTCTACTTTCGTTGTATCAACAGTAAATACTCAGGTAAGCCAACATTCTTCTCAGCTCTGTGACCTGCTTGCACACAAAAAGTGTCAGGGCATGTCTGAAAGGGGTTTGAAAATCATGCATGAATTTGTTTCTATGACATTTAAAGTTTATTTCAATACAGAAGGACAAGATGCCAATGATGGAAGACATTTTAAGGTGACACAATTCAAGCAAAAATAAAAATTGTTTAACGTTATACCAATAGAAAAATTGTGGAATATCAGTTTAAACAGCAAGAAAATAAATTATAAGCAGAAGCAAGAAAAAAAAAAATCTGGCCTCTGAAATCCCATAGGTTGTGAGGAAAAAATTAATCACTCTCAACAGTGAAAAAGGATTTGTGATTTGTCAAAGCACCTGGCATTTAGCAAGCTGTGCTGACCAATGGGTTGGACTCAATAAATTGATTTTCTTTCTGTGACTCCTGTATAAGATGGTGGGGACCAAGTGTTTCCATGGGTGTAATGGGTGATTGCTGTAACCAATTTCTAGCACCAAATTCAATAATCTATAATGTACGTTAATGTGAATGTTTCCTATTTTAGGATCCATACCTGAATAACTTTTTCCATCAGTGCCAGGAAAGGGAAAAGGATCTCTCCCAGCCTCCTACCTCAAACTTTATCAATTCTTGTAAGGTAAAGTAACCCATATAGTGCAACCCACAAATTGTACTGTACAGCTGCATTTAGGGCTTTCTCTCCACTCATCCCCCACTGCCGAGCTCCAACCATGGCACAGGTTTACCAGGGGGCAGAGGGTCTATGACAGCTCCAGTCAGATGGAATTGATGTGACAGATGCTCTGCTGGTCACCAGCTGCCTCCCATGCCCTCTCATCTAGAGCAGGGCTGCATCTGCCCAGCAGCAGCTAATCCAGCCATGATCCAAGCTCTGATCCCATCAGGGGATCAGGGAATGTCGCTCCAGTAATGGCTGGGGAAGGGAGATGTGGAGCTGCAGCATTGCTGATAATCCTCTCTTGGCTTAAATAACTTCTATCCTTACCTCCTCTGAAATCCTGGCTGCTGTTTGAAGGGCTGCTCAGGGTGTGTGGTGTGGATAAATCAAGGGTGCTTGTTGCCTCCCAAGTTCTGAAACCAGAAGAGCATCTGCAAAGATGAAGCAAGAGCTGCATTAAATGTGCCTGTATTCAGTAGAGGTCAAAAACTGTGAGAAGGGAGGAGTGTGACAAGCAAATTAGAAGAGCAGTAGATAAATGTAAGGTCCTGATTCTTCATCTGTTCATGAGTGCTGAAATCCAGAGTTCTTGCTGTGCACTATGCTTGTGGAACATTAAAGACAGATGAGCAAGAAAAGTGAAGGCAGATGTGACTCTGTTCCATCTCTGAACTGACTGGAACATCATATTATGACATTTTTTGTGTTTCCTTTTAGCACTCTGTAAAATCCAGCAGGTGTTTGGGGTTTAGATGTTGGCACCATGTAGGTGCTTTTCCCCCTTCCTTCACTGGTGATGTTTTCCTGTAGGAGTGTTCCTTAGTCAGATACCAGCTGCTTGGGGAGAGATTTTTTCTTTAATAAGCAAAGAATAGTTCCAATAAATCATGGTAGTTCCCTGGACAAATCCATAAGGATGGCCACTACTTTTGTTTGTAGGTGCAGCTCTACCTGCAGACCTGAAAAGAGTGGGTTTGTTTTCAAATACTGTCTTGATCTTAAAAAAGTGTAAGATGTGTGTTCACAAATCAAAGCATCAGTGTTATTTAGAGGTTATACCTCTACAGAATGAAATCCTTAATTAATTTTTGGAAAGCCATTGAGCATAATGGTAAAGTTTAGGAATCCATAAAAGCTTTAAAACTTGCTAGACAATAAGCTGGGTGCGTAAACCCAGAATTGCACCATACTTCATCTGCTGTTTGTAATTTACCTTCTAAAAATATTCCAGTGAATTTATTGGAAAACAGAGACAATGTTGTATGCAAGGAATTAGCTACACAATATAACCATAGTAAATAATCTTCCCTAGGATATTTTGCTTTTATTTATAAATTGCTAGTACTTTGTTAGAAGTTCCGGAATCATTTGGAAATGCCTGAAATAAAAACATAGGAGAAATTCAAATGAGTTTGTTTTTTATTAAAAGCTCAATACCTTCCTTGATTAGAGAAGATGATAAAATGTCAGGTCAGTGTGTTAATATTTATTTTTACCACTGTGCTTTTAACAAAAGTATTTTAGCCACAACATGTTGAATTTAACAGATCTCTGCATTAAAAAAAAAGAGACAAAATACTATACATTTTCTAGTAAAAATACTAGAAAATGCATATTTTGGAAATAGTGACTTCTTTTCTTGCCCTTAGATAGTTTCCTTAGTGAAATATAAAAATTGGGTTTGGTTTCTCTACTTTTTTTTTTTTTTTTTGGCTTTAAGTCAGTATAGCACAAAATACTGGGATTCTGAATTTTGGACAATTCCTACAGTAGTGTTGATGGTCATATTTAAAACAAGCCTCATGGGGAACCAGTCTCTGCTTAGTTGCCCTGTTTTCCTGCTGCTGTTACCAGTGGCTGCTCTGCATTTTACCTGCTGGCACCTGACAGCTCTCATTGCTTACATTGAAGGTCTCTCACTTTCCTTCTTCCCTCCCTTACAGAATTTATTGAGGATTGAGAAGATCCATGTGATTATGAATTTTCTTCCTGTAGTCCTGAACCAGCTCTTCTGGGTTTTGGTGCAAAACAGTGATGATGAAGTTGCAACAGCTGTGACCAGGTATCTGGATAACTCCTGTGGGATGGATGTACAGAATTCACTCAGGAGCACAAATGCAGATGTTAGTCCAGTTATAGCTCTTATTTAGACCTCAGTAGGTGAGAATGCTGCTTCCCCCGAGCACTGGGCTCTGCAAATAGCATGTGGAAGTGTTGGGATCATGTGGCTGGAAATTATTGACCATGGTGGGCATGTGTAATTGCCCTGAAGCAATCCTAGGGGAAGGTCTCATTCCTGAGCAGCCAAGAGCTTCCTGACAAAGCTGGGTTTCACCTTTGGCTTCTGTTTGGTTCTGAGGATGTGGAGCTCAGCATCTTGCTGCATCCAGTGCAGATGGGACCAGGTCACACCATTCAGGGGTATTTTTTAATTAGAATATATCAGCAATAACTGAAAAGCAATAGAAGCATTTTCCAGAGAGCAGGCAAACAACTGCAATGATTTGCTGAGTCCCTCACCCCTCACATAATGAAATTGTCTTTATTGATGCTGTTAATCAGGGCAGCAGGAAAAAAATACTGGCAAGATTATTACTGGTCTCTGCAGGAGGGCAGAAAGTTGCGTTGCATTTACTTGTGTCCATAGTGATGTTTTTGTTGTCCTTCCTCCAGCAGCTAAACACGGGGACTACAATACTCCTACTAGGAAAAAGTTACAACTGCCCTCTCCAGCCCTGTTAGACTGATCTGCTGTCAGTATTCTTTCTTTCCTTCCACAGATTGTGCTTCAGAATTCATTCCTGAAGAATGGTTTTTTAGGAAACGGAAAGGAACAAGGAGATTGAGTTCCCCATCTTAGCCTTGGAGAGCTAGAGTTTCAATCTGCTTTATCACAGGATCATTTTTCAGGGCAAAGTCCAGTTTTATCACAGCTAGGTACTATGGTTAAAAGATCCTTTCCTCATAAGTGTGTGGGATTTCATCACTGCACACTGTTGTTAAAGGGGGAGAGGCCAGCAGACCTTTGTTGGGGACACCTTTGTGGCCAGCAAATGAACTGATGTTAAGTCTAGAGAAAATTATGAATTTTCTCCTAGGGTAGAATTTCAGCAACAGTTAACTGGCTGGGAAGATGCTGCAGAAGGAGCAGCTGTTTAAAATACAGATTTAATGGTTAGATGGAAAAATGGAAGGATATTATATTTTTCCATGCTTCAAATTTTGACTATATGCACACCTGGCCCCAAAAAAAAGGAAAATAAGAAGGATTCTCAGTGTTTTTCTTGCATGTGTGGTGTCGTCTTTTGTGCTGGCAGAGCTGATGCCAATGGGAATGTGCCTGTCTGCTGTGTGTCATTCATTGACGTGTCCTATATATACACACTGTGTTTTGCTCTGAATAGCTTCAAGCAGCTTGTGTTGAACCTTCTGAGAGCAACAACAACAGAATGAGAGCATGGATTGGCTTATGTGTTGTGGAGGAAACATTATTCCTTTTATACTCGTGGTTATTTACTTGTCTGGGGGCCAAGTCGTGTCATCATTTGTCTGTCACGTTTTTTCCAGAACCCATTTCAATTTCAAATCATAATGAAGGTTAAAAGATCAGAATGCCCACAAGTAATTGACATAGCTTTTGTGTTTTGCTACAAATTTTGCTTCTCCTACTAAAAGCAAGAAATGAGATAAATTAAGAATACTTAAGGAACTTAGAAAGCTTTTGGATCCAATAATAAGAATTGCCAGAAGTCACTCAAATCACCCAGCTAGTCAGAAGGAGCATTTGTATGTGGGCCACAGTCAGGCATATTATTTTTTAATCTATTTTAGTCATACTGTTACTATGCCTATCCCTGAACTCTTTAACATAAAAATAAGATTATAAAATTGCAGATATTTTCTATATTAAGTATCCTTAATAAATGAGCTCCCAATAATCAAAAGGAAAGGATATGGTCAAGTTGAAGACTTCTTGCCTAGATTTGTGTTTTCTGGAACAGGATGATCTCAAACAAGGATGGTCCACATGCAAATTGGAGAGAAAACTTTGCTGCCATTCTCACTTTAACACAGTTAAATTCACAGTTTTCCTGCTGCTTGTTGGAGCTCAGGTTTTGAGAGTGAGCTCAGTTTTTGATCTTGGTGTGATCCAAGCAATTTTCTTCTCTGTGGCTGATCCCCAGTCTTGTCTGCGGTGTCTTCACTTGTCTGTGCTGAGGGTGCAGTGCTGGTCTGAGTGCAGGGGCAGGAGCAGACAGTGCTGAGCAGAACTGAGGGTGCAGTGCTGGTCTGAGTGCAGGGGCAGGAGCAGACAGTGCTGCAGAGGGACCTGCTCAGGCTGCAGCCCAGCCCTGGGCTTGTCTTCGAGGAGCTGTGCCACCATGAGCAGAGTATCAGGGGATTTGCACAATTACAAAGGGCTGAGAGAACTTAGCAAGTAGCATTCCTGGAGAAAGGGGCTCTTGCCTCTCTGTTTCATTAAAATATTCTAATTTTTGGTATCCCTAAGCATCCAAGGCCTGCATAAAGTTCAGTTAGTTAATGTTTTCTCTTGTTGTGGTGACAGTACAGTTATTATCCTTAACACTGGGAGCAATGTTAAGCAAATGCATATATAACAGCACAGTCCAAGCTGTGGAAAGCCCAAGAAATGACTGGCTTTTCCCGGTGGACAGATTTTGCGCATGTTATTCATCATTTGGATCATATCCCTCATGCACTGTTTGAGATGAGCTTACAAGAGCAGTACAATATGAGTATCAAGACTTTCTCTGCCTTATGACAAAAAATAGCTCAATTTTTGTTCTTCTTTTGTCTTGCAGAGTCCTTACCAACATTGTTGCCAAGTGCCATGAAGAACAGCTAGACAACTGCATCAATTCTTACGTGACGGTACGGCCGGTGTTGAAATGTTCATGTTTTTGTGCAGAGATGGGTTGAGTTTGGTGGTTTTGTGGGTTTTTTTCCTGTTTACTCTTAGTTCTACTTGTTTGTAGCTTTTTCTGCATTTGCATCATAACTTTCTGCCACTGAGAGACTCTGGTTAAGAGACTTTAAAACTCTTCTGTTGAGGACAGGCAGCTGCTCAGGTTTCTGCTGCTGCTGCTGCTTTTTTTTCCCACAGAACACCAAACTGAGCAAGCACAGGAGGGAGAAGCTGCAGTGCTTTCAGCTGATAACCGGAATTTATATTTTAGAGCCAAAACTTGGTGCAGATGTACTACCACTGAGCTTTTAGGAGTGTAGGGTGTCAGTCTTTGGAATGATGTTAAAGCAAGAATTTCCCACTGTGCAGGATTTGAGAGAAGGGAAGGGGCAGAGAACATGAAAGATTGTGAAACTTCAACTCTTCAAGTACCAGTGAGAGGCATTGATGCTGCTTGCAGTCTGTGTGAATGTATGTGTTCACAGGTCATGCACCTCAGCCTCTGAGTAGTTCAATTTTAGTCTCGAGTACCCCAGTTAAGGCACAGAAGAATTCTGCTGAGGTCCAGCAGAGCTCTTCAGGCTCCAAAATAAATAAACTATGTAACATGTAAATGTAGTTAATTAAATGGGTATTAAAACTTCTACTCAATAACTTCTCAAAATTGAAGTAGATATCTACTACATGACCAGCTAATAATGTTTGAAATTACAGATGATCATTAAGTTACACAATAAATCCACTTGGTCTGTTTTCTCATTTCCAGCAGCAGTCAAAACCCAATAACTGGTAATCTCTTTGTTTTCCATCTGTAAGGAAACAAATACCTACCTTACAAATGCTGTTTTGGGAATAAGTAAGTCGAGAATTGTGACTCACAATGCAGCAATAATATGAAATTACACTGACTTAAATAACTGGACCCAGAAGTGCCAAACTGCACAGGGAGAAGCTTATGGCATCTGCTGTGGAAACAAAGCTGAATATTAATAATGTGTTTTCAAGAAATATTTGTTTCTTTTGCCAACCTGGTTGTATTGAAAAGATTTTTAGTCCAAACTGATTCCCTGTCAGAGCTCTTGCTTTAGGGAAGGTGCAGTGGTACCAAACTATTAGCTTAAATTGTTGAGTAGTCATGGTAGGTTTATGTGTTCCTAGCAACTTGGTAGGTAAATTCCTCCCTTGGGGGCTCTTTTTCTACAAGGGCTATAGTTGTGCCCATCAGTCAGCTGCAGTGGGTGCTCTGCACCTTTCAGGATGAGGAGTTGTTACCAGCTCTGAGTAGCTGTTGCCACTGGAAGGAAGGAGCAGGTGAGAGCTGACCTGGACTAGGTGGGTGGAAAGCCCTCCACACTTCTTCTGCTTGCCTTTTCTTTTCTTCCCAGGTGGAATGGCTTGAAAGGCAGTTTGGAGGTGTCAGGATCCTATAATCTATTGAATAGTAAATCATAGCACTGGTTTTAAGCAGAATTTCCTCTTGATTCACATTAAGTTCAAATCAGCAGGAAGCTATGTTTAAAACTGAGGTTCTGTAGGGGAGTAGGTTGTGCCATTACTGCCAGGGGAATTAAAGTTTATGTGAATGGATTGTTCAGTCAAGATCTTTTGGCAGCAAAGATTGCCAGCTGTTAGTGATACACAAATGATTTATCATCTACTGAGGCTTTTTTGTATTTGTTTTAATGCACTATTTGAAATTTTTCATTTTTTCTTTCTCCTTCAGTACGTCTTCAGGACCAAATCATTTGATGGAAGAACTGTCCATGAGGAGCTATCCAAGAATGTGACTGGGCTGCTGAAGTCAAATGAACAAGTAACTGTGAAACAGGTTTTAAAGGTGAATGATAGCTTGAATTAGCACATTTGTAGTTTTACTACTGGTTTTCTGCCTGAAACTCACTTATCTCTTTCTCCTTTTCCTTTTCCCTGTATGACCTTTGTGCAAATCATGTCCTGCAGTGATTCCACAGTCAGACTGAGCAGAGCTGCTGCAGGTTCTCAGCATAACACGTATCTCAGGATGCTGTGGTTTGCATAATAAAACTCTTCCTGTCTATTACAGCTCAGTCAGAACCTGAGACCTAATTCTTACACACTATGATGTGGGTAATTGTTTCTAGGATACTCTGTTGTAATTTTTAACTTGGAAGATGCAAGGAAAATATTGATCTGTATGAAATTCATACATCTGTAAGGTCTGTCCCTGAGCCTCTGGGTTATGGTACAAGAGCTGCCCAGTCCAGCCCAGGACTTCCCAGAGGCAAAAATGTCTTCACCTGTTTAAAATGAACCAGTTGTGATTTTCTTTATTGAGCCATTAGCAAAAAAATAGTCTGAAAAGGCAGAAAACCTGCAGAAATGCTGGGCCACAAAAAAATTGCCTGTGGGTGGGTTTGTGTGGAGGTTTGGGTTTTTTTTCAATGTATAAGCTTTTGGAGTGTATTTGTTTCACATATATCCTGAGACATTAATCTGTATCACACTTAGTCACCATTTCAAATGGTATTTGAAGAACCACTCTGTTCAAGTACCATCTTATTCTGTGCCAAATTACCAAATATCTGCTGGAACTCACAGGGCAGGTTATTCTCTGAGGTTCTCTGCATCACACCTTTCTGCCATTCCCTGCAAGCAAGCCATGAAGACAGTGCTCAGTAGGAATGGGAAGTTTGTAGGAGTGCTGTTTGGAGGCTCCTTATTGCAAAAACCCACAGACAAAATCCCTGAGATGGCTTCACCTCTCTTAAGGACATGATCCAGTGTTCCTCAAATACATGGCACTTCGATTTTTAAATTCATTTGTCACATAGTGTTTAACACTGCGCATTACCAAGACATGCAATCCATCTGTAAGGAATGGTGATGCATTTTAAGGTGTTTATCAGGTAATCATTATACATTCACTCTTTTCCTTCTTTTGAACAGCATTCCTGGTTCTTCTTTGCAGTCATCTTAAAATCAATGGCACAGCACTTGGTTGATACAAACAAAATAAAGGTAAGTTTATATACAAAATCTCCCAGGGAAAAAATAAAATGCAGAATCCTGGCAAATACACTTGAATGTACTTGAATTTACTACTTTACTGGCCAATAAAATAAATCCTGTGATATTTGGTTGACCTACAAAAACATTATCTTATCTGCTAGGCTCAAACCTGTTCTTAATTGTACAATGATAGGTTGAGGATGTATTTCCCATTTTCCTATAGACCAGGCTCCTGTTTGGGGTTTGTGCTCAGAATAGATCCATGGAACTCTAGGAATATTTTTCTTCTATGAAAAATGGCCTGTGGTTTATTGTCTTTATTCTTGGCCTGAATGTTTGCTGTGCAACCTCATGCACTCTTATGTTGATGGTCTATTTCCTGCTTAGGTTTCTCGAACTCGGAGGTTTCCAGAATCATTTCAAGCTGAGCTGGACACACTTGTGATGGTTTTAGCAGACCATGTTGTTTGGAAGTACAAAGATGCTCTTGAGGAAACCAGGAATGCAAACTACAGCGCTGCCAGATTTCTCAAGGTGAGGTGTTCTGGCATTACAGCACATGCACTTCCCCATATTTAATACAAACTCCAGTCCAGTCTAGTCAAAGGGAGTAAAACCAATTCTGAGTGGAGATGGCTCAATTTCCAAATTCAGTGGTGACTGTTCAGTTTTCTATGGCCTTTGGTCTTTGAGGATCCAAAAGCTTCATGTAAATCTGCTCTAAAGCAACTTTAATTCATTTCTGTCTATGCTCTAAAAGAGTCAAAGTTTTCAAGTTTTGCAGATTAATACCTTATATTCAAATGGGTCAAACATTTGATCAGGAATGTGATTTTAGTTAGACTTGAGCTGATACTCTCGTTAAATGCTGTAATTCTGAATGACTGTGGATAGATTAACTGTTCCTAATGAAGGAGCTATGTTTGAATGTGTGTAGCAGAAGGCTTTGCTAGTTTTACAGAGTTCAGGAACTGCAGAGAAGGAGGGAATAAAGATTGCATTCTCTGCCTGTAGACTGACTCTGCAAGGAAAACATGTCAGTAACTGCAGAACCAAGGCCCTCAAAACCTTTACACCTGCTGACAATATTCAGCCCCAGCAGTCAGGAAGAGCTGTGTTCTCACCATAAAGGAGTGTAGTGTCAGACTTTGTCCCAGAGGGAGGGCACAGCTCAGACAATGAGCACTGGGGCTGGGCTGGTCCCTCCCCAGTCCCTGCCCTGTCACTGAGGGGATGCTCAGCTCAGCTGCCTGCTCCAGTGGGGATGCAGTGCTGCCATGCAGGAGTGGCTGGTGCCAGAGAAGCTTTCTCCAGTTCTCTGTACACTGAGGTGGTTGCTTTAGGCTGCAGACACAGTGAAAATGAAGTTTGATTAATTCATTGTTACTGAAAACAAATCTAAAAATCAAGGGAGATTCACCATGTCCCTGATGTTCCTTGACCTGCCTAATACTGACTTCATCTGTGCATGTGATTCCAGTGTACAAGGGACACAAAGTGATCAGCCAGGTAACTGAGGCCATGTATTGGGGTTTTTTCTATAAAATAGTAATTCTTTTTCTCCCATTTCCTAGCGCTGTTTTACATTTATGGACCGTGGATTTGTGTTCAGGATGGTCAACAACTATATAAGTATGTTTGGAGCTGGAGATAGCAAGGTATGGCTCTGCTTTATTTGTTTGTGTGTGTTTTTCTGGAGTGACTGACTAGTAGAATATTTTTTATATTGAAAATATTTATGATTCCATGACTTCACCATGCTCAGAACTCAAGTCAGTGAAAACATTTAGAGTAAATATGGATTACAACCTCCTGGTTTTAATATCCATGTGCCCCCTTCTCTGGAAGTAAATAGCCATGTTCAAACAGCTACTCAGTCTGCAAGAGTAGACTCTGCACAGACTGCTCAGACCAAAAAATCCAAAAGACTGAATTTAAGCTTTCATTTTTTGAAAGTACATTTGTCTATGAATATCATCAGCAGTAATTTTCTTTGAGGAGAATAAAGTAAGAGCATATTAAAAAGTTATCATTGTGTAAACTCAAGTGAGACTGTAACATCTTTACTTTGTGTGAGTGCCATGCTCTTACCTCATTGATGATGCAAGAAGGTAAATCTGCTCCAAATTAGTTTGTGGTGGCTATGAGTAAAATTCCCTGCAGCCTGAATTTCTTCTGTAATACCTGCACTAGTCACTAATATAGTTTGAACAATAAATCTCAAACAGCAGGAGGTCCCCAAATTATTCAGTGTGACTCCTTTGCTCTTCATCCATCAGGATGAGTCACAGACTTTTTCTCTTCCATGCCAGAGTTTATGAGCATATATTTAGTAACACAGTGTAGTCAAGATATACACTTTGAATTATTCATCTTTCCCCAGAAAGCTCACAAAACTTTTGTCCATTAACTTTTTATAATTCTTTACTGCTAATATGTGCATTTGTAGCTAAAGAATGAGATTACTCCAGGTCTGCTTTGCTTTTTTCCAAAATTAGCTTCATTCTGAACTCAGGTCTTTCCCTTAATCTCTGGAACAGCTGTAGAATGGAGTCTCTCAGTTATTAATGTCATAGCCTGAAGTCTATAATTCTGTAAATAATATTACGCAATCTGAAAACTGTTTCCACATTTCAAACTTCCCTAAATACATTCAACCACAGAAACAGATGTTTAATTAAAAAAGCCCATTAATGGTCAGTGTAAAAGCCTAAGATTAATCAGTGTGCAGGGCAGTACTTAGCACCTTCTTGGCAGTAAGTGTGTGAACATGGCCAGCATCCCTCCAGACCCATCTGCCACCCTGGAGCAGATTCACTGTGTGTGGAGCTATGACAGATGTGCAGCTGGAGCAGCTTTGTGGCACTTGGAAACAATAGTCACAAAATAAAATCAGAGATTCTAACTTCAAGGAGAGAGAGGCCTTGCATCATTTTCATTTCAGTTAAATGCCAAAGCAAGAGTCAGTCTTCCCAATGAGCTGAAAGATTTCTATTTGTGTGTTTTTTGCCTCTTTAATTGATTATTTATTTATCAAATAAAGATACTGCAATCTCACCTGTCTTTTCAGAAAATTTAACAGTGTACATGGTTGCCTGAATATTCTGTGGGTGTATCAATCTGTAGCTGTGCAGTTTCAATATATTGTAATTCTGGATGAAGCAACATAATTTCTGTTCCAGAGAAATACCCCTTATGGTATTCCATATTTTGACATTTAAATATTGTTTTGAGAAACATGTATTCAAAAGTTGAAATACCTCATTAGAAATCAGTTCATTGCTGTGCTCCCTCAAAATGTCACAGTTCCTCTTGGGGAACACATTTCAGATGCTTCCCTTCTTTATTTGCCATTACCAAGTCCAGCTAACATGCTGTATTCCTGAAGAGGTGATAAAGTGCAATAAACAATATATTTTAGGAGAAAATTCTCTACCACCCCCTACTTGGTAGACTCAGAAAAGTGCATTTCTTGGGTATCCCAGCCTGTTGGTGGCAGCAGAAATGCTACAATTCAATTTTAGTGCAAATTAAAAGACTTTTACAAGTGCTTTCTAGTGTTAGGACATTCAGAGTATGCTGAATGACAGCCTGGCCACTGAGAACAGTGAGATGAGATGATGGAAATAAAAATGTGTTGCTGGAAATGGTTTGTTATCTTTATATCTCAATGTCACATCATTACAGAAAGAATGATAAATTCTCGAGGTAGGTGCAAGGCTCTAGAAATTATCTGGATGGTGTTTTTGAAGGGAGATATTAAAGAAATAATACCAAAACTATATATTACCCAAATCCCTTGGAGGTGGAACTCATTGGCATAAACAGAGGAAGTTTTTGCTACTGTCAGTAAGCTCTGGTGTGACCTGTGTTGCTGAAACTTTATAAAAAAAAGGAGTCATAACAACTATGATGTTAAAAATGTCTCTGGACTGGAGAAGATACTTCACTGTGATTCAGTGCTAGGGTACATGTCATCAAAAGACCCAGTGTAGCTTTAATCATCTTCAGTAAAAAATCAGTTTAAAAATCAAAAAATCTTCTTTGTCTGAGACAAATTCTTTTGATAACAGAGATGAAAACCACATGTTTACTGTTTGTGCAGCTTGGCATAGCAAGCTCTAAGGTTTCATTTTTGGGTGTGTGTGTGAAGTTTGAGGTAGAGATAAGTAGTGAAGCTCTGTCTCAGCATTTTCCCTGTTTTAATGTGAACTGAACCATTGCCTGTTGTGATTTTCAGACCTTGCACCAGTTCAAATTTGACTTTCTCCAAGAAGTCTGTCACCATGAGCACTTCATCCCTCTGTGCCTGCCCATAAGGTCTTCAAACATTCCTGGTAAGGCCCCCTCAGGAGGATTTCTGTGCAACAGTGAATTGTTGGGAGGTTCAAAGAGCAGGTAATAAATAACTCTGCCCAGAGCTGTGTCTATACATCAGAGGCCCCCAACAGCTTTTCAGGTGTGGTACTTAAGCAGTGAGACAAAAACAAAATTTCAGTCAAAAATAACACATTTTCAGTTAAAAATAAAATTTCAGTATGCCTGTAAATAAATGCAACCTCTGGCAGCTCAGGGGGTGGGAGGTGGAAGCTTTTCACTGGAAGTTTTATCTGGAATTTTTGTGAAGACTGAGTTACTAAATCACTAAACTACTGCCATAGCCTCAGGAGGTGGTAGACTAGGAGAGGATTTCAACAGGTACAGCACAAAGTGGGAGAAGCTCAAAATATGGGCTCTTGTCTCCTTTTTGCCTCAGTTTTCAGCATCAAAAAATGAGTTCAGTTTTGACACTCAGGGCTTTTTTTTTAAAGTAGAAGCTGTTTAGTTCAAACTGGAGTCAAATTTTTTAAAAAGCAAGCAATTTTTTTTTTTTACTAATAATTTAAAAATGCCTTTTTTTTGCCCATTTTCTTATGTTTATGAAAAATGAAGACTCTGTGACGCCTTCAGAATCAGCACAGGAATATCGAACATCAGGTATGAGCAATATGACTGAGCAGAATTTTACTTTGACCACTGCATTCTGGCAAATCTTGGGCAAAAGTTATTTCTCATTTTCAGAAGTGGAATTGCTCTCAACCTCTGTGTTCTTGAACTCTTCTAGTGTAGGATGTGGAACAACAATTTGGACTTTGTGCCTGGAAGAAGTCAATAGTCTAATGAGCAAACAGTTGAGATTCTCATGTGGGAATCATCTCATGTATATAAATCATCTTTTATTATTAAATACTAAAACTGCATGATTTCAAGAGATGATTATGGTAGGTTAGTTCATTCTGAGAATTGAAGGAGCAAAATGAGGCAGTCAGGCCAGGAACTCAAGGTTTAACAATGGAACATGTGGAAATGAAGGGTGGGGTGAAGGATGTATGTAACCTATATATTAATTTAAACCTTCTTGTCCATTCTACCCAAGACATTCCAGAGTACACACTGACCAACGAATTCTGCCGTAAGCATTTCCTGATTGGAGTCCTGCTGAGGGAGGTTGGCTTTGCCTTGCAAGAGGACCAGGACATCAGGCACTTGGCCCTGGCTGTGCTCAAAAACCTGATGGCCAAGCACTCGTTCGATGACCGATACGCTGAGCCGGTAAAGAAACTGCCAGTCCTTTCTCACTGCTTGCTCATGCAGCACCTAAACATGCATGGAACTTCCTTAGCCACTGCTGTGTATTTATTGGCTTCTTGAGGATTGTGCTGTGTCTTTTATTTTCAGGCAAAACAAGCACAAATAGCAAACCTGTATATGCCACTCTATGGGATGCTTTTGGACAATATGCCGAGGATTTACATGAAAGATATGTTCCTCTTCAATATCAATACTTCCAATCAGGTAATTCATGTGGTTTTCTTGGAGCACTGAAATGATCAAAGTGAGCCAGTCTGACCCAGTGGGAAGAGCTCCAATTTTATGCTGGTCGCCAGTTAGGTAGCAGAATACAGTTCTGAAATTGCTGATATATTTGCATCTGCAAAATTAAATTTGGAACATCTCAATTTGCAGAGCAACTGGAGAGCCCTGGGAGCCTGTACTATCAAGGAACAGAATGGGGTCTGGAACAGAGCACTGCTGTCCCAGGGCTGGAAATTCAGGGTTAGAGATTTGGAGCCCCAGACAATGTGCCCAGCACCTCTGCCACAGGCTGGGCTCTGAGGATGTGTCCTCAGGCAGGAGGCTGGGACGCACTGTAAAGAAAACTTCCCATTGCCCACAGAGTATTTGCAGGATTGCTTTGTGTACCCAAAGGTGGTACAACTAAGGGACCATAAGCTGTACCAGGAGGCAGAGGGAATGCATACAAGTAACTGAAGGATAGAAGGGATACAGAAACATCATAAAACAGCTTTACTGCCACAGACAACATCTGTATAAACTGCACTTCTGAAGGGATATGTTTGTTTCATAGATTTTATAACCATAACATTTCAAAAACTAGAAGCAGGTTTCTGCAGGGGTGTTGCATCTTTCAATCTTTCCAGCAAATCCAATTCCATTTCATTTGAGCATTGCTAATGACAATTAATGTTCCTTTCCCAGTGCTGTGTTAATATTTCAGGAACAAACACTGGTTAGACTTGACCAGTCCTTTACAGCTTCCACTGTGAGAGAGCCTCATATTGCAGGAGACTGCTCAGCACATTATGGCAAGCCTTGATCCTTCAAGGCTGTCATGTCAAAACAGCTAGCAGTAGGTTCTCAAACTCAGAGTCTTAGAAAAGCCTCCTGGGTGTGCTGTCATTATCCAGGCTATGGATAAATGACATGGAGTTCTGGAGCTGGTTCTGTTTCTTTCACATGCAGGGATCCAGGGATGACCTGAGCACAGCTGGCGGGTTTCAGAGCCAGACAGCAATGAAACATGCAAACTCTGTGGACACCTCCTTCTCCAAAGATGTTCTGAACTCTATTGCAGGTACAAATGGCAGTTTGAACAGGCACATAGGCAGATTTGTTTGTATCTCAATCCATTGTGCTTTCTGCTTAGAATTCATGGAGGATATCATTAACTTCTGTTATACCATATCCAGGGAAACATGGTGTGCAATGTTTCTCTTCCCTTTGGGTGTGTTTGGATTGACTTTCTCTTGTGAAGCTGTTCTACTTCCACTGCTTCACTTACTCCCCTGCTTTGGAATGATGCCAGTATTCAGGCTCTAAGAAATCCCTTTGCCTGAGCTCATTCTTGTAGTCTCTGCCTGACCTCAAAATAGTTCCAAGGTTTCTCCTGAAAACTCCTGATGTCTCATGGAGGCAAATATTCATAGTTTGTCCATGTTTAACAGAAGAGTAGAAACGCAACTTATTTTATTCACTACCTCCAACCCTATTTCAAAATTCAAGGAAATGAATTCAGGCATCTTTCCACTGATTTTTGTGTCCTTAGGTCAGTTCTTACAGAATGCAACAGGCCATTTTAATGCCATGAAAAATGGCAAACCGAATCATTGTACTTCAACTTGTTGCATGTTTTCAGTACTAAACTTACCCATCAATAGCTTTGCTATTGGAAGTTCAAAGCACTTGTCTCAATCCAGCATGTGACACATTTTAAGTTCTCCATTTTTTTTGTTGGTTTTTGTATCCATAAATGTTTTAGTTTAGCATGTTTGCTGTGACTTTCATTTACAGCCTTTTCATCAATAGCTATCTCTGCAGCAAACCATGCTGACTCCAGAGCTTCCTTAGCAAGTCTTGAATCTAACCCAAGTACCAATGAAAAAAACAGTGAGAGAACTGACACGTGTGAAAAGGTACATGTGCAAATGTTGGGAATGTTTGCTCAAGGTGGGAGTCCATCCCTGTGCTTAATGAGGCCCTTTGCTGTCACCTCAACAGATCATGAGACCTTTGTCTTTGATTGGGTCAACTCTTCGTTTTGACAAGCTGGATCAAGCTGAAACTAGAAGCCTTCTTATGTGCTTCCTTCACATCATGAAAACCATTTCAGAAGGTAAAAACTGTGCACTCACTACTTAATTTATGCTGCTGTAAAATACTGTGAATACTGAATCCAAGTGAACATTAAATTAGAATAATTAGCAGTGTATTTTACAGGCTTTGGGCTAAATTTAATTCCCTGTAATGGATACATAATATATTTTAATATCTCCCCTTAGATGCACTGATTTCCTACTGGTTGCGAGCACCCTTCTCAGAAATCACAGACTTTTTCAGCATTTTAGAGTAAGTTTACTTTGTGGTTGTTTGATTTTAGTGTTGAATATTCTAAAGTGCTGGCTGCAAACAATTCCTCTTTGGGTTTGTCCACCTATTGGAATATTCTGAGATAGTTCTTGTATCTTAAATTATTTTGCCATAGTCTTCCAAAGACATAATGAGACATTATTAATAAGATTCATATCCTCCAATATGTTTTAATTTCCATGCAAAAGGGTCATAATGAGACATTATTAATAAGATACATATCCTCCAATATGTTGTAATTACCATGAATGAGGGTCATAATGCTTTGAGTCTTCCTCCTAAAAGAGATTTTCATATTAGTTTCCCCTTTGGTGTTGAGATTCTCTTCTTCCTTTGAGAAAAGTATTTAGCTCCTCAAAACTACCCAGCCATAAGGAAAGTCATGTAATGTAGGATGACCTGCTTTTCACATCCCCAGGGGGGTTTGCTCAGTCCAATCTATGCATGACTGCAGAATCCAGCAGGTAGCTGGTTTTGGAATTTCCTCACCATCTTGTAGTTGAAATGTGAATTATTTACCTTCAGCTGGTGATGCAGCAATGCTTTTACAGCTGGGTTTTTGCCTTTGCCATCTCACCAGGCAGAAATCTTCAACTGTAGAGAAAGAGAACGGGGGTGTGCAAAGTGCTGCCACAGCTCGTGTGTCCCTAGGCTGGGAGCTGCTGCATTCTGTTCTTTTTGCTTACTAGCAGATACATATGTCACAGGTCTCACTGAGGCATTTTTTCGTAAGTACAGAGTCATTAAATAGGCATAAATTGTGTTGTTTTATCTTTCAGGGTTTGTCTGCAAAACTTCAGATATCTAGGAAAACGCAATATTGTCAGGTAATTCTGTATTACAGACTCTGTGTTGCAGTGTTTAAATATTGCAGCATTTAATAGACTTCAATGAGATTAACAGTGTATCCATCAATTTTCTCTTGAAAGAATGTCTTTGTGGAACTGAAGCCAATGTATGCTTCATTTTTTCTTATGTGCAAATGATATTGTTGTGATGTTCTGCATATCTGAGTAAATATCTTCTATAAAGGATAAATTGCATGATGTGATAACCATTATTGCATTTATAACCCAAAATACTGGGACCATTCTTGACCACATTTCTGTGCATATGCCAAACAAGGGTACTTTGAACACTGTATTTCCATCCATGTCATGGAAAGATTAGTTTTAATGGGCATAGATAATTGTTTCACAGCAAAAAAAAAAAATCTCCTGCCTCCCTGAAAAAATGTGACATCATGTTCAGCTGTGAAATGTGGAATGCACGCTTTGTCTCAGCTGATGTTTCATTTTTAATTTTATATCACTGCTGTGAATTTGTCTGTATGTCATGCAGTGTCAAAACTAAAGGTCACCAGATGAGCCAGTTCTTGCTCCACATCAGGTTTAGTCAGGCCTGCATTCACTCTTCAGGGACATGGCAAAATCAATGTCACATTTGATAACAGATCAACACTTATTTTCTCTTTCTCTTAACAGGAAAATTGCAGCTGCTTTTAAGTTTGTCCAGGCCACCCAGAATAATGGAACTCTGAAAGGTTCAAACTCCTCTGGCCAGGCATCAGGGCTGCTCTCACAATGGTAATGGTGCATGGAATTCCTGACTCTGTCAGCCCCCAGCCTGGGCCCTCATTCCTCAGCCCTTGTACTCTGTCATTGACTGAAAAGAGGTTGACAAAATATGTAACAAATTTCAGAGGCCCAAGAGCTTTAAACTGTAAAAAATCTGAGTCTCTCTGGCTTGACTTACAAGCTGTTGGTTAGAGTGTTATGTTCAGGGAGTAATCCTGTCCTAGAATAATTTTAATCATGTAAATTCATGAAATTACATTTTTAAAAGAACTATACAGGAAGTGTATTTCAAGAAGTTACCTGAATGTTAAATCTTCCTGAATTCTACACTAGTTACAAATATAAAATCCTTTCAAAACTTATAAAAATCATTGGTATTTTAGTTCTAAACTTCTCATTATAAATTAATGATGTGTTTGTCAGCATCAAAGAGAATTAAAAGAACACATGAATATGCACATGTGCATTTTTACTGTCACTGTCAGTTTATCATCATTTCTTTCACCTCAAAGAAACTGTATTATTTCTTTCTTTAACAGGATATATTTTTCTTATATTCTGAGTTAACAGAACTTACCTCAGTTTTTCTTCACCCAAAGACAGTTTTCTAAACATCAGCCCGAAAAAGCTGATGCTTTTTTTTTCAGTGCTTAATGGAAGTTTTGTCCCCTATGATTTCAAGAAATCACAGCACATATTTGTTTTGTCCACCTCACTGACTTCCTTAATCTTTGTTTCTCTGAAGAATTTTGCTTCATTTTGTTTATTAGCCATTGAGAAGCATTGCATAGAACTGACATGGAAAATTCTGAATAGGCACAGTAGTTTTATTCTTTTTTCCTGATCTTAATGATACCTTTCAATTGCAGGATGCATTCTACTTCAAGTCATGATGGCCACAAGCACCACAGATCTCAAACATTACCAATAATCCGGAGCAAAAATGCATTTTCTAACCCCAAACTCTTGCAGATGATAGAGAGTAGCACAGCAAGTAAGTACAGAAATTATTTACTTCCCTCTGGAATCGTGTGGAATTTAGATCAGGCTCTATACAGACCTTCTTCTTGACCAGAGGCTCTTAAAATTATGAGATTGGAGTCATCTATCCCACTTCCCAATTAGGTTTCTTCCCTCCTTTGAGGATGAACAGAAACAGTGAGAGGATGTACTCACATCACTGGTGCAGCTGGTGAGAGTTGACTCAAATTTCCTCCCCTTTCATCTCCTATGAGCAGTTTTCTTCAAAATACAACTTTGGTTAAAAGTGCAGTTAGGACCCCATCTCTGCTGTGATGAGACTTAAGGACCAGATTTCAGAATTAAATCATCCTTAATGACACTCAGAAGATTGTTTTTAATCTTTCTTTTTTTATGCTGCAGGCACCTCCAATGAAACAGACATTGTTCAGTATGTAGACACAGAGGCAAACATTGCTACAGAAGTTTCCCTCATAATTCTTGACCTGTTGTGTCTTTACACTCTGAATCACCAGGTATGTTTGCTGGTTTTCTTTCCTGCTTGAACTGGTGGGATATGGGGTGAAAGGAAGGCCTGGGGGAGCAGGCACACAGAAAACCTGAAATGTCTGAGACAGCAGAATAGGGAAATAACACATGCCAGTCCTCAGTGAAGGTCTTTTAGAAGGGCATTGGTTCATAGTACCCAAACTGTTCTGAATAGAAAGAGGTGGAAGAGGAACATCCTACATATTCAGGGCTATATACAACCCTGCTCTGCTTGGAAGTGTCTTGCATTTAGTATTACATCACCTTCTCTGAACCATGCTTGTCCCACTTGATTTCAGTGATTTTCAACCACAGATTTCCAACCTCCTTATTATCTCTATCTCTGCAAGTCAGCAGGTGAATGCTCTGCCTCCTTAAAAATCGCTCAGATTGCTTCAGCAAGCCCAGATAACTTGATGAAGGTCTGACAGCCACAATACAGCAAACAGCTCCTTTTACATTTTAGTGTTCCTTCTCTGTCAGCCTAACCCTTAAATATAGTGTATACAATCTGTGACTAGTACAGGCATAGCAAATACATGAATAGTACAGGCATAGCAAAGTGCTTTTCTTGAAAAACTGCCAGAGTCTGCAGCAGGCTGGGAAAGCATCACCTGCAGAAATTTTACCTTGAAAAAAGCATCACTAGAGAAGGCACTCCCAGGTAATGTCCAGCAGATCCTTCTCCTGTTTATTCACTCTAATAACCACAATGTCCTGTCTTGTCTGTGAACTTTTCAGAGGCAGCTCCAGCAATCTGACTGCCAGAATGTGTTGATGAAGAAGGTCTTTGACACACACATGCTCTTTTTGCAAATCAACCAGTCAGCAGCAGCTCTCAAACACGTCTTTGCTGCTCTCCGGCTGTTTGTGGGCAAGGTAACTCTGGGTTTATTCGTGCCTGGCAATGTGTTACAGCAAGTACAGCTTGGGGACAACTGGACACTTGGCAAGAGTTCTGAATGTACTTTATTAATACTTATTCCTGACAAAGACAGTCTGATTTATCGCTGATTAAAAGAAGTTCACAATGTCTGAAAAAACACTTCTGTTCTGAAATTGAAAAATTTGTTAAGAGGGTGAAAGTTTTAATGTAAGTAGATGAGTGATGTCCAGCTCTGTGGTTTATCCATTGCCTTTCCTGCTTTTACCACCTATGGAAGAAAGCTTGAAACCCTGGAGGTCTGTGGTCTTTGTGGCAGATACCTGGTTTGCAGAATGCACCAGTGAATGGTTCTTGCTGTCCTCAGAGGAACCAGCAGGAGAGTATTCCATTCATTTCACCAAAAGTTCATCCACACTAATCCAGTTCTACAAATACCTGGTTTTAAACACAGGAAAGAGTATGGATATGTGTCAAACTGTTTCTTTGCTTGCCTTGCATTTGTGTAAATTGGCATGGTCAATTAGGCACTTGGTGGCAGCTGCCAAGGCTGCACAATTTCCAAGTCTCAGAGCTAGATGAGATCCTCTGGAAACCAACCAGAATGCAGGGCTCACATAACAATTGCTCTGGGGAAGTGACAATAAGCAAGGCTGGCCTGGGTTCCTAAGTGTTTCTACGACACACAAGAGTGTAGCTGAGTTTACAGCATGTGGCCTCCCTGTGGTTGTTGTCTCAGGGGAAAGAAGAGGAAATCATGCTTCTCCCAGTAGTGCAGCTGGAGGACATGGGGGAAATATGAAGTAAACCATCCACAGACAGCTTTAAATGACATCCCAGACAGCTGGGAATAGAAGAACTCTATGCAATGGGGAAAATGAATAAAAATCCAGAATTGCCCTTCTCGTTTATCCTGTAGCTTTTGGGATTGAATTCTCCCTTCATGGTTCTGTGGGAGCAGGGATCTGTTGTGGTTCCTGCAGCAGAACCCCTCAGGCAGTAATTAAGATCTGTAGCCCATGTGTGCATTTCCACCTCTCCTCCCTCGTTCTGTTACATTCACCCTGCTGCTGACAGTGGGTATGGTTTGGAGAACCCTCCTCTCTTGTCCCCTGCTCTTCAACCCCTTGACCTCTGGAAGTTCACTGACCTTGCTCTCAAAGTATTTTCCTTCTCTGAACAGCTTTAATTCCTGTGAAGAACTCCCCCTGCTTTTCCTGGTTAGCTGTTGTGCATTTCTGGCAGATTCCTTGCTGCTTGCTGGGCTTGCTGTGTGCCAGCTGCTCTCTGGGCTTCCTAGAGGCCACTTTGATGGCATACAGTGTTTGCAGGAAAATCTGAGTATAGCTCTTAATTAATCTTCATTTGAGTGTGGGATTATGCTTGGTTTAAACCCTGGTATGAAAAACTGTGGCAGAGTTACTGAAAGGTTAAAAAAAAATTGTTAACTCAGAGTAATTTCACCAAGACCTGAGAGTAGTACTAAACATGTTCACACATTTTTTTCAATAGTTCCCATCAGCATTCTTTCAAGGACAAGCAGATCTCTGTGGTTCCCTCTGCTATGAAATCCTGAAGTGCTGCAACCATAGGTCACGTTCAACTCAGACAGAAGCATCTGCTCTTCTTTATTTTTTCATGAGGAAGAACTTTGAATTTAACAAGCAGAAATCAATAGTCAGGTCCCATCTACAGGTAAGTGAAGTGTGAGATCAATATTTAACTGATGTGCATTAGTGTTTATCATTATTATTTTTTTATGCATTGAAGCAAGGCAATCCTTTTGCAGTCCTCAGACAGGCAATTCTCTGTGGCAGCTTGATTTTCCTGCCAAGTCTGAAGTTGGACTGGATTCTCTGCTGTTCTTGTGCTGCTCAGCTCTGCTCCAGGGAGAGACAGCAGCTGTGAGTGTACCTGCGTTGCCAGATTAATGGCTATTCTTGACTCACGTGTTGCTTGCAGCAGTTGGAGCACAGCTGATGAAGGAACTAAACAGAATCTGACAGTACAGGAACAGACGTGTAAAGTAATAACATATTTACACTGCAAAATGTGAGCAACTACAAAATTTTGAAAGATACTCACAGTCCTTGCCTTTGCACATTTTACCTTCATAAGGCAGGTATGAAATTACACTGTATGAAATTACAAGTACATCGAGTCATACTAAAACAGGGGTTAAAAACTCTTGTGAAACTCTTGATTTCTTTGCTAATTGCATCCTGTGTTTGCTCCCTGTGCAGCTCATCAAGGCAGTGAGCCAGCTGATAGCGGATGCGGGGATTGGCGGATCTCGATTTCAGCATTCGCTCGCAATTATAAATAATTTTGCTAATGGAGACAAGCAGATGAAAGTAAGAAACATTTTTTGTCAATCACTCCCTCTTGCAAAAGGTCAACAATTTCACAGGAGCAAGTGTTTCAGTAAATAAAATTGTTGCCTCTATTAGCCAGTGATTTATGCATTCATAGTGTGCCTTTCTTAGGCAGTCTGAAGTTCATGAAGGTGTTGTTGTGAAGTTCATGAAGCTGAATAACTGAAAATAATATTTAAACAAAAATATTTTTATTTGAAAATTATATTAACAAACCACTTTTAGTCTACAATTCCTTCCTTTCCTCTGTTCACTAAATGTCTAGCAAAATCAAGCACAACAGTTGGGTTTTGTAAGACCTTGCTAGCTCACTGAAGATACACTTGGTTCTTAGACAAGTTACCATTGCTATTATAGTTATTGTCTGTACAAAAATTGTTGAAAAATTATTCTGGTTTTTAATTTTTACAATTCTTGTCCAAACACATGTCAATGTGCATTTTCAGTTTTATACTTTGGGGGTGTTGTTCTTCTCTGAAGGTGACTTTAGGGTATTTCCACAGAGACTAATAATAAAGTTAGCATAAGAAAGTTGGTAGATAGTTAGCAGAAGTAATTCAGTGTGTTATCTGATAAGATGTCATTACAATTCTATTTGTTTTTGAAGTCCAGCTTTGATTTCACAGCACTACAGACAGTCACACTGATTCAGTGACTTGCTTATCTCTGTGTGACATAGAGGAGGGAGTATTTAATTTCATTTACTTTTTCTGAATGTTTTGCTTTTAAACAAAAAAACGGATGGAATTAAGTTTGAAAACAAATGTGTTTCACTGCTTGTCTGAAAAAGAAAATCTGAAGCACTGAGCTAAGAGAACAGCTGGTGTGAGTAATATAAGGACTCTGTTTTAATCTAGCACAGTGTGAGAAGGTCAGGAGCCAGACTTGTGCTTTATTCCCGTGGTGAAACATGCTGGGAGTGTAGTTAAGCAGGACTATCTATAGCACACGGTGCTGTTGCTCAGAGGGAAGTGTGCAAGGATCCAGTTCTGGACCCAGTAAGCAATTGAGGAGCACCTGTTCCAGTTCCCTGACTTCAGCAGGGCTATTGCACATGGCAGTGGAACTGGTGACTGACTTGGGCCATCTTACAGTGCTGTGAGACATCAGGAAAAAGCACCCAGGGTTTGTGTGCAATGTGTGCCTGCTCTGGGACTGTGACTGCTCCAAAACCTGCCCAGCTAGGGAGGGGATGGAGGCCCTCTGTAAGCAGAACTTTGTCTTGTTTGGGGCTGCAGCATGGGGCTCTGTGGATGGTTTCAGTGATGCATTGCTTATCTTTCCCAAAGAACGTTAATTTCCCAGCAGAGGTGAAGGATCTGACCAAGCGCATCAGGACGGTTCTGATGGCCACAGCTCAGATGAAGGAGCACGAGAAGGACCCTGAGATGCTGGTGGACCTGCAGTACAGCCTGGCCAATTCCTATGCCAGCACCCCTGAGCTACGCAGGACGTGGCTCGAAAGCATGGCCAAGATTCATGCAAGAAATGGAGATTTGTCAGAGGTAATGTGAATAAATTAATAGGAAATCCATCTGTCTTTAGGCTGAGCTGTTCTGATGAAAGAGCTTGGGAACACTGACAGCAGTAGTGAGTTAAAGGAATCATACAGTGTCTCTCATATATTGGAAATCAGAGGAGTTGAGGTTCGAAAACACCTGGGGATGTGATCTGCTTATCTCAGCTTGCCTGACCGTGAGTGCCTGATACATGCTGGAGCAAGACCTGAAACTGTCTGACAGGGAAGCTGAGGGCAGTGTCACTCTGCTGCCTACCCCTAACAGGCATGGTAGCTGTGGTGTAGAGGAGGTCATGGGCAGTGAGTAACCCATAGAAAGGATTTTCTTCTCCCACGATGGCCCAGGAGAGGAGCTTTGCTTATAAGGTGCTGTCATGTTCATCAAAG
Source organism: Ammospiza caudacuta (assembly GCF_027887145.1). Lineage (NCBI taxonomy): Eukaryota > Metazoa > Chordata > Aves > Passeriformes > Passerellidae > Ammospiza > Ammospiza caudacuta. Next base: position 11,329,530 of record NC_080603.1, on the reverse strand, counting down.
ACTAAATGGGTGATGCAAAATTCCACTGCATAACGCAGGAATACCTTATTTACTAAGTCATCTTAATGGTTTCTTGAGAAAATCCATGCATTTATTGTGAAATTTACACTTGAGGAGGATTTCATCATTTAATCCTTTATTTTCTTTGATTACTTTTGTCTTCCCTTTTCTGCCTCATGATTTGGCAGTGCTGAAAGTAAATGCTCCTTATCACATGTATGTTGTAATTCTGGGAACTTTAACATATCCATATATGTTGCTCTCTCATTACAGGCTGCTATGTGCTATATTCATATTGCTGCTCTCATTGCAGAGTACCTGAAGAGAAAAGGTAAGATCAACATATCCAAAACCAACTGTATATCCATAAATATTATTACTCAAAATAATTTTTTGCTATCCTGCTTTCCTTCCTTATATATAAAGTATTCTTAAAACAGCTTGAATTCTTCCCAATGTTTTATTTTTGAAATATATCATAAATCCTAGTCTTAATCTGGAACAGTGAAAGTGTATTTTGTGTAAGGAGGTTTAGTTAAATGTTTAGCAAGCTAGTGCTAATGGAGAATGCTTCACTTGTCAGTCTGTTGTTATTAAATATGCATGTATTAACACATACCAGTAGCAGTATACTAATACCATCTTACAATATCATAGGTTACTGGAAAATGGAAAAGATTTGTACCTCACGTATGCTCCTGGAAGATGCTCAAGTCTCTGATAGTAATGTGTTACTAACAACTCACAATGGAGGAAGTGAGTGCTCTAACCATGCCTGTTTGTGGGTCAAATAACATGATTAGGAGATCAAACTGCTGGTTTCCAACTGATCTGGAAAAATATCAACCAAATCAAACTTGTTTCTAGTGCATGTTGAAGGCTGTTAAAGAAAACAATGTTGGAAACATCATGAGTTCCTTTGCTGATGCTCTTTGGCTGGTTTGATGGATTGCTCAGAATGTCTCTGGTTATGGGCTTTTGCAGCAGGAAAATCCCTCTTGGGTCAATTGGTGTTTAGCATGCAAATCCATGTCCAATTCCTTGGCTGTCCAAAGCTGGGAGGGCAGGGGGGTGGAATTAATATCTGGTTGTCCATATGTAACTTAGTATAGATAAAGGGGGTTTTTTTAAATCTATGATGCTTATTTAAAAATAAAGTGCAGGCTTATATTTTTTAATGCTTCTATGCCAATGGTTATTTAGTTTATAATATCTGTATTTCATAGTAATTCTCAGCATGAGATATTTTAGTAATTTCCACAAAGAGCAATTTCCAGGGTCAAGGGCAAATATCTAGGGAAGAGAAAACATGGAAAGACTATAGTCCTTCAGTACATTTGGAAGTGTCTGTGGACAAGATGAAAAAATGCATCCTGTTAGAAGGAAGCTTTCTGTGAAGAGCAATAGTTGTGGGGCAGTTCAGCAGTGGTAAAAGAATTTGTCTGAATAAAGATTATAGTGGCTGGAGTGAAGAACCTGGATGATTTTAAACCTGTACTTAAACAGTTTTCAAAACTTGAGAGAGAATGGAGACTCCCATCTCAGTGACTATGGCTTAGCTTTTTTAATTGAGCCATAGTAGAATTTTCCTACTGTTAAATTAAGCATGGGCTTTGTCAGGAGTTTGTCACTTCCCCTGGCAGCTTTACCTTCTCCACTCCAGAGCAGTGGTAAAATCCTTGCAGGGCAGATCCTTGCTGATCTGTAAAGTGTGATGCCTGTGCAAGTTGTTTCTGCTGCAGCCACGGTACTGAAGGCCTCAGCTTAGCAAATACTTGATTTAAGCTCAGTTTTATTGCTTATGAGCCTTTCCATCCGCAGCTGGTGCCACCAGCCATAGCTTTCTGCAGGGGAGTCCCTTGGCTGTGACTGCTGAGCCAGGCAGGACAGGAAAGCCACTGCCAGTGTCCTGGAGCTGCCTCTCCTGGGCTGAGCAGTCCTGGGGACTGACAGGGGGGACACCTGCAGGTTCCCCAAGTGTGAGTTGTGTCACCTCAGCCTGCCAGGGTCATTCCTGTGCACAAAGGAGTGTTGCACATGCAGCTTTGCCAGGGCTGCCTGCACTTAGAGCTCAGGAACCAAAGTGCCAAAGAGAGGAATAACACTGCATCAGGAGAATGCTGGCATTCCCCTTTGCCTGGAGAAGTGAATTTATATCAATGAGGAAAATGTGGAATAGTCTTATAAATTCCATCAGCTCCATTTGTGCTTCTCATTACTTGGGCTGCAAAAGAAATTAACTCATCAGCTCTGTTTTAATGGCATCTAGTAACTTCTTGAAGTATCTGGTCACTGAGTCATTTACAGCCTTTCTTGTGACTTGCACTTCAAGGCTTGTTTTCCATGGGATGGCCTGCTTTTCTGAGCATCACCCCCAACATTAAAGAAGAAGGTGCTATGAAGGAAGACTCTGGGATGCAAGATACTCCCTATAATGAGGTCAGCAATGTTAACATTTATATACCTGTTCTGTATTAACAGAATGTTGTTTCTAGTGGAATCCTGTGCATGTTGCAGCAAATTAGAGTGAGTGTACTCGGGCAGTGTTAAAAGGCACACAGCTTTTGAGTGAAACGTCGCAGCTGTTGCAGTGATGTTTAGCTAAGGAGAGCATAAAGTACCAGAGCTGAACGTCAGGGCAGGGGAAGGCCATGAAGCAAACCCATTATTCTGCATGAGATGTCAACTATTCAAGTATTTTCATGTTACTGTTATTTCAGGATTTTTTTTACTAAAGAAGAGCCATGTCACCAATACTTGATTAAACATTGTGCAATTGCAATAAACTTTAATATAAAAGTTCCAGAATAAAAATGAAGTAGTGTGTATGTGCTTTTGCTGCATTGCTATTAATTAAATGCCACCAGCTGTCAAGTCACTGAACTATTTGCGTTTGTGAAATTGCAGAATATCCTTGTGGAACAGCTGGAGTTGTGTGTTGACTACCTCTGGAAATCTGAGAGATATGAGCTTATTGCTGAGGTCAACAAGCCCATCATTGCTGTTTGTGAAAAGCAGAGGGACTTTAAAGTAAGTGGGTGTTTGGTTTGGGTCTTTTCAATTATCCTAAGGCAACAGTAAAGATCAAAACCTTTAGGGAAAAAATGTGCTTTCTTTAAAAGGAATGTTTTCTTTCTTCCTGTCTGTAATTCCTCCTTTTAATGTTTTGTGCTGTGAGAAAATAAAAACATTTTTGTCTTTCCTGCCTCTTTTCAGCACCAATGCAGCAGTAACTGTAAAAAAACTTTCAAATAAACATCTTTTCTTAGCCAGTGGCTATGATTTTTTACATGGGTTTTAAACCAAGAGCATATTTGCATTGCATTTAAGTTCAGAAAATGCTGACAAATTGCATGATTTCTTCACAATTTCAGGGTTTCTTAGTTTCTTATTTACTTGGCAATTTCAATACATAATGGATAGCCAGATGATAATTGCATTTACTGATTTTTCTGGGGTTAAATTGAAAGAGACACAAAGTGGTAGGTAGCAATAGGCTGTATGTTAAGGAAGCAGATATTCAGATGTTAGCTGAAATTTTGGTTCACTATCCTGAGAAAGTGCTGTTCAGCGGTAACTGTGGAAAGCACGTCTTTGTGTGGGGCTGGGAACTGACTGGGGTAGTTGGCACCTTGTTCTCACCTGCACAAACAGCACTTGTGTTCTCTGCCCCCTTGGCAGGTCAGCAGCACTGTCTGGTGGTGGGATGGTTCTCTGTGAGCCTGCACACAAAGGCTCCACTGGCACAAAACCCCCAGAAGATGACACAAGTGTTGCAGTGAATTTTTAATGACTGCTAACAGGTTAAACTGTCCCCTTAGCACTTCCAGCCGTCTTTGCAAAGGTTTGGGAAGCCAGCTAAGGCAAGCACAGCTGTGCAGAGCTGTGGTGGCATTTCCCAAGGTGCTGGCATGCCCTCACCTCCCTCTGTCTGTCTGTCCATGCAGAAACTGTCTGACCTGTACTACGACATCCACCGCTCCTACCTGAAGGTTGCAGAGGTGGTGAACTCTGAGAAACGCCTCTTTGGCAGATACTACAGGGTGGCATTTTATGGGCAGGTAAGTGAGCCTGGGCTCTTCTGTCCCCACAGTCACATTTCAGACCTGTTCCTGAGAGAGTTCAGGGAAGCACTTGGTGGTGAATCCCAGGGTAAAGCTGCCTCATGGGTCAGACTCCCAGCAGGATTCTAGTCAGCAGAGAGCACCCCATTGCCTCTGTGCAAACCATTGCTGTGGATTTAGGGTGTATTAGAGACCAGACTTCTGTTCTTCAAGCTTTAGTTCTTGACTTCATAAAGCAAAGCTGAGACTGGGGCAGGGCAGGTTTTTCAAGCTACAACATAAGTAGAACCAGATAAGGCATCTTTGATAAATGGCACTCTCCTCCAACAGATCTCAAAGCAGAGCAGTATTTGCAGTAGATGCTTTGTTGTGTTTTTCACTGACTGCCTTTTGCTTCCAGGCTACCTCTGGTTCTGTGCAATGTACTGTAGAGTAGCATTATTCCCTCTGCTGTGCTTCAGCACCCTTGAAGCATTATTTTGTGCTTTCTTCCACCACAAACCAGTGTAGCAATCCAGCATGTTCCTTTTAGTCCTGGTTTTGGCAAGCATAAAATTTCCTGTGCTCTAAAATATAAAGTGTGTAAACAACAGATTGATGTGAATCATTCTGTTTGCTAATTAGATTTTAATGCAGAAATTTGCTCTTTTCTCCTTTTGATCTTATTCAAGGCTGTGGTAAGTCTAGTTCTGTTGCATGTTTTGTTTAATTCTCCTCACACATCCTTCATCCTTCCCTCTACTGTTAATTGACATTAATTTTCCTGTGCTCTCGATTCTTTGGTTCATGGCAGATAAAATAACATTGCTGCATTCATTGTTGCATCCTGCAAACTAACTTTTGTTTGTTCAGTTACCTGAACTACTGAGTTATACCTGTCATCATGTTGTGTGTGCACTGTGGGGCCCAATGCTGCTTCATCTCATCTCAATGGAAGCTCCTCCCAGCTCCACTGGGAGTGGGATTGGAGCCCCTCTTCCTCTGTTGCATTTCCTGGGGTAGCATTAATGCTGTTTGAATGCAAGCCTGCTTTGCTGGCCTGCACTGCAGCTCCCAAGGGCAGGGCTGCTGGGTCAGTCTGAGCTCATGGCAGTGGCCACTGGAGCACTCTGGGCAGGTCATGGCCATGGCCAAGGTCCTGGCAGTCCCTGTAGGAGCAAGCAAATGAAATTCAGGGGGAATGGCAGGTCCTGGCTCTCTGGACAGATTAGCAAAGCTGAATTTGCCAAATGCAAGGAGCTGCACCTGAGGAAGGGCAGAGTTTTCCTTATGCCTGGCCTTCCTCAAAATGACAGCAGTGCTCTCCTAGAGCCAGTGGCTCTCCCGCGGGGTAATTTAGCTACAGCACTTCTGGGTTAGCATCTCTGTAACAGTGCAATGACTTCCCAGGTGCCAGTGCCACAAGGACAACTTCATTTAAACAGCTTTAGTGCTCTAAAGGGTATGACTGTGTCACAGCTGTGTCTTCCTCTGTCTGTTCCCCCCAGTCATGGGCTCTAAAGGCAACAGGCATTGCTTTCCCCTTGCCCTTTGCAGGAGAGATGAGATGTGGCTGCTGTTCCTTAACTGAAACAAAAGCTGCAGGGAAAGCAGATTAAAGAACAAAAGATTAATACTGGGAGGGAGAATACTGGGGGTTCTTAGTGGAGGAAGATCGGCTGCTGCACCTGAAAACTGTTCTTCATGCAAAGGCAGAATTTGGTTACTGCATTGCTTCAGGGACCCTGTGCAGGGATGGTTTGAATTAATATGATCCTCAGGGGGGACACAGTCATCTGTTTTCACCAGCAAGATTTGTTTCCCAGCTCAGGGAGCTGGATCTCAGGGCAGCTGCTGGTTTAGACTGCACTTTCTGTTAAAGGCCTTTGGTGACAATGTCTCATTGCACCCCCAAGTGACCACTCTAGCCAGTGCATATGAGTTTACTCACAGATGAGTGTTTGAGAAATCAGTATTTTTCTTGAATTAAGAGCCAAAAAAATCCTGATAAATGTACTGAATACCTGAGAACTCATATTGTGCTGATAAGCAAAGACATTCAAGAGCTGTTTTTCAGAGCAGTGTCAGGCAAAGGCAGAGCTGGGGTTTGTTCTGCTGTGTGTACAAGGAGCTGGAGAAGCTGGAGGGCAGAGTTTCACAGTGATTACAATCACTTACTGTGGGGTGAGACAGGGAAAGAACCATTAGATGCCAATTCCTGGCAGGTCAAGCAGAAGGCTTTACCTCAGCACCTTTCACCAAAGGGCAGAGAAAAGTCTGTGAGCTCCAAGGCTGTGTCTGGAGGGGTGTGAGGATGAGGAAGGGCCTTATCAGAGCTCCCACAGTGATAGGCCTGGCTCAAAACTTGTCTCTCAGAGCATCAGAGCTCAGTGGAAACCAGTAACCTGCTGTTCAGGGGTCATGTGCCTTCCATCACCATCAGCTGCTCCCTGTCACAATTTTCATCTGTGAGGCTGCATTGTCCTTGCAGGACCAAACCAGCCAGGATGGAAATAATCCAGGGAAATGCATTGATAATGTAACCTTGGCTGCTTAATATTTTAAAATCCTGAAATTGGAGGATATTTGGCTTCTGAAAAGTATTTAATCTTACTTTTAATAGTCTTTGCCAGACATATAGCATATGGCAGACATGATTATTTATAGCTCACAGTTAACTTCTGCTTGTCACTTGTCAGCTGTAGGGAATATGTCCTTAAATGATGTCTCTTGCATTAGAGATAAGACTAAATCTGTTAGTTTTTTGTTTTCAGGTATTTTTTTTAAGTAAAACAATTAACAGAGATATCATCTCAGTGTGCCATGCAGCATCAGCAGAGATTTGGCACTTACATGTAAGCACTCTGTTCCAGCATACACAGAATCAGGGTTTAAGAGCATAAACTACATTCTAGCTTGTTATGTGATCATTTTGGAAAACAGGAGGGATTTTGTTGAAAACACTGAATAGTAACAGAAAGCAGATATCTTTTGACAGAAACAGTACATAGTAGTATGTTTAAGTATGATTGCATCAAACTGATGGAGTTTTGCCACATAAAGCAGTTTTGATTCAATGGAAACAAGATCAGAAACCAGATTATGATCCTGTAGATATTTTCTCAGTGTAATCAATAGGAAGTCAATTGCCTGCCCAGCTCAACAGATGTTTGTAGGATAGCAGCTTTGGAGCTTTAGTTTTTTTCTCTAATTACCTGTGAATGTCTTCATATGCCTATGGAATTTAATTGATAATGTTGTTAAAAATCATGCAATGTTAGAAGGTTCCTGTGAGACTGAAGAAGATGCTGTCAGATGAGCTGCTCTTGCAGCTATTAGTTATTGGTTTCCAGTAATGTGCACAGCACTCCTGACACTTGCCAAATTCAAAGACAATTTTATTGCCCCTTGTCCTCACTGGAGGAGAAGCCAGAGATACACATATTTGTTAATCCCCATTGAAATAAATCTTGGGGGGTCCTAAAGAAGCAATGAAATTCATAGCTTATTTTATTTTAATTCTGTTTGGTTTTGGTGAAGATTTGCCTAATCAATAATTTTAGAGGGCAAAGTTGAAACACTTCCAGATAAAAAAGCTGGATTTTGCATGAGTACCTTCTGAATAGATTTTGGAGATATCTCTTGCCTTCATTAATTTCTGCTTCTCTGTTTTTCTGCAGATAGCAGTTTGCTTAGGCTTATTGTAGAATTGGCAATCCAAGCCACATCATGTGAAGTCCAAAGGGCCTTGGGTCTGACATCACTAGTGCTGTCTGCCTTTCCCCCTCTCCCTGCAGCTTCAGGTGTTTTCCTCTGGCTCACTGTGCACTAAGGTGAAAGGAGGAGGCTGTGAGTGTAGCTGCAGTGGTGCCCATCACCAACTGCACATGACACCCCGGGAGGGGGCTGGTGCCGACCATGGCACTGGGACAAATGCAGTCCTTGTTAAAGGGGCACCTCCTGCTTTCTGCCCAGCTGGGAGAGTGCTCCTGCAGTGCTGATGTACATGTTCATCTTGGGGCAGCTGTGTCTCACCTGCAGGTGATGCAATGCTCTGTTAACTTTCAGAGGTGTGTATTTCTTCTGAAGCCTGACAGATTCATGTTCAGCTCTTAGTGGACCCTTTTATTCAAGCTCTGCCAAGTCCATCCAGTGTATTAAATAATGACCTAACAAGACTGTACCTTTGTTGCAAAGGAACACGGTCTGTGCGTCTATTTGTTGTTTTTCTTTCTCTCTTCAAACGTGAATAATTTGCTAATTGTCTCTGCAAGTGCTGCAGTTCTATGTGGCCTTTCAAGGTGCCCACCAGAGTTTCTCTTCAGCTGCCCTGAGGAGATGCAGGCTGGTTCCCAGGTGCTCCAATGCCAAGGCCATGGGCAGCAGTGCCCAGCTGTGCCTGCACACGTGGCTCCCAGAGGATGCTCTGGAGGTGACATGCTGCACACAACCCAGCTGGCTTAGTGTCTAGCAAACAGCTGTTAATTGAACCAAATTATTAAGATTTAAAGAATTTTTAATTCTAGTTTTTAATCCATGAGGGTTTTTTTAATCGTACACACATCATCATTTTCAAGAAAGGCCTTTAACTTTTTAAGCTGCTCAGTCTCTTAAGTGAATAAATCTTTTCCTGGGTAACTTTGGAGATTGCAGACCAGTATAAACAGTGACCTCTGGGCACATGTCTGCTAGGAGTGGACAGAGGTAAGCTTTTCACTTAGGTGCTGGAAGGGGCCTGCTGGACGCTCTGGTGGGTATACAGGCAACTTTGATTCCTGATGTAAGCACCTCATTTAGGTTTGGCCATGGCTGTTATATTCACTGTATCCTTTTGTTCCTTTCTAAACAGGGCTTTTTTGAAGAAGAGGAAGGTAAAGAGTATATCTATAAAGAGCCCAAATTAACTGGCTTGTCTGAGATCTCTCAAAGGCTGATGAAACTTTATGCAGACAAGTTTGGAATAGATAACGTGAAGATCATCCAGGATTCCAACAAGGTATGAAAGACGTGTGGTTTTGCACAAGGGACAGACCTGAGTGCATGGTGCAAGATGAGCAAGCAGATGTTTGCTGCAGTGCAGAAGCAGGTTGTTTCCTGTCTCGTTTAGCTCTCATCCATTTTTGCCAATGGCTATTGTCAAAGGTGCCACTCTTCTTAGGGAACTCTTGGTAAAATGCCCTTGTATCCATCCATGATCTGAATGTTACATTTGGAAGTCTCAGTTTTCATCGGTATGGCCATAAATAAATAAACACATCAAAAATGTTATGGATGCCTTGGGAGCTCATCACACTTAACATAATTTTATTGTTTTCCTGCAGGTGAACCCCAAAGACCTGGACCCCAAATACGCCTACATCCAGGTGACCTACGTGACCCCTTTCTTTGAGGAGAAGGAGGCCGAGGAGCGCAGGACGGACTTTGAGATGCACCACAACATCAACCGCTTCGTGTTCGAGACGCCCTTCACGCTCTCGGGCAAGAAGCACGGTGGGGTGGAGGAGCAGTGCAAGAGGCGCACCATCCTCACCAGTACGTCTGCTCCCCTGCTCCACCCCGCCTTGCCCAGCCCACAGGGGCAGCTCAAGGGCCAGGGGTCCATCACTGGCTCTCTGCCATGCCTGGCTCCTGCTTCCAGCTCTGCATGTCCTGGATTTCCTGCTCTCCAATGAGACAGACACGCTGTAAATTGGAGCTTGTTTAGGTCTGAGCTGCCTGGAAGCAGATGCTTAGAGGAGAAGGGCATGCATGGAGTTTGGGAGACCTTCCAAAGCATGTAGGGCAATCAGAAAAGTGTTAGCTCAGATCAGACTTAATGCATCATAACAGTGCCTTTGCCAAACTCCTTGAGTTCCATGAAAGGCCTTGACTAGAAGTAAAGAGTTTTAAAGGTGAATAATTTCTCTGCCAGCTCCCATGGCAGTATTTGGGTTGAATGTTAAAAGTACCTCTTCACTGCTTTAAGGATGATGTTTTAGTGGTAGTTTCATCTGCAGGTGAGTGTTGTGCAGGATGATGACTCATCTTTTCACTGTGGGTCTTGGCCATGTCTTCCTTACAGACCTGCTGACCAGCTTAGGGATAGTTATTTTCATTCAGCTGCTTTATTTTTCCCTATAATTGACATCTTAACTGTTCTTGCAGTGATGTAACTTGGGAGTGGTTCTGCTGGAGGCAGCTTAGCACTCAGAACCATTTTCTTTTAATAATAAACAATTCAAAGAAAAAGCCTAGTAGCATGTCTGTTCTGCTAAGAGTAAAACTTGCAGGCAGAAAATTTTATTCAAAATGGGAGTAAGATACATTATAGAGAATATTTTTTAAGCTAGACATAAGATTTCAGTCAGTGTTTTAAGGCAGGAATGTCAGGAGCACTAGATATGTCTTCTCTTAATGAGTCATATTAAACTGAAATTTTTTGCTTCTAATCATGATTAAAATCTCTCTTTTTAAAAGCCTCCTTTGTGAGACTACTGCTGAAACTTGACATGTCTGAATTTTGATGTATGAGGAACTGTCTGAGATGGAGGCGTTGTTCTTATGGGCAGCCATGGGCAGAGAGGCTGATGTTCACAGCAAAGGCTCCCAAGTGACAGAAAATCCAGTTCCTTGCCAACTTCAGTGCATCTCCTTCCCCCAAAGGACAACATGAAAAAAACTGCTTACAGTGCAAGCATAGTCACCTAAAAGTTTTGTTCTGGCAAGCCAGGACAGAGGCACTGATGTCTGAGGGTGTCTTGTTACATGACACAGTTTTGCTTGTAAGAAGAAGAAAGGAGGAACAGCTTGTGTGTGGTTTTTTTAAGTGCTTGAGCAGCAGTAGGTGTTTTGAGATCTGCATTGAAGCAGGTAGTTTCACGGACTTGAAAGTGAAAGTCTGTTATGGTCTGCCTGGCAAAAACAGAGGGCTGTTCTTCTGGCAGAATATTTTCTCTGGGTTATTACATGCTGTCATCAGTTCCCACCACTCTTTGTCCTGCTCCATCTTTGGCATTAGGTGGGAATTTGATGACTCCTCTTCTCCCCTGGTTTTCCCTTTGGCACCTATCTCACCTCAGTGCTTTTCACTAAAGGAAATGGTCTTTTCTTCTCTTTTTTTTCTTTCTTTTTTTTTTCCCCCCCTCCTGTTTGATAAAGTCATGTGTTTTCATTTGCTTCCTGTGTAAACTGAAGCACTTTCAGTTTGAGAAGAAAGCAAGGCTTCTGCTATGGCTGGAGGAGTGGTGAAGTCAGTTGTGCTGGAGTGGCACCTGCACTGCATCTGCTCCAGAGCCTGCTGGGCCCAGGGCAAGTGCAGTGTGGCTGCAGCCCTTGATGAGCTCAAAAGGAAATGCTCTTCCAGTGTCGGGTACATCAGAATTCAATTTGGACCTGCTATGCCACTTCTACTCATTCAGTGATTAAAACTTAATTTTTATGGATTAATAAAGAGATTGATAAAGTCAAAAGTTAATACTTTGACTTAATTGCTCTGCTTTCCTAAACACTTCCTTGTTGGGCGAGTTCTCTGACCCATTTCTCTCTCTCTTTCTCTTGAGCAGCCAGTCACTTGTTCCCCTATGTAAAGAAGAGGATTCAGGTCATAAGCCAGACCAGCACAGAGCTGAACCCCATCGAAGTGGCCATTGATGAGATGTCCAAAAAGGTCTCAGAGCTCAATCAGCTTTGCACAATGGAAGAAGTGGACATGATCCGACTGCAGCTCAAGCTCCAAGGAAGTGTCAGTGTCAAGGTAATGAAAATTTGCTGCCTTTTTTCTCTTTTTTCAATGCGTGTACCTAAATTTTTATTCTGATTTTCATCATTCCAGACTTTTTTTGCTCTTTCAATTCAAGTCTACTCTAGATAACAAATAAGACTTTTCTAACAAAACTGTCCCATATCACTTGAGAATATGACCCATCACAAGCAGGTGGATTCTTTAAAGGGAGTTTTGCTAGGATTTGCTTTGTCATTCCCTATTTAGGAAAGTTGGGATTGTGACAGGCACGTGTATTCCTGGTGTTCTCATCATAATGTCTACAAACAAACATGTAATTGTCTGGATGCTCAGCTGGCTGGGGGCTTGGAAAAGGGCAGCACAGGTCTGCAGCCTGTACAAGGTTGAGCAGCTCCTGTTTCCTAAATAAAACCCCTCAGCTTCCATCCTGGTGACAGAAGGAGTGAGGGGATGTTCTTCTCACAGCCCGACTTGCCTGAGGCCAGTCTCCAAGCCCTGGAGCACAAGAGAAACAACAATGATTGGCTTGTTCTCTGTTCCTGAGCTGTGCATTTCTCACCCAGGTAAATGCTGGACCAATGGCCTATGCTCGAGCTTTTCTTGAAGAGACAAATGCTAAGAGATATCCTGATAACCAAGTTAAGCTTCTGAAGGAAATCTTCAGGTAAACATGAATTTTAAGGTTTTCACCCCCCACATAACACATAGGACACTCTGCACAGCGCAGGCAGACAAGACATGAAATCAAGCTGATTTGAACCAGCCTCATTTACATCTGCATTTACCCTATCTGACAAGTCACTCCTGAGAAACATTTACTGCAGTTCTGGGTTGCCCTAGCAGAAAACATTCCTTTTGATCTGAGAATGAGTTCTGAAATTCACTTCCAACAAGGTGCAGTCTGCAAGTGGGAGAGGAGATGCAGCACTGTGTGTGTATAGATGGGTTTTTTCATTCCTGCAAAAGCTGTGTCACTGATTTTGTGTTTTGGTGCTTGCAGGCAGTTTGCTGAAGCCTGTGGCCATGCCCTGGATGTCAACGAGCGCCTCATTAAGGAGGACCAGTTTGAGTATCAGGGAGAGATGAAGTCTCACTACAAGGACATGCTCAGCGAGCTCTCTGTAGTTATGAATGAACAGGTGAGAAAATCCATTTGGGTGCTGGGTGGGCTCCATAAGGGGGGCTAATTGTGTCTTCTAGTGACAAATGAAGCCGTAGAGAAAAATACTAGAAGTAAAACCTTGCAGTTTATTTTCTTGTCGTTTTGGCTTTTGTTTCTTCCCCTCTTTTTTTTTTTAATGGAAGTATATTCTATATCTGATCAACAAAGGTCTGTTTTCTGCCTTGTTACATATTGAAAAGCTGAATGTTTGTGAGGCAAAATGCTGGCTGGGATTTAGAGGCATAGAAAAATAGTGTAAACTAGTCTAAACTTTATGCTTTTCTTGCTTTGTCCTATAGCTGTGTTGTATTTAATTAAAACACTAAATTGCTGTTAAGATGTAGCTTACAACCACAAGAGATATCTTTATTGTGTCTGTTTATAGTCAGCTTTCAGAGAAGGTTATTTTTCAATTTTTTTCTTTATACTTGAGTACACTGTCAGGATAGATGCCATGTATTTAGCAGCTTCAGAAGGATGAGCATGCATATATACATTATATGAATTGCATCCCAAAATTCTGAATTGGACTCCAGTGCACACTTGCAGCTAATCTACTGCTGTGTCCAGGCAGATTTTTTTTTTAATATTGTCAGTTTAAATTAAATATTGAGCAATTTGCATACTGAAGTGCTAATTAAACCATGTTTAATTATATCTCTGAATGTTTATGGGCAGGCTACCTTAGATTGCATGTGATAAATAGTTCCTCTCTAGCAGCTGTGCTGCATTTCCAGGTGCCTGTAGCATCCCAAAGCCCTGTTGGTGCAGAGTAACTTGGTTTAACCACTGGTATCAGTGCCTACATGGCTCTTCATTACCCCATGCTGTATTATTCATCTTCACATATGAGTAGAATAAGGGTTGACCTGAATTTTTTGCCTATTGTTGTAGTTACTGTGGCATTGAGTGAGTTTTTCCTTGGGTGTAAAGCTCCCAATTGCTTGGGGGCCTGGTGCCTGCTGGATGGGGTCGAGCTCAGGGGTGGCTGCAGGTCTGGGGGTTGTGCCCCTCTCCTCTTCAGGTGTATAAAGATTTGTGAACCTCAAGCCTTCCAGTGATTCTAACCAGTATTTATCACTGTTTAAGTCTGTAAGTGTTAAGGATGTTTTTTATTAATCAATATTTATACATCTCACATGGAAGTTATTTTGGCCATCAGTCAGTGTGCATAGGCAGCACCATATCTCTTGTGTGAACCACTGTTTCCCACAAGAATGGAAAATGGATGGTCAGCTCAAATGAGGCATGAGCAGCCCCTGAGATTCAGCATTCATAAAACATTTGGAGAGTTCTGTTAAATGCTCATACCTGTATTTATATCCATGAGCTCTGAGTTTTCTTCATACTAAATAATACAAAATTATGTGTACAAATCAGTGCTAATGTGTAAAGAGTTCATCCAACAAGAGTCAAAATTGTCATCTCTTTTACCAAAATCATCTGAATTTTAAAGTCCACCCTGAAAACAGTCTCCCACTTACAATACTTTGGGGAAGCCTAAAACGTGACAGCCCCATTTTCTGGGCAGTGGGGGGTTTTGAGAAAACTCTACTCCTCTTGCCGTGAACTCACAAACTCTCTGCTTCTGAGCAGAGCATTTCCTCAGAGAAATCACATGCCATAAACTGTGGCTGAAATATTTATCTCACAGTTGGAAGGCTTGAGGCTCTCTTGCATCTGTGTTGTGTGCTTTACACCAGTACAATTTGCCATCTTTCCCGTTGTTGTATTCAAGAGAGTTTTGTTTCTCACCTACTGACAGTGACTTTTTCATCACCATATGTTTTTTCTCTTTTTTGTTTTTCTCTTTTTTGTTTTTCTTTTCTGACAGCTCTGTCATGGTCCTTGCTTATACAGCTTCTCTTCTTCCCTGTCTAACATTTCCCTCAATACTATAGCCAAAAGTGGTATGTTCATTTTTCTTACATCTATTTTTTTTTCTTTTAATGTCATATACTTCCCTCACTTGCTGATTTTTCTGCTGGGTATGTTTCATTTCATCTCTAATGACCCCCTTGCCAGGGAGTTTAAAGAAAGATCTAAGCTGTATGAGTGATGTGTTGTGCATGAGCAGTCTTGAGAGGCCTGTTCTTTAGGATCCTGGTTGTGAACTTTGGGGAGGCCAGTGGGGCAGCTGGACAAGAGCCCCCTGATGCAAAAGCAAGTGCCAATGGCAGCAAAAGCAAGTTCCAATAGCAGCAAAAGTGGCTGCCAGGGCGTGCCCAAGTCCCAGTGCCCTCCCTGCAGCCCATGATGTGGGAGCAGCTCCTGCCCAAGCTGCTGAGGCTGTCCCTGCTCAGATCTGCCCAGGTGAGGGGTGGCTGCAGCCCTGGCCAGGGACAGCTGGCAGTGATGCTGTAGGGCTCCACCTGGAGCTTTGTCAAGGGGAAGGCTTCTCTTCCAGTGCTGGTGCTGTGTGTTCAGTGGGGATCCCCCATCTCTGCTCTGAATGCTTCCACAAAGCACCCATGGAGGATGACAGATTTAAAAAGAGCTTTTACCAAGACTAGAAGAGCTTCTTCAGGAAAAAGATCTTCATTCTTTAGGACAGGGCAGAGCTTTTGCCACTGCTGTTCAACTGCAGTTCTGCCCCCAGGCTCAGCCTGGCACTTGGTCCAGCCCTGCTGCCCAGCCTGGGCAGCTCTGTGGGGCTGCTGTATCCCCAAGTGACAGCGTGGGCAGAGCTGGGCCTGTCTGTGCACGGTCAGGAGGTGCTGAGGTGGGTGTCCTGGAGTTTGCAATGTCTAGGGGACTTGTGTGAGAGTGGTGCAGTTCAGAGAACCCCATGGAGCTTGGCAGAAGTCAGCCCAGCCCCATCCCTGCAGATTCCATTTACCAGGGAAAGGTCCCTTTCCTCTGTCAGATCCTTGGCATCATTGGGCAACAATTAGAAAATGGGAAACCCTTGGTTAAACAACAAACACTTCAGACCCCAAATCATTCAGATCTCTCTCACTGTTGCTTTTATTTTTTTTTCCTGCAAAGATTGCCTACAAGGAGGAGTCAGCAAAGCATCCAGGGATGGAGCGCACGTATTCCCGAGTCGTCCATAGAGGCAGCTCCTCGGTGCCAGCAGCAGCCACTCCAGCAAACC
The DNA here is from genome assembly GCF_027887145.1 of Ammospiza caudacuta. Lineage (NCBI taxonomy): Eukaryota > Metazoa > Chordata > Aves > Passeriformes > Passerellidae > Ammospiza > Ammospiza caudacuta. The sequence goes on along the minus strand of NC_080603.1, from coordinate 11,313,508 downwards.
CTGATGCCTGACTGCAGCCTGGGGAAGAGCTGCTGCCTGGGGTGGGGTTTCTCCTTTGTTGTTGAGGCTGTTTTTTCCTTTTAGATTAATAGTACTGAAAATTAAGTTGATGGACAATACCAGGAAAAGGATTTGAGGGTTAAGATTTTAATTTATTGGAAGTCTTCACGGTGTTATTTTAAAAAATGCAAGCTTGAGAATTTTTTTTTTTTTTTTGCCTGCCCCAATATTTGCACATTCCCTCTCTTTTTTCTTTTTCTTTTTGGTTGTCGATTTTTGGTTTTGAGCAGCCTTTATTAAGCCAGGCTGATTACAAAATTCCCATTGAATAGATAGGTACACGGCAAACCCTACGTTTGCTATAAATTATAATATATCTAATACTAAGTCCTACTATACATATATTTTAAAGGTCAGAGTGGATGTTTTATAACATTTAAGCATATTGCAATTGTAAATAGAAGATGTGTAAAATATGTCATTTTTACAAAATTTTAAAAAATATCTTTTTAGTTAATTATGACAGTACTAAGGATATGGATAACATTTCAGTTACCATTATATTAAAATATTTGTGTATGTGTATAAAAGCGTCCATAAAATTTTCTCTTTGAAGCTCTGTGCATTGGTTCATTCCTATGACAGCACTCTCTGGAGTGGTGGAGATCAGGATCATCCCAACTGTCTGTCATGTTCTGGATGCTGATAAAGACACCTATGACATCTGCAGAACGTGGCTCTGGGTTCTCTCCATGGCCCCAGACTAAGTCACCCTGAGAAGCAGCTTGGTGTAGTTCTCCTGCTTGAGACCAAGAAAACTCATATTTTCCTTTGAAGGTCATAATCCCAGATTTTCCCTGGGGCACATTGGGAAGCCATGTGCCTTTATGAGATGTTTGTTTCAGTTTCTGCATCATGTGGGGATAAGGTGGAGTGATTGTGCCAGTTCTTAGGAGTTCCCACACTCCTTCCTGTTCATTCACAGAAAGTCCCTGCTTGCAGCAGTCCCTGCTCGTAGTACCTGTGTGTTAGAATTCTTTCCTGTGCACACAGTCCCCACAATTCTGCTAAGCTGTTTTTTTCTGTTTAGCTCATTTCCCCTGGAGAAGCTCTGGTGGTTGCCGTGAGGCCTCCACAGGTTTGTTCAAGGCAGAGGCCAGTGCTATGGCTTTCTACCTGAGGGCACCAGGAGGAATTTTCCAGTGTTTTGCCTCATTCTGCCCTCCTGTCTCTTCTCATAACACCCCAAGTTCACAACTGGTGCATCTCAGCTGGAGCTGTAGCCTGGCCCTGAGGCCAGAGTCAGGGGTGGGCTCTGAATTCACCCTCACCTTCGTCTCTGTGTGCAAGGCAGAGGTGCCATGACCCAGCCAGCACCTGCTGCTTGTCTCACTCGGCACATCAGCAGTTTTCCAGAATTCTTGGCTAAGGTTCGGAACCCTCCCAGTGTCCTTGGCCGGTGGGGGAAGGAGGGCAGTGGTTGGGATGGGCACACCTTGGTTTGGGATGTCCCTCCTCCAGCATCAGTGCAGCAACAGCGTGACCCTCACCTGGGGCTTGGAAAGAGGCCAAGGAAAGGGAAAGGGCACTGCACAGCAGCATCAAACACAGCTGGGCAGGAGCTGAGCCCTCCTCATCCTCACCCTGACAGGTCCTGCCTGTCACTGTACTCTGCAAAACCAGCAGCCTGCTGAAAGGAATGGTGTCTGGCCCAACCTGTAACTTGCTTTATGCTGTACATGTATATATAAACCTGCTGTTTATATATATCTGTGGGAGGAACCCATATATAATGTATATATGTGTCATCAGAGGTGGCAGCAGGACTGTGCTGTACAGAGAGGTGAGTGAGCACCGAGTCCTCTGTCCTTGGCTTGTTGGTCTCACTGGACTCCTTTTGGGTTTATGATGATTTGTGGATGGGTACTTCAGAAGCCACCAAGATGATTTGGAGACAGACTGTTTCCAGTTAATGTTCACAAGAAATGAGCCCTACATCTGTTGGTGGCTGTCCCTGGGAATAACTTGCAGAAACATGGTTTGCACTGAGGGAACATGGCAGGCTGGGCTGAAGCCAAGCTGTGGTCTGTAAACAGAGGTAAGGAAACCCCTGGATTGTTTTCTCAAAAGCTTGCACACAAAATGAGTTTCATAAGTCCAAGGACTTGGTTTATTTATATTCATATTATATAATATATATAGTATATATAAATATATAATATATTACTATATATTTATATCCAAATTCAAGGGATTTGGTTTATTTTAAGCACCCAGCTCTGCAGCATTCTCTGGGACTTGAGAAGCAGCCCATATTCTCGGCTTGCCTTGTTGCTGGTGTTGGAGATGCTCAGGCTTGAGTGTAGCTGGGTCCTTGCTGCAGATGGCTCCTCCCCTCCTGCTGTGTTCACACACTTTAAACACAGTCGGGTGAAAGCAATTAGCACAAACATTAGCTTTGAACCAAGGCTGCAGCAGGGAGAGAAAACGAAGCATTAAACCATGGATGGTCCCAGCGTTTGAGGGGAGAGAATGAAAGAAATGCAGGAGGCATGTGAGGCTGTAGGATGATTACAAGGATGGGGTTTGGCCCTTTCCCACGATAAAACTCAGCATCCCAAACTGCAGAAGTGATATGTGTAGCACTGAATCCCACACCCGCCCTGTCTGTGATGCTGTAGGAAAAGGCTCTTCACACAATTGCTGCTTTTTAAACTCAGAGCATTACATGAGGTCTGCACCATTTTTGTTTCCTACCGAAAGCTCCCCTTTGGGACTCCTTTTGTCCAGGGCAGCCATAAGATCATGATTGGCTGTTCTTGGGGCTGAGGGTTTCTCCAGTAAATTATTTCACAATCTATTCTTACACCTTTTCCTTCAGCTGGAGGAGGCTCATCCCCTGGTGCTGTGGGCAAAGCTGGTGACAGATTCCCTTACATCCAGGGAAGGAGATCTGTGCAAGCCAGACCCAAACTGAGCTGCTTTAAAAACTTTACAGAGTGCAAAAGAAATTATTCATGTTTGTTACTTAGTGGAAGCTATCTCAACATCCCAAAAGGAGTTAAGTGTTATACATATTTTATGTTTAATCACATCTTTAGTGACACCCAACCACAACGAAAGGCTTAAATTTCAATTAGAGGGAGGTGTATTAAAAGTTTAATAGGAATCATTCCTTACAGGGTAATTATATCTTAACATTCACTGGAGGAATGTTATCTTGGCAATGTAATATTGATCTGAAGAGAAATTTTTTTTTTAAAAATTTATTTTTGCATAATATCCAAATGAGAAATGGAAGGGGATGGTCTATACCATTCATCCAGACACACCACCCCTGTGCTGGCCATCCATGGACCTGGATCTGGGAAGAAGTGAAATTGCATCCACACATAGCTTTAAATGTGACTTTTTTCATCTCAGCCTGAAAACTGCTGTCCCACATGTGCTGAGAAGCTCCAGGCTGCCGGTACCTTTTATATCAGTTTGAACATTTTTAAACTGGTATCTGTCTGCTCAGTATTTCAGCTGTAAGTAACATGGGGCAATGAATCTTTCAAGACAGATGATCTGTCAAGGATATCTGCTATGGACTTGAATGTGTTTACCAATTTTTAACAAGTTTGGTATGCACAAATAAGATTTTTCTCTTTCATATTTATGCTATCACAAAAATAATCAGTGTTCACAGTCACTACATATTAAAACCATGAAGTGAGCTCTGAACCTAGGCAGTTAAAAATCAAAGGGTGTTTAAATCAAATATCAAATGAGAACAAAGCAATGGGATTTAAAGGAAAGTGTTCAAATCTGTAGAAAAAAGAAAGTTTTAAAACCCAAACAAACTAGAATGCAATTCTCATTTAAGATAATTGCCTTGAGATAAATAAAGACAAAGAACAGCCAAGTCCATGTAGAACTATGACCACAACCAGGAAGGACCTTCAGCTTCACCATTGCTGCATCCCCTCTGCTTTCACACAAGCTGCTTGGACAGGAACCCCTTAGCACAAACCACCCAGTCCCACATAGATTTCCTTCTCCTTCTGCCATCACTTTGCTGTCTGGAAGCCACAGCATGGACTGGGAAGGAATTTTTTTATTACTTTGAAGTTCTTTTGCTTTTGCAGTGGCCCCAAGTACATACATCTTAACAAGGAAGGGCAGGGTCCCATTTGGGTGAGACATACTGCAACAGTGGAGAGGAAACATCCACTGTTTCTCCACTGAGAAAAACCTCTTGGGAGTCTTCTGGGCTGCCAAGGTCCCATGGGCCAGCTGCCCACAGGAGAGCCCCTGCTTGGCCTCTGCCTGCCCAGGTGAGCTGGGATGGGAACAGCCACTCTGCCCAGGTGAGCTGGGATGGGAACAGCCTCTGCCTGCCCAGGTGAGCTGGGATGGGAACAGCCACTCTGCCCAGGTGAGCTGGGATGGGAACAGCCACTCTGCCCAGGTGAGCTGGGATGGGAACAGCCACTCTGCCCAGGTGAGCTGGGATGGGAACAGCCTCTGCCTGCCCAGGTGAGCTGGGATGGGAACAGCCACTCTGCCCAGGTGAGCTGGGATGGGAACAGCCGCTCTGCCCAGGTGAGCTGTGATGGGAACAGCTGCTCTGCCCCACAGCAGAGCACAGCTCATGGGAGGTCCAAGTGTGAGCACAGAGCTGGGGACAGTGGCTCAGGAGTTGCCCAGGATCAGAGGTGCTGGAGCAGTGCAGAGTCCAGGCTGCCCAGGCTGGGACACTGGATCACAGGGACTCAGGATCACAATCCCCTGCCTCCTTACAAACCCCGTGCTGTGGCCATTCTCACAGCTCTGCTCCCCTGCCTCCTTCTGGGCTGGCCTCTCCTCCACTTCAAACACAGAACCCTTCCTACTGGGAAACACAACTGAAATTATCTGCTAATTAAAACTGAACAGAATAACAAATTTTAGTTGGGAAAAGCAGGGGAAATTTTGGGAAATGCCAAATTGATGCTTTTCTTTCAAAATTAGTTAAATCAGGGACGCGCAGAGTTTGTTCCAAATGAGGCTGGGGCTGAGCCAGCCCTGACAGCCCAGGGTGGGCTCCTGGCCAGTGGCAGAGCATGCAGACCCCAGCCTGGTGCCCACACGGGCCCTTCCAGCCTGTTTTGGTTTGCAGTCCACAGAGAGCAGCTCTGGGCAGCCAGCAGCATGCTGGGCAGCTGGGGGAGGAAATGAGGACATTGTTATTCTTTTCAAGAACAATCCAGCACAGTTCCTTGGTGAAATATTAGCTATGGAAAATATCAAGTAACTTTCCTACCTTCCAGGCATGTGTTGGAGCATTTGGAGATGGGAAAAAGTAAAAGTACAGTGAAACCAGCAGTGTTAGGGGAAAGCTGCCACAGCATGTAGATTATCAGGCCAAGGGAGTATTGAGTGGTTTTAAGGAGGATGGTAAAGAGCTCATCTGGGAGAGCCTCCTGGCCAGTAAGTGATATGTGCATGGTTTGTAATGTTTTGTTGAGCTGACAATGTACAAGCATTTTTACAGAATTCTCAGTAATGCAAAAGTGCAATCATAATTACTGACATCTCTGTCCAGGTTGAGGTTTTTCATAACTCACTAGAGCATCTTATATCTGCATGGCAGCAGTTTCCTTTTTTCCTGTGAACTACTCCTCATCTTACAGAAGCTACATTTTTTGTGTGCTTTTTAAGCTGTGCTCCCCATGTGCTGCTTCAGCGAGCTGGAGTCACTCACTTTTTGTTAGGGACAGCTGTGAGGGTGTTTCTTCCACTGTGATGGGCTTTTGTGACCTGCAAATGCCATGTGATGTCTGCAGTTCTGATTTAGATGTCACTGCACAGACTGCCTGTGGTGAGACACCTTATAGCTGCAGGGTTTCAAATATACTCACATTTTATATGGGGTGTTTTGCTTGAGAAGAGAAAGCAGAGTAAGAAATAATAAAAATTAAAATAATAATAATAATAATTATAATAATATGTATTTTGTGCTCTGTAATCTTGATGCTCTCGCTCATAAGTGAGGGCTTGTTTTAATTTGAAAGCAACTGCAAGCTCTGTGCAGGTAACTTTGGGCCCAGTTGTGAGCTCCTCATTATGAAAATCTCCAGCTGAGCATAAAGATTCTCTTGCATGAGGCATGGGTTTGTACTTTGCAGCATATGTTGTGCTTGCAGGGGGCTGGCATAAAAGAGACTAATTCTGATTATTCCACACTAACTTGCGCATCCATTTAAAGGGGCAGAGCATTGGAAATTCAACACAGACACTTAAAGTGCCCTCTTAAAAGTCTGAAATGTTTCTGTAGCCAAACTTCATGCCAGCCCAGTCCAAAACCATAGCCAAAGTTTTCAGATGTGACTCATGTATCTTGGTGTTTCTATTTCACATTTTCAGGTAAAGCCTGGTTTTTCAAAAGTGTTGAGCATCCCCTGCTGGAATTCAGACCCCTTTCAGAAACTTTGAATGTTTAAAATCAAAGCTTCTTTCAATATGGGACATGTGGGATTTTCTGCTTACGCGTGGGAGTTAAGGCACAGTCAGGCAAATGGTCCTTGCAAAAGGAAAAGGATGCTTAGCAGACATTAATAAGTTAAACAATTACCTTTTAACAGACTCAGCAGACAACTTTGTGCCATCATTACCTAACGAGACATCGAAACCTGAGAATGCTTTACACATATAATTGATTTTTGCCATCTTGTTTCTAGGAAGTTGTAGAGCTCACCATCCACAACTGCCTCACTGTGCAGGCTGTGAGCGAGTCCCCACTCAGCTGTGGCTGAGAGGGAGTGTTTAATTAGTTTAATTAATCATGAGAGGAAGGCAAGGCCAGGTTTGCCCGCTCACACCCGGCTACACACGAGGCTGGGGGATTCCAGAGACTCTGCTGCTTCCCCGAGTGCTGCTGCTCCCGTCCATGCCTAAGGCAGCCCCTGGCCCCTGTCCCCATGTCCTGTGTCCTTCTGTCCCATCCCCATCCCACTCAGCTGGAGTGCTCCCACTTCCATGTCCAGGACAGAGCATCCCTGCAGCCTCGTAGTTCCTCCTGGGCTGGTCCTGCCAAGTCTCTGGGTTGCTGTCACTCCGCTGGGACCACTCAGAATATGTACGTAGGTGACATGTGCATGGGTTCTGCAGATCCCAATGCCACTTTCTATGGGCCTGTTAAGAGGTAAATGTTATATAAATATTGTTATTTTTTGTTAAAAGTAAGCAAGTGCATTTTTTTGCTCTCCCCCTTGTCCCTCGGAAGGAGCTTGGGAATAGCAGGTTTCAGCTGTGCAATAGGTAAGACCCAAAACCCACACTTTTCAGAATAAGAATGGGTATTTTTTGGTATTTGTATCATGTACCAAAATGAGCCTCAAGGCTCCTCTGTTTGGCTACAGAGTGGTGCCAGCTCAGAGGATGGGAGGTACCCCCATAGCTAAAACTGGGGGTGCCCCAAACAGCCCTGAAATGAATCTGGTCAGTGATTAATTAGCTGATGGCCCAGGTGGAAGCCTGAGGCACTGCTGCTGGAGGTGCAGTGCCAGTGCTTGTGCTCTGTGGGTTGGGTTTAGCCCCAGCACAGGGAGGCTCTGTCTTTTTGCACGGGGACTCCCGGGCCACTGGGAGGCAGGACACACCTCCGGCTGCAGCATGTCACAGAAACATCCACACACCTGCTGCTGATGGATTCTCCGGGACAAAATGCTGTGGTAAGCTAAAAAAAAATCATTGTGTTAGAGTAGCAATGAGTCCTTTTTGACTTTATCTCACCTACCTCAGGGGAGCAAGAGGGATTTGGCAAGTGAGACAGCTACAAAACTGTTCAGCAGTGGTGGTGGCTGTGCAGGTGATGTTTCCTGCTGGTGGCAGTTTTCACTCTGTCCCTTCCCCAGGGAGCCCCTGCTGCATGTCACCCTGCACACACACACACAGAGCTGCTGCATGTCACCCTGCACACACACACACACACACACAGAGCTGCTCCATGTCACCCTGCACACACACACACACAGAGCTGCTGCATGTCACCCTGCACACACACACACACACAGAGCTGCTGCTGCATGTCACCCTGCACACACACACAGAGCTGCTGCTGCATGTCACCCTACTGGGCAGGGGTAGAACAAAGAGCTGAGCTCCCCATGCTTTGGATGAAGATGTTCCACAAGGTTTCTGTGTTTTGTTTGCAGGTTTTTTGCTGCAATAAAATTAGGTATGCAGTTTGTACAGTCCACTGAGACAGAGCACATCCACCAGCAGTCACACAGAGATATTGCTATGGGGCTCCTAGCAAGAGCTTTGGATATGACTGAGGGTGAAAACAACTTTATCTGGGTCCATATCCTGCCAAGAACAACTTGCTGAAGCATCTCAGGTCTGAGAAATTGGCCCTTCTGTTAAAGCTGAGGTGTTTTATAGCAAACCCCACACAGGTACAGGTGTCTGCAGTAGGCTCAGGCAGCTCACTGAAAAGACACTCACCAAAATTGCAGCCTGCAAGTGTGCCATGGCTAAGAGGCACCCAGCATGTGTCCCTGCAGCATCCAGGAGCTGGCAGGGTAAGCACATGCCTTGGACCTCACTGAATTGACAGAAAACAAGGTTGGGTGCATGGAGCTCTTTCTCCTTTCAGGGAACACTCTGGTCAGCCCAGTGGCAAAGGCAGCTTTGCCAGGTTTTCATTGTCCAAAACTCCTGAGTCATCTGGCCCTTTCAGCAGGGGCAGCTCTACAGGGTTACAAGACAAGTTTCCTCAGACATTTCTGGTGCATCAGAAGGTCTGTGCCTGCTCCAGTCTGGTTCCAGAGGAGCAGCAGCATGGGATGAGAGGAGATGTCTGCAGCTACAGCTGGGGTAAGCTGATTGCTGAGCTGGTCAGTGTCCCCTGCCCAGCCACACCTGCCAGGGTCAGCAGCAATATTATAATTCACATGGTGCTGTCACTGCTCAGTGCCTGACCTGCTTGCTGGAGAAACAGACCCACAATGCTCCCTACATGTTATCCCCAGCACAGGGGCACCTGCACTGTTATTTAAGCCTGGGCCCAAGCCCAACAAAAATGCATGGGTGCTGTGGGCTTCATCTGCAGCCTGAGAACTCACATTTGTTTCACCTCTCTGAACCACGCACAGCCCTCTGGAGAGGCTCCCAGGAGGTGACAGCAGGGCTGGTGCTGGCCAGCAGCACCTCCCCATTGACCCACAGCCCTTCTGGCACCTCTGGAGAGACAAAGACTGAGTCATCTCATGTTTGAAGCATCTCACAAAAGTTTTCCTTTCTTCCCTCAGCCTCCAGCAGCAGAGTGGGGAAATGCACACAGATGAAATGTTTATTTTCCTCTCTGTTATTCCTGAGTCACTGTTGAGCTATTGGGAAGTGAAGGACCTCAAAGCAGAAGGTGTGTTAAATTATTTCCCTGCTGGCTTTCTGGCATTCTCAGCTCTGTATTTTGAAGTAGGATTTGGGGGGTGGGAAGACTGCTCCACAGGCTTTTGCATCTTACTGCCAGAAGAAAGATGGCTTTAGGGACTGGGTGATGAGAGAAATGCAGGGGGATTGTGTTTCTCTTGCTATGCAAGAATCCTGCCAGGTCTGTCTCTGGTTACACTGCGGATGCTGGTGCCAGAGCTGCACTCCAGTGACTGTCCCTGGGTGCCCAGAGAGGGCCAGGCCCTGCTGCAGCCTTCCGGGAGAGCCTTGGTGTTCCTGCTGCCCATCACAGCTGCTGGCACGGGCTGTTCATAGCCGGGTTCTTGTGCTGTATCAGCTTCCATTTAGAAATTTAGCTTTCCTCAGAGAAATTACTAATTCTGGAATTGAAATTCCAGATACACAGAGCAAAAAAAGCTCAGCGTGTAAATCACCCCAAGCTAGGGAAGAGATGAATTGCTGTCCAGCAAAGTGGAGGTGTTTTATAGCAAACCCCACACAGTTACAGGTGTCTGCAGTAGGCTCAGGCAGGCACACTGAAGATGCACCCACCAAAATCTGCAGCCTGCAAGTGTGCCATGGCTGAGAGGCACCAAACATTTTCCTGCAGCATCCAGGAGCTGGTAGGGTAAGCAAATGTCTCGGACCCCAGTGAGCTTACAAAAAATCCTCTCTCTCTGTGCCATGGAGATGACCACTGGGTTTTTTGGGCAAACCAAAGGAAATGAGAAACCCGAGGGGTGGGCAGGTTCCTGCCGGGGCTGACCGTGATTTGCGCGGGGGGAGAGGCCAGCTCTGCCCCGAAACGCGATCCCCGCATGAATAAATCATGGCCATGCCTTGGCAGCTCTGTCCAGCCCCCAGGGCCGGCATCTGACCCGCCTGTCCCGGGGCTTTAAGGGCAGGGCCAGCCGGGCCGGGAGCGGCTCCGCGGGCAGGGCAGCATGGAGGGGAACCCGCACCTGCTGCAGCTCGTCCGCAAGATGCGCTCCCAAATCCGCCAGCTGGAGAGGGAGAACCGGGCCCTGAAGGGAGAGCTGCGGGGCTGCGGGCACACAGCGCTGCCGGCACCGCGACAGGGGAGCGGCCCTGGTGCGGAGGGACCGGCGGCAGCCCCGTCATCCCCAGCATCCCCAGCATCCCTGCAGGGCGGCGCCGCGGCCGCTGCAGCGCCCAGGGAGCACACAGGTACCGGCCAGGGGCTGTGCTGGCATCCCTGGCACTGCCCGTGCAGGATGGGCCCGCAGGGAACGGGGATGGATGGATGGATGGATGGATGGATGGATGGATGGATGGATGGATGGATGGATGGATGGATGGATGAGCTGCCAGCTGCCTTCTTGTTAATCCATGGAAGTGTCCTGGCCCCATTCTGTGCTCCCAGCAAACCCACAGCACCGCGTGCCTGGCTCTGTGGGCTTTGCAGGGTGCATCCCCCCTAGCTGAGCTCAGAGTATTTTACTGCTGCTCAAACAAAGGATTCCACTCAAAGAGTTTGGTTTGCTTAAGCGGGATTTGACTTTCTGCTTTGGGTTTTTGCAGGTGTGGACTCTCCTCCCCATGCCTGTCCCCTCTCTGTTCCAGCCAGAAAAGGGCCAACCTTCATAACCATGTCATAACCCATCCTGCCTTAGTCAAAGATGAGAAAAATGCTACAAAAAATAATGGGTTGGCTGCATACATCACTCCAGATGTGCAGTTTATTTTTGCAGATAACATAGATTGTTCTTGTTGAGGCAGAGAGGGGTCAATGTATAGGAATGCATTCTCTTCACAGCTTTATCAGAGGAGAAAAATGGAAACATTCCTCAGTTATAGAAGTCTGGTTGGGACTTCTGGAGGAATTAATGAAGCAGGAATCAGGGCAAAATGTGGCTTGGTGAGAAGTATTGGAGAAATGGCCCCACAGGTTTTTGTGGAGACAAATCCAGGTGAGGGAATGATATGAGAGGCTGAGCAGCACGAGTGGATTTCCATGCAGCCAGAGGGGAGCTGTGGTGAACAGTGCTTGTTGCCAATCCCACTGACCCCGTGGCCTGGAGGGGCTGCTGGTGGCTGGGGAATATCATCAGTTTGGGAGCAGCTCCAGGGTCTTCTGGCAAGGGGAAAGCTGTGGAAAGTGCTTTCTAACCCTGTGGCTCTTCCTCTCCAGCTGCTTTCTAGGGCAAAGGGTGGGACCTAAAGGGGCTGTCTGGCATCCTCTGCCTCTCAGCTTCACCACATACAAAATGGTTTTGAGCCCCAAAACAATGGTTAAAAATAGAATGGTAGATCATTTGTGGTTGGAAGGGACCTTAAATATCATCCAATTTGAACACCCCTGCTATTGGCAGGGACACTTTCCACCAGAGCAGGTAGCTCAAAGACTCATCCATCCTGGCCTTGAACACTTCTAGGGATGAGACATCCACAACTTCCCTGGGCAACCTGCGCCAGGGCCTCACCTCCTAAACTCATGTCCCCTCTTTTACCTTAAAACTCTTCCCCCTTGTTCTAGCACTATCTGCACACTTAAAAGCCACTCTCCAAAAATACATTGAGGATATCTGAATTGCCATTATTATTAATAGTGTTAGTATTGCTTTTATCTCTGCTTTTTTCTCTGCTCCCCAGATGCTGCCATGACTGTGAGACGCTACCCCAGTGCCTCCCCAGCTCCTTCCAGCACCAGGTCCCCCTGGGGTGGCAGGCAGCCCCCCAGCACTCCTGGGCTCCTGCAGGTGCCACCAGCCCCTCCTGCTGCAGCACAGCCCAGCAGGGAGCACGAGGAAGGGCTTGGAAGATCCCCAGCCAGCTGTGTCTCCTGCAGCCCGCCCAGCAAGGTGCAGCTGTTCCAGGAGCGTGTCTACAAGTGCCAGTAGGTTTGGTTTGCCTCCACAGCACCACCTGCTCGGGCTGGCCACAGGTTTATCCTCATTAGACAGACCCAGATTTTGCTCTTGTTGTTGGTGTGCTATCAGCAAAACAGTTGTTTGAATGTGGATGGGCCCTGAGCAGACTGGAGATCTCTTTTGAGGGATTTGTGCTCCCCTCTGCGCTGCATGAGGTTTGGCAGTGGTAGCTGGTTAAATTTGTCATGGAAAGGAGAGGCTGAGGGAAAGAGAAAGGGGTTGCAATCTTTGCTCTGCTAAAGCCAGGCAGAGTTTTGCAGATTGATGTGATATTCTGACAAGCTAAGCTTGAAAGTGATTTTTAAACTTTGAACAAAAAGCACGGAAATACCAAGGAATTCTGCAGTATGCCTTTAAAGTGTGATTGCTGTGGCTCATGGATTTAGATGTATTGTATCATATTTCTACTGTAAGTGAAGCATTACAAGTTAATGCTTTCAGCCTCGAAAAAAGTACTCTGAGGACAGCTTCTAAATGAAGTGGAATGGCTGCTGGACCAGCCCTGAGTGTCTCTGCTCATTGATGAGAAGCTTTCCATCACAGGACAGCAACCACAGGTAGAACCAGCAGTATTAGACTGTGATATATGACAGCCCAGCCACATCCTGCTGCCGATACATCCACCTTGGGAAGTCTTGCTGATTCCTGGGTTCAGCCCAGTCAGGCTGTGCTCAACAGGACAATCATCCAAATGGCTTCAGAGCAGGGAGAAGCCCAAGGCTCTGCCTGCCTGCCCACACATGTGCTGGGACAGGGCTCCAGAGGCAGGGCTGACACCTGCTGTGGCTGTGTCACCTGTGTGGAGGTGCCTGTGCATGGCACAGCACAACAGCTTTATTGTGTCCCCCTGCATCCTCAGAGCAGACCAGTGCCCAGCCCTTGCACTCCCTGTGCAAAGCTGATTTAGGGCCCAGCTCCTCTCTGAGAGGCTGCAGGGGACAGCAATTCAAGCTTTCAGAGGCACCTGGGTTTTCCTGTAAGGACATTTCAGGGTCAGGCGTTTTACAGCAGTTGGACACCTAAATTTAGTCCCTGGCAGGGAACTGGTATCACTTTGCAAAGCACCCTGACCCAGTGACTCTGGGTTTGTGTGCATGCCCTGCTGGCTCAGGGACACTCAGGGCTCTCTCTGGGTGCACATGCACACTTGGGGGGTTGTGGGGGTCCCAGTTGTGGGTTTCCCTGGCTCTGGATTGAAGGCACTTGAGACAGTAATTCATATTTGGACTCAGGTGTTTATTATTTCTTATCAGTAAAACAGTCTCACTACTGTGAGTTCGGCAGCTTTTCATTAGGAGGCACAGAATGGCCAACAATCTCTTGGTACAAGGTCTTTAAGGACTAAACTATCCAAATAAGAACTGACACCTGGATTATTTTCCCTTTTAACCCAATAACTGCTCCCAAAGAGCTGCAATGGGGACTTTACTGCCCAATTACAAAATGCCACCCAAACCCATGAAGAAGGAGGAAGAAGAAGCATGAAGAAGAAACCCAGGACAACATCCTTTGGCCTCCATCCTGCTTCCATCCACAAGATACTAAAAATCCCAAAACCTAAATTTCTCACCGACTGATACACCTACACTGCTCTCTATAATCTATTTCACACTTTTGTGGATTCCAGTCTATCTTGAAGTCTAGGAAACTTTCCCCATGAATGAGGGTCAAAGTCAGTGCTGCCCTGGGGGTCAGGGCACCCCAGAGCAGACAGAGAAATATCCCAGTGCCCTGGGTTTGCACAGGGGCTTTGTCCTGGAGCCAGCTCACATGGGAGGTGTGCATGGTGGCAAACAGGGGCAGGCCTGGGATGGCAATGGCAAATCCTGCTGCTGGCTCACGAGGGGAAAGAGCCTTCAGAGCAATCGGAGCTGCAGCACAAATCTGGGAGCTGCTGGGTGCCTGTGGCCAGAGCCAGCAGTGATGGTTTGATGGGTGCCACTGCTGCCTGCTGCAGGAGAAGGGGCTGCAGGAAGAGCTTCTCACCTCAGCCCCTTGGCAGGCTGGGTGATATCCTGAAACACAAAACTTTGTGTTTCTTACACCCAAAAAACCATCTAGAATCCTTTATGGTCTTTATGGGGGATGCTTCCATTATATCCTCAAGTGTCTGACATGGACACCCATCTTAGCTTTTCATCAGTAAGGTAATTTCTAGCAATTAGTTCAGCAAGCTTATTAAGCTTAATTTTTTACAAGGATGACATTTTTGCTTTCCAGCATGCTGCTTCATGTCGGGTTTTCCTATTCCTACTTTATTGTAGCTTCCTCACATTTTGCTCCAAAGCTATAATCCTGTATGTGATATGAATATTTTTGCTTTAAAATTAACTCTCTAGAAGTATCACCTTGAATTTTTATAGAGTGCCATTGCACCCGAGTAATAAAAAACCAGCACTGCTAACAAATCATCTCTAATTTGCATGTCTAAAATATTTTAATTCATATATTCTTAAGTATTATTTCTACCAAGGGATTCCCACTGTGTTTGGTAAATGAAAAAAAAAAAACCATTAAATATTTAAATACAGGATAAGAAAGGCTGAGAACTCTTTTCAGGGCTATTATACTAAAATTACTGAAGGGTCTCTGTGGGTGCACATGCACCCCCAGGGTTCTGTGCTCACACAGCTTTGAACACAGGTCAGGGAGATGTGAGACTCAATGGAAAAAGGCAGATGCTTCCAGCAGAGAGCACCATGCCTGGTCCTTTGGGATGGCCATGTGAATGGCATGAAATCCTGCAAGAGTTGAAAGCATTTACTGTTTCCTTGTTGGTCAGGTTGGTTACTTTCTCTGCATGTTTTGAAATCCACATAATGATTTCTCTTTTTTTCTCCAGGGGTAAAGTGAAGGCTGTGAGTTTCCTCTTACCAAAAGATATGTCATCGTTTGCTGAAAAGCAAGGATCTCCCAAAAGCCCACAAAATCAGAGCACGAAACATCTGATGACCATCACTGAAAAGGATATGTGAGCTGGTGAATTTTTAAAGGCCCATTGATTCCTGAGATCAATTGGCCTTAAATGACAGCTGAGTGTCAGGTTCCTCTCCTGCAAAACGTTCTGGCAGGATGCCCACAGAGCATCACCCAGCCCTGGTTTGGGTCACTGCCTGGTGTTCAGCGTGGAAATGGAGCCACAGCAAAGCAGCTGGGAGCCCAGACACTGGGATGGAGCCACACAAAGCAAAGGGGCCTCACACAGTGCTCCTGTGCAGTGTGCTCAAGGACCCCTCACCTCAGCACTGATGGGAACAGGGTGCTGCAGCTGGGGTTGGTGTGTTTGTCACAAAAAGCAGAAACTCTGTCACCACTTGTGTTTGCTGATTCCATTGACAGAAAGGTGTCTGGTGCAAATGACAAAATAAGAACTGTCAAAGAGCCTGGGAGGTTTTCTCTGTAGGTAAAACTTTCAGGCTTCACTAATACAGCAAAGTTAAGGAGATATTTCACAGTCAGTTAATGTTGCCCTGAATTTCTGCAAAGCTTGGCAATGAGTTTATGTCCTTTTGGGGTTCACTTCCAACAGAGCACAGGGCAGAGTAAGTACATACTGGTATGAAAATGTGACCACAAATCTCCTTCTCACATGGTGTGCTCATCCAGCTGGAGACTAAAGGCTGGACACCAAGTCAAAATAGGAAGAACTGTGAATATCAGAATTTTTTAGGAATGGCTTCTCAGCACAGCTCAGACCAAAAATAATTAGCAGAAATTCAGCAAGCAAGTACAACATAACTGTGACATAGAACTACAGACAGCTTGCAAAAAATGAGCAGTGCTTGTTAGTCTAATCATATAAGTGAAGATAACATTCCATGTGTTTGTTTTGATTACAACTATTTATGGAATCAAAATACTGCACACTGCTATTTATTTCTGTACAGGAAGCACTGATGATTGAATATTGTATGAAGAATACATGAATAGTAGATGTTTGTACAGATAAATTTAAGGAAGATTTTAACCACATTGTGTGCTCTTGAAGTCTTGATTTTTCTAAGGGGGAAGCAGAGACTTAGTAGGGAAAAAAACCCTCTGGAATTTCCATGATGTTGTCTACTTCTATGAAATTGTGTGTTTCCTTTTTCATTTGGAATTTCACCATAGTTTTTTATATTCAAGTGTGGTTTTAATATATCGTCACCATTGAAGTCATAATTTCAGTTTCACTACTATTTTATTTGTGTATTTTTATGTTCAGCTTGGATGCATACAGAGTTGCATTGTAATGTCAGAAGTAATGAATGAATGCAAACGAGGGTCCAGTTTGGAAAGTTTACTGAACAGCCCATTTTAGAAGGCTTTACAGGGAAGGTTTTATAAATGTTTTAAGGAAAGCATCATTTGTGGGAATTAAACACTGCATATGTGTTCAATTAAGCACCTGAATCCAGTTGGTTTCCCTCAGGAAAGTAACAAAATCTTTGAAAAATCTGGCCCCTGGACCTTTAAGGTACTCAAATTTTTACAGTTAAGGTTTTAACACTAGATTTAATGGGATTTGGGAATCCATATGTTTTAGATAGCTTTCAAAAGTCTCAACTTTTAATTTATCTAAGCCTCAGTTTCCATGAAGCAGCGGTGGCAATTTCTTTCTTCCACCCTTTTTGTGTCAATTCCCTGTAGATATGTGACTGACACAAAGACTGAGCACTTTTGTAGGCCTAGAGGAAAAGGAGAATAGAAAAGGTGGAAGGGAAAAGAGGGACAGGAATCAAAGTAATCACTGACAAGTGGTAGTTGGTATATTAATGAAAGGATTTATTTTTGAATTATGTTTTTGCAGTCTTTAGAAGTGCCTACAGATTTAAGAACACATGATGATGCACAGGCACATTAATGTTTAGAAGCAGTTGTGCAGATTTGACCCAGCTCCAGGAGGACCAGATTGTAGCAGATGCCACAGAGAAACCACTGAGCACACCATTTTACCATGGGACAGCATGAAGTAACTAACCATGAGCACTTACTGGCAATTAAAGCATTCCAACATTAAACACCCATAGATTGTTCAGAGCAAGAAGGGCAGGTTTGAGCAAAGCGAGTGTGCAATGGATCTCTTCTGGAGGAAGCTAAGCCAGAGCATGTGCTTGTGAGGTGCTCCAAAAGCCAACAGGTGCTCATTGCATGGGACCACACCTGGCAAACCCCTGGAAAACCTCTTTAGTGGAGAACAGCACTAATGGTTTCACTCTGTGCATCCTCCTCTGCTGGAATAATTGCACTAATTGTTCCTGCAGACTGAGCTGCCCAGCTCTTGTCTCAGAGGTTTGGAAAAAAAACCTAACCAGGTGAAATTTCATCTGGCTATACTGTAAAGAGGAGGAGATGCCTTTCATCAGTCTTTGCTCTCTGCCTGGTGTTTAAAGAGCCTTGCTCCTGCTGCAGACACAGAGGTGGAAATGTGATGCTCCAGACTGTCAGGGAGAAGTAACTTTATCACCTTCTCCAGTGAGTTCCTGCCCAGAGTTCACATTGGTCTCATGCCTGCATCCTTAGTCGATGAATCCACAGCCAAAGGTAATAAATCAGTGTGCAGGGCACATCTTCTGTCAAAGTCACCCACCTAGTCCAAGCTCCATTTATAGGAGTGAGAGCACAATTTATGATGCATCAAATTGTCTACAACCTTTATATCCATTGTATTTTTGCTCCTCTCTCTGAAATCCCTGACAAATGAGATTCAATTTTTCTCTCCCATTTCTGATCAGGCCTAATCTAAGAATATATCAGCATGGAAGTATTTCAGGTGAGCGGCCTCTGATACCAGGTAATGCTGATCTCTTATGCTGTTGTTTTCAATGATGCTAGCAACATTAATTCCAGCATTGACAGACTCCTTCTGCAGTCCTGATTGTTTCGGGATTTGCTATTTTTGTCTAGCTGGGGTGAAAAATTGAGAAATAAACTTGAAACTCATTTGAAGGTCTCAGATAGGTTGTAGGCCTTGAACAGTCCTTCAGTGTTGTGACAAATCTGATGCTTTGTAACTCCACCATTTCCATGTCCTTCTATGCACAGTGTGTATGGCTGGTTCAGAGATCACAAGTGCTCTTTTCTACTGTTGGCTGCTATCAAGTACATGTTATTCTCTCTTCAGGATGCAAAAATACAGGTTGTTTTAGATCTATTCTGCACTTCTACTTCACAATGCCTTGACCCAACCAAAGATTAGTCAAGAAATTAAGCTGTTATTGCAGTTAAAACATAGGAGGAATGCTGCTAACCTTACATGGGGAAGTTGTTGGCTGTGCTGGAGTCAAGACAGATGGTCACTTCAGGGAATGTTTCTTTTATGGCAAGTGCTCATTTGAGTAGGAATATTTCTAGCTGGATGAGTCACCTCTTTCTCGGTTGCTGCATCAGATACCAACACATGATTTTTACACAAGGATATTCAAAGATGTGACACAGGCTGAAAATGCATCTTCAAAGCATCCTGCAAGGGTTTCTTTCTTGACTGGGAATATTATATGGCCCATGTAGGTGGATTAAAAAAATTTCCTCCACCGTTTTATTTTTACTGAAAACTGTGATGAAATGTCTTTTTTCTTTTTTTGTTTTTTTACAAAATCCTGTCGTACTCATATACAAAATCAGTCCCATAACAGCAAAATGCACAAAATCATAATAAAATTTCTCTGTTTAATGTAAAAATAAGAAACTTAGAGTAAAGTGCAAAAATTGGAGCGAACATTTCTATTCTGTGGCTCTTCAGCAGCAGGTCTGACTCTTCCCTGATTTGGAGGACGAGGACCATCATCTGCATGCTGGTTGCCATGGAGACTCCCATCACTTTTGGAATCACAAGTTTTGCCTGAAAGGAAACACTCCTGCACTGTGAGTTTTTAAGGACCAGAGAGGTTTCTGTTTGTCAGCACACCACATACCAGATTAACCACCACATCTAAGCAGGTGGGAGGGAAGGCAGTAAAATATTTTCTAGTAATTAGGGACAACATATTTAGTCTGTTTAAAATCCACAAAGCACATAAATAGAACTACAAGACTTGCTGCCTTAGATTAGGTTGTTATGGCATCAAATCTGTTATCTCAGTATCAGCTACTTCAAAGGAGAATGAACTTTGGTCACAGAACATGAGCATGCCAATAAATCCTTCTGACTCCTGCAGCAGGCAGGACTGAGGTCTCTCTTGATCTGGCAAGGCTCCCCCATAACTACATCTTTCCTAGGAAAAGCTGTGTACATGGACAGTCCATGGGTCTGTCCCTGTGAAGAGCTGTCTAATGTTTATCCATTCTATTTGCACTCCCAGAAGGGCTCTGGGGTTTGGCAGCTCTGTCAGCTTCTCTCTCACCAGTGCAAACCAACACCTGGGATTGCTCCAAAGGTGGAACTTGTCTGGTCCTAAAGATTGTGCAGAAGGGTAATGTGTGTATGTTAGCATGAATTTCTGGCTTGACAAAACTATTGTTATTTAGAAGATGAATATGAAGAACTTGAAAGATTAAGCCTCAGTTATTTCCTAGTTCTGTGGTCTTTGTGAGATGGTAACTAAATAACTACCTGTTAAATCTCCAGCTTTCATCTGATTCCTTCTCTTTAGGCTGTTCTGTGCATCTGTGGGGCCATCAACATACTTCATTGCAATAGCTGGAGTCTGGTCCTTCTTTTGCTGAGCTTGAGTAGCTGAAAGAATAATGCAAAAGGACATTTAATTGGATTGTATTTTTATTCGTTTGTTAAAGGAGGAAAATATGTGTTGAGTTGACTCTACCTGGCTGATGAGAACTTGGTATAGTTTCAATCTTGCCTTCTGGAATGGACTGAACAGATTCATGGCCAGAATCTAAATCTTTCATTGGCCTTCCCATAATCTCATTCTCAGTTGCAGATTTATTTCTAATGAGGAAGTATGTGTGCATTTTCCCTTTGCCTTTTACTTCTATTTCTCCTCTTTCAGTAATCTCAAAATTCTTGTATTTTAGGCACCTAAAGTATCAGAAGCAAAATGACACATGAAAATTCAAGACAAGTAAAAATGACACTGATGTTTTCAAAGAGCTGAGTGATCAAATCACAACAGTCTGGGGGAAAGAGTCTCAATTTGTGAACAACTGAGGATTTGTTTCAACTGTTTATTCAAGCCTGCTGTGCTTTCATAGCATTACACATACAGCCTGATCAAAAGCTAATGGATTTACATAGTCAAATACTTCAGTAGGCTGGAGGGTTCTTATTTACCAGTGAATAGCAATGAAGAACTGAGGCAGCCAATATCAGCTAGACAGAATTATCCCCAGTCATTCCATCAGAGAAGGCAATCAGGTCTGTCAAGCATGATTGACTCATTTATTTTACATCCAGACTTGTTATTCCCAATTGCCTTTTTCATGTATCCAGAAATGGCCATTTGATTTTCTCTGGGACTGACATGAGGCTGATCAGCCTGCAGTTTCACCATGTCCCCCTTGCCATTTTCCCTACAGCTGCAGCTTTCCTCAGCTGCTCCCGTGCTGACAGTCAAGGCCTGCCGGAGCTGACAGCCAGCAGTGCCACCACCCAGCTGTCATTACCTCAGATCCCTTCTGCTCCTGTGCACTTCTGTAGGTTGAGATCTCTCAAAAGATCCCTGCTCTGATCCTGTTCCAGTACTCATAGTTCACCTGCTCCTTGAACCCTCACTCTTGGTGCAGGGACATCGAAGATCTTGTCAGTGAAGGCCAAAGCAAGAGAGGCCTTGAGTAACTCAGCCTTTCTTCAGGGCACTGTCTCTAAATCACCTGCCACAGCAGGTCCATGTTTCTATTTATATTCTAACATTGCAGAGCTCCTCTGACTGCCTTTGAACTTTGTTTCCTGTTTCAATGCCAGCTGAGTTCTCATTTTCCCAACATCATTCCTGTGTGCCCAGACAATGTTGTTGTATTCCTTCCTTTGTAGTTTGTCTTTGCTTCCACTCTTGCATATAGATTTTATGCATACATAAAGTTATTGGAAATGTAGTATTAATTTTTTACAAACACGAGTTTCTGGAAAGTAAATCACAGCATGAAGAGGACAGCTGTTTATGCAGTTAATCCTTAGTAAGTGTAAATGAAACTGTTTCACTACAAATTGTGGTGCTCAATCAGAGAGATTTTAAACCTTTTGTTATTAAATGTTCTAGATTTTCTGACTGTCTTTCTAGCACCTACATTAATTTATCAGTGTTTCCAAATAAGTTATCTGTAGGGGGATACAGTATGGGTAAATGAAGGTGGTGTAGAATGCAATCTTATCCCCAAATGAGTTGCAGCTGGACCAATTACTAAAGATTAGGAGCAGGCCTGATCTTAACAGGCCACACCTGTAGCCAATAAGAACAAGCGGTATAAAAGAGTGGCTTGGTGGGATCTAGAGTCAGATGACTACTGTAAGGACCAAGAAGAGTCAGTGCTTAGAGGAACTGCTTACAGAAAACATTGAGGAGGCACAAAACTCTGGTGGTATGGAATCCTTGCAATATAATGATAATAGAACTCTTGCGATATGTAAGACAACAGTTTGGATTTTTTTTAATATTTTGCTGTCTAGCATGGAGACTCTCAAACCTCTGCTCCTATATGTAAGTACATTTAGAGTAATTAGGAAAATCATAAGATTCTTTACAAGCAGTGACTTCCCTTTACAACCTGCTCAAATGAGTGACCAGGCACCATCTCCACTGAAAGGGGCAGTGCCAAGGCAGTGGATTTGAGCCTGGCTTTGAGCAGGTGAGGTTTCCCTCAGGGTCACTCACTGGTAGGCACTGGAGCTCAGGTGGATCTTGCTGGGCACGCCGTGGCTCTCCATGCGGGAGGCGATGTTCACCGTGTCTCCAAACAGGCAGTAACGAGGCATCTTTTCTCCAACCACCCCTGCCAGGACAGGACCTGTATGGATCCCAACTCGAATCTTTACAAAGATAAAACACCCCCCAAAAATGTCACTTGTTATTTAACATCTTTGTTAATGCTATGCAGCCACCGAAAAGTTCATCTCAACACGACACTGGACGCCAGTATGATATCAAACATCCACAGGGCGAGGCTCCTCATGGAAATGTGCCCCCATGGACCTTGCCCCAAGCCAAAGAGGAGTCAGAAGCAGCTCTTTGAGCTGCTGCTGCAGTACATTAACCAGAAGCTCAGCACAAGAAGCAGACAGACAGACACACATGCACCTTTGTGTTGACTTACTTGGATAGGATTTCCAGAAACTGGGTTCTGCACTCCTTTGGCTGCCATTATCATGCCCAAGGCAAAATTAGCAACTCTCTCTGCGTGCGTGGGCACAGGCACAGGGACTCCCCCCACCACCATGTAGGCATCTCCAATTGTCTCCACCTTTAATTGAGAGGGACAAGCACATGAGCATGCCAGGTGCATCTCACTCAGGTTAGTGTTCTGCTCTTCTCATCTGCACCAACTCCTCCTTTCTCTTAAAAGATGCTTCCAGTCACTGAAAAGCTTTAGCACACGTGAGTTTCCTTGAGATGGAGATCCTTTCCTTCACTTCACACTAAAAATTCCATGGCATTCTGTGCCTGCTCACTTGACCCACTTTGGGTATCAGTGGGAGAGAGCCTAAGGAGAAAGGGCTGCTGTGCAAGTGCCAGGCTGTTTGCCTTCCTCCTACCCTGGGTATATGCAAAGGCCTGGCCTGAGGCACAGCATCCTGAGCCAGAGGTTACCTGATAGATGAGGGCTGTTAATTAGCTCTGATTCACAATTGGTGCTAAAAGCATATTTCTTGTTTGAGAGAGATTTATTTTTAAAAAGTCACAATACAATAAGGGAGCCCATTCATTGTTGATTATGATTAAGGGGTTCACACAAAATTAAGGAACCTCCAGTCTCAAGGATATCACAGAACAGAGTGTGAACTAAATTATTTGGGAGCATCCTTCCCTACAACCAGCTGTTTTTCCACAACAGCTGCAGCCTCAGAGACAAATGCTGAAGGGTTTGTCCTCCTTCAGGCACCCAGTCTCCTTGAAATTAATGCTAAAGTACCTGAGAAATACTTTGGATTTTGTTCCTGTGACAGAAATTTTGCTAGGACCTGTTTGAAAAAGAGAGTTCTTAAATGTTCCACTGTAAAAGCCTGTTACATGGTAATGACATTTTTTAAACTGCTCTTATGAGGTTTCACTGGCCCATTTATCATCAGTAAAAAAGAAATCTTTTAGATTAGACTAATTGGCTTTCTTAAAAATTAACACCAATGGGAGAGTGGAAACATAATTTAATATTTGGGTTTGTTCATTAACACAATGACTTAAAACAGTCCCACATTTCAATCCCAAAGCATGTGTTCCTGTCCATGCCTTCTATCAGCCAGCCAAACCCACAGTGATGCCAGTAATTTTCTGTAACAAATTAAAAACAACTGTAAAAAGCTACTAATGCAAATAGACACCCTAATTATTTTTCAGCCATAGTAGAAGATTTAATTTAACAAGACTTATTCATAACTTCAGATGTTTATAAGCTTGGGCCAAGTTTGTTTGATCAATGTCACTATTTCATTGCTTTCCCAATTCCCTGCAATAATCTCATCCTTGATCTCTGTACCCCAGTAACTTCCTTCAGTATTAATAGGAGTTATATACAGGCTTCAAAAGGAGATTATTATAGTGACAGATCATTTACTTATGATGGATGATTTAGATAGAATATGATGCTAATTCATCCTGAAATCTGTGGGCCATGTCCTGGATTCTTCAATTATTGAATACAGATTCCTTGCCAAGGAAGAAATGCTTCTGATTTCCCAGCACAATTTATTGTGGGATGAACTGCAAGCCTTGCCTGAGCAAAGAATAAATGAGATTTGGATTTCACCCTTTACTATTTCTGCCTTCCTAAATATTTAGTGAGCTGAGGACAGACAGAAACTCAGGAACTGTTCTTCAGCACATCAAATCTGGTACCTCTGGAATTGTTGATAACACCATTATTGCAGGCCAGCCAGGGCTCTGATCTTTCCAGCACAGTTTGGAGACCACATCTACAGTCTGGGTCCAATTGATGCTCTGAGGGGGTTAGCAGGAGAGGATACCATTGCTGAAGATCTCCATGAAACAGAAATCTACCCATTGTCTGGGTACTGTCCATAATGCTATTTCCCACCAAAAGGGACAATGACAAAGTGACCTATTTAGAAGAGGTACAAATGAAAGAACTAGGCAAATTATTCATCTTGGATAGGCATTTGAGAAAGGAGGGAGAGAGATATATATAAAAGAAGAGCCATTCTGGTATTAGGATTGTAGAAAGAGACCTTAGGCCATGATAGAAGTTGAGTTCCTGTCCAATAATGTTCACTTTTCCCTGTTTTTCAGTTTGTGTGGCCACTACAAATAGGTAATATTTTATAGTTTAACCAACAATCATGCTGTGGTGAAGAGGATTTAAGTACATTCAAAACCAAAACAAACAAACAACAGAAAAAAAAATAAGCAAAACTTTCTGCAGCTTTTTTTGATCAGTACCTACCTTGTATACATCATGCACTGTGGTGAGTCTGTCAAACCTCAGGTACATTGAATTTAACATGAGAACTATCTGAATAGGCTCACACTGGGCACAAATGTTGGTGAAGGTCACCACATCACTGAACAATATCGTGCACTCCTTGAACTCTCCTGTGGGCACAAAGAGCAGTGGTGTTTGTAATGGCTGCACAATCACAGGATCTGTTTGAGGCTTGCTTGAAAAGATCATTCTATGGCCTCTCAGTTGTAATAATCATACATGGGTGCTGTGATGAAGGAGAGGTGTCAGTGTATCAATACAGGGATAATTGCACATCTCAACCCAAACATGTGAATGCACCCCATACAGGAAACACTTAACTCATTATCCTTAATTTCATATATGTGCTTACTAAAGGGAATTTAAGCATATTATTGCTGCCCTTAATAACAATGGGAATCATCATGATTCTACATTTATAAATAGCATAAAGGTACTAAGAGAATTTTCTAGCAAAGACCTCCTTCTTTACTCCCTTCACTTCTGAGCCCTCGTTTTCCTGTATACCCATGTTAAAACCAAAATCTCAGATTACTGAATTTTGTTCACTGAATGGGCAGCACTACCACCTTTCACCACCTAAGGAACAATTTCGGCAAACAGCTTCCAAAGCTTTCTTTGAAAGAACAGCCTAATTTTTATTAGCAGTGAAATTAAGGGTCTGTGACCATCTCCCTACCCATGGATGTCACCAAGCAGAAATGGACTCCAGGGCAGTGGCAAAGGGGCTGTGCCAGCACCCCAGTGTCTCTATCCCCATCCCCATGCACAAATCTCACATCCCAAATGCACCCTGTTCATTCACCTGCCTCAACTCTCTTGCCCTCTTTCAGCTGGTTGGCCACGTGCTGGGGCAGCATGGCGTAGAGCAGCGCTTCAGTCTTCTTCTTCTCCTCCTCCAGGTGCTTCGAGAGGATCCTCAGCTCCTCCTTCTTCCTCTCCAGCTGGCTGGAGAGCTCCATCTCCGCCAGCCGCTGCTGGTTGAGGAGGATCAGGTCCCTGGTGACGTCGTGGGGCGCGATGTCGGCGATGTGCATCTGCCGCTCCTCCAGCTCGTGCAGGGAGCGCAGCAGGGGCGAGCACAGGTACAGCATGCACTGCAGGGGCTCCATCCACATCATCTGCCCTGGGGACACAGCGTGGGCAAGGCTTTGCAGCAGGGGCGAGCACACGTACAGCATGCACTGCAGGGGCTCCATCCACATCATCTGCCCTGGGGACACAGCGTGGGCAAGGCTTTGCTGCAGGGGGGCCTCTCACAGGGGGCTCTGCATTACTGGTGTCAGTGCTAGGGATGAGTTCTAAGGTCAGGGGGTTTCTGTAGCATCTGGGTGATCACAGGAATTTATTTCCTAGGAATTCGAGGTGAACTTGTTCAGAGGAGTCAATAACAAAGTTTTGGAACCCAGAAAGCAGCCATTCCCTCAGCTGTTGCAGGCAGAGTACAGCTAGGATTCAAGTCCCTCCTCCTCTTGAGGAACTCCAGTGCTCACAATATCTCCCCTCTCTTTTCTGCTCCTCTCCCTATTTTCCCTTCCCCTCCTCCTATTCTCAGGCTGTTCCCAAACCAGACTGTCAGAATCAGGCACAGGGGAACTGAGACTCACAGTGATTAAGCAAAACATTTGAAGTTTAATTTCACAGTGCATAGTTTGTGTCCCAGTAAAGTCAATGGCACTTTCCTCCCAGGAAATTGGAGCTCTCAGTTACTATCATAATCTAAATAAGCAGTAACAAAAAGGACTGAAAGGTAAAAGGGATTTTTGTTTTTGGTGGGGAATCTGGATTTTTTTGGGTTTTGGTTGGAATTTGATTCTGATTCTGACTGTTATTATTGTTGTTATCTTACTTCATAAGTATCATTGTTTTCTAAATAGCAATCTAGGAATTCCTATTTCTTTCTTTCTCCCTCACCTCATCCCCAGGGCTATTGGATGAACAGCTTTAAAACTAAGAGGACTGAAACATCAAAAGTACGTGTGAATTAACCCCTAGAGCATAAGAGAAAGTACAATTGTACAATTAAAATTTTGGTAGCGTTACTTTTTTCAAGGTTGTCCCTAAACCCTTAATCTTTTTCTGAATCCCAGGAAAACAAGATTTGACACTCATTACATAAAGGTGAGAGGAGACAAGAGAAAATTAGGTCATATTACATAGTTCAGAAAAGAAAAACTGAATTCATAGAGCAATTAAACCAAATGCCATTATAGTTAATTACACCAAGCAGAGGATCATCCCATATTCAGTCCTCTCAGTAAAAATAAAGCAAATACAATAATGTTTTTGCTGAGGTAATTTTAACTGGTAAACTCTCTGACGTGGCTTTTTGGGGGTGTGTGAAGACAGAGCCTGAAAATGTGCTACAAAAAATAAAAGCACAGAGAACTAATCTATTTTTAATCACATTGGAAACCCAGCCAGTAGCAAATAACTCCCCTCAAAGGCATAAATTAAGAACAAGCCATGTATCCATATGTGGGTTTTGCAGCATCAGAAAATCACCATATTTCTAAGCCTTTCAAATAGGAGCAGAGTAGTTGCTTCTGAGTGAAAGCCTTCAAAATCTGGTGAGGTGATAGCAGAATTTGTGCACAAGCATCTACTGCTCCTCTAAACAGAACCATCTAATCTCCTCACTGGCCAAAGACTATTTATAGGAGTGGAGAGAGGTCAGGAGTGCACCTCAGCCTGATTCCTGATTCGATATCAGCACTTAGGCCATTGCAAACACTGAAGTACCTCTCAGCTCTAGCATTGGCCGCTCTCTCCATGACTCAGGCATCATCTCTCTTCTAGTCTGGAACACAAATTGGCTGTTGATGAATTTCTGAATGCTGGAGATGGTGAAGGGCACTTCTGGGTGAACGATCCTGAAATACTGATCCAAGGAGATGCCCATGGTCTGAAGGCCAGGTACAATCTTTTGAATGCTCACCCCAGCTTGCTTCACTTTGAGCTTAAAAAGAAAACATGGACCAATGTTAAAATTCCTGTCCCTTTGGGTTCAGACCAAGCAATTGTTCATACATTTCCACACACTTAGCCTTCCTGGAGCACATGGCTTATTTCTGAGCAAAGTTCCTACCTTGTCAGCATAGTGCTACCCAGCCCTGAATGCATGCCCTTCATAGCAAGGCAAAGCCCCAAGAAAGGAATGCTGATATTAAAATTCTCCTTCCTGTCAATTGTGAAAAAAACCCCAAAACTAGCTTTTAACTTGCTACTATCTCTGCTTGCATTTATGCAGGCCTCACAAACAGCCTTACAGGACAAAATTTGAGAATTTGCAGGAGAAAGTTTGAGATACTGGAGTGTCTTGTATTCCAAAATGAAAATAACTGTGGCATATAATGCCTTGGCAAATATTAATTTTCTAATAGATGCCATGGGTTACTTTCTCTTCATGAAGTATAAAGGTTTAGTAATTTTCCTTTATTTGCTGACCATACATGAGCTCTTAAATTCTGCAGAAACGTTCTTGTCTGCTTGTCATTGGTTATTGAAGCTCTGACCTGGCTAACATTAATGGATGTATGACTTTTATTCTTTGCACACTAGTATATTAAATTATGTATACTGGCCTTCTTTTTAGGCCAATAAAATAAAGGTTTAGGCTTAAGGTTTTAGGTTTAAGGTTAAAGGTTTAAGACTCTGTATTTTGGCTGATGTGGGCAGTGGCATGAAGCAGATTATACATTCTGGTATCTCAATCAGCACAATGCCAAAACATGTTCCTTGAGGGCAATGCATTCAGTGTTCTTCTGCTGTCCCACCCTCAGCTTCTCCTTTCTTTGCTCCTGTCTCAGCCAATGTTCTCCCCACCGGTTCGGAGCAGGAGTACCTGTGCCTTGGTGGGAGCCCAGGGGAGCAGCCAGGGACAGCCCTGCCAGGGGGCTGCAGAGGGTGTGTGCCCAGCAGAGGAGACTGAACCCTGCCCCAGAAGGGACAGAGAATTTGGGGTCCCTGAGGGGCTGCCTGGTGCAGTAGGTGGCTGGGCTTTCCCAGAAGCAGATAGGGGCAGACTCAGGCAGCACATGGAGCTGCCAGCAAAGCTCTCCAGCCTTGGGATAGATCAGTAACTGGGAGGAGAGAGGGAAACTGTAAATGTAAATCCAGTTTAAAGGATGGGACATGGCTCTGGTATGTGCAAAGACAGGAAGGTGACCAGAAACCTCAAAAAATTCTGCTCACTGTTTGGTAACAGAGAGACTGCTGCAATATATCTTGCTGGCATATCTGCAGGTGTTTCAGTTATGGAAACTCAATGAATTCAAAGGAGATTCCTATCTGCACTGATAGAGAGCATGTCTCTGTACAGAGTATTTCTGCAAATCCTGTGAGTGAGTGTGCACTGCACACAGAGCACATGCAGCAGGGAACTGTAGCACAGCCAAAACAAAGGGAAATTACTCTGAGGTTTATGCAAACCAAGGGCCCTGCCCACACGCTTGTCCTACCTCTTTGTCAAAAACCATATGAAAAGGAAGTCCATTGCAAAATGTTTTTGTGTCAATCCAGAGGCTCTTGGGATAAACAGGATCAAATCCTCTCAGGAGCTTACCTGTGGTGAGATAAATGTGTCATTTTTAAATCAGGCTGCACTTCATAAAACCAATCAGCATGATTTTATCACTCAGTGAGATAGGACCCTATATCATAGTGAGGGAAGACAAAGCAAACAGTGTGTGGGCCCAGAAATGTGCCCCCATCTGTGCTAAATGCTCTGCAGTGCAATCCACAGCTGATCAGCAACTAATCTGAGTTGGCTGAGTGTTTAAAACTTAAGCACACAAACACCAAAGAGCACTAGATGCATGAAATTATGTTGAACAAAATAAGAATAATGAACAACTGTAGATGTTACTTCTCTATGAATCTGCAGGTGCCATAGCAATATAACACAGGCCAATCCCACAAAAACGTGCACAGGAGTGGATTTAATACACTTTTCCAGCTACTAAGGAGCACTAAGAGAAAAAAAAAAAACAGTGTGACATGAGTTTTAGTCTCCTGTACAATAAACCATATGTACAATGTCCATAGCACAGAGGCAGAATTACTGTTGGATTTCTATTTTACTTACCCTGAGATTTTTTACAAAATGGTCACAAATCTACAGAACAGTTTGTGCTTACTAGCAGATACTTTTGTAAAAGGAATACAATGGGTAAAATATCAAAACAGCTCATCTTTTGAGTGAAGCACCCAAAACCATTGATCTTCATGGTGTAAACTTGGATTCCCAGTAACCCACCAGAATCAAAATGATGATTACTTCCAGTGATCTCTTTCCCCCTGAAGGTGGCTATGATAGATACTCCAGTAAGTTCTGCTGAGAACAAATGTTCAAGTCACTCAGGAGATTGGTGCAAAATATTGCAAACTTAGAACCTAGCTTTTAGACCTATTACTGCTTCAGGAGAAGTCAGTGTGGATTTTTAATTTTATCACAGTCTGGCTCTTGATAACTCATAGCTAAAGAATTATATATATATTTTTAACAATAATGCTAGTCTAAAATTTTATTTTGAATATATATTAATGTCTTACTTAGTATATCTGCCCTTGTAATGCATGCGACACTGCACCAGGTGATACCAGGTTCAATTTTTCACTCATCCCAGAATGAAGACATCTTGGCAATGCTGAGCTAGATTCTCATTCCTTTTGGGGAATCAAAAGATCCTAACTGGAAAATTCCTTCCATTTTATAAACAGACAAAAACATCTAATATATAGAGGCAAGAACAGAGATTTAGAGATTAGCAGTAGACTGTTGGTAGTGGAGGATGTAATTTGGCTTTCAAAATTTACTACAGTTGACAATTTTGGAAAGGAGTAGTATCTACCAAGTTAAAAAACACACTTTTAAATTCAGCATCTTAAACCAAGTGACAAGAGAATGAAGAATCAAATTCACCACACAATGGCATTTTACAGGAGAACACTTTTCAGATGAAAGCCCTGTTTAAGAGACAAAAGTGACAGGTCATATCCCATTTAAGTATCTGTCATTACTAAGCATGCTTATTATCTGCAATTTTTCTTTGAGCATCAATGTCAAACTGAAAGAAACTTAACCAGAAACATTTTGAAAAGTTGCAGAGGAAATATAAATGGTAACTTCAAAATGGACGGGTGGGTGGGGATAGGGAGGCTTACTGACTTTCTAGCTGAAGAGACTCAGAAATGATGATGAGCTCCCTCTGAATGATCTCTCACCTTTTCCTAATGTGATTATTCCTCTCAATGTTTTCCAGTGACTTTTCTTAACAGGACAAACAGAGTTTCCTCTGTCTCCATTCGCATTCTTGGCTTTTTCAAGGTCCTGTTGAAATAAATCCAAAGGGAAATTCAGGGGTGTTTTTATTTTAAATATATTTTAGCAACATGGTGATAATGAATATTAAAATACCTCTTTATTCAGTTGGTTCTCAATTTGCTTTTCAGAGTCAACAAGACATTGAGATGAGGAAGAAAATTCATTTCTTTCCTTGCACGCAAATAGAGGGTTTTGAGTGACAAGAAAAACAATATGTTCCTTTTTCCCAGTTCTTTCTTCTTCTTCTGTTTGATTGACTATTTTCATTGAAATCTCAATGTTAAAAAAATCCAGGGCTGCTGCACCGATAATTCCTGAAGGGGAAACAAAAGACAAGGTATTGCCAAGAACAAAACCTTTTCAATTCCCCTTTTAGAGGGCCCCCAGTGGAATTTCACTGTTTCAGAAGTCACTTTCCCAAAGAACTCTGGAAGAAGAAAGCAACGCGTGTCGTCCTTGCTGCAGCTGCCATGATGAGAATATGCTCACAGGAGGTCAGCTTCAAAGTTGCTGCTGCTTTTGCCTTGGCTGAGGACAAATGCTGGTTTTCACCAGGAGCAGCTCAGCAGGATAGCTGAAGAATGTGTTCAAGTAGCCATAGAGCAATAATATGAATTTCCATCAACCCAAAGAGTGCAGGGAGTCTAAAGAGATTCTGCTATACAAGCTATTTCAGTCATTGAAGAATACTGTATTTTGAAAGGAAGGAAATTTCTTTCATGCAGATGCACAATCCGTTCTCTCATTTCTGGTCACGTATTAGGCAAAATACTGGACATCAAAATGACATCAAAAGCTCTGTCTGAAATTCCAAATAATTCTGTGCTTTCAATATCAAATAAGTTTTGACAAAGGGGGATGTTTTGAACTTCTAAATTCAGCATCATTTATGAAAGAAAGGAATATGGTCATCTCTTACAGACCTATAGCTCTCTAATGCTTGCACAAGCACACCTCTGGAGATGATGGTAAAAGATTCCGTTTGGAGCAGGGTTCAGTAGGAGTTTCACAGATTGGATGTACTACAGGGTGGATGAATATCTTCAACTCAGCTAGAATTTCTACTTCACGGGAATTTTAAAAGCACAAGTCACAGAGAATTAATAAACAGGCACAATACACACCACGAACTTGAATTCTTCTTCCAGGGAGGGAATTCTATAGCAAAAATGGACATTTATGGCCTGAGTTGTCATACCCAAAATTTCATCAAATTTTGATGGAATTTATTGGGAGCTAGGAGGGATCAGGCAGTAGGGAAATAATGAGTTCAGAGTCTGGACACTGAACTCTACCAGGCTTCAACTCCATGGCCAGGCCTCATCTGAAAAAAGATACTGAACTCTGAGTGCAGCTGCAAATATATGATTACCGTGCATGTATATTGCACAGATCTGTACTCTGCATTAAGTCTCATTACCTGGCACAATATGGCACAGACCTCTTCTGTCTGAATAGTAATGTAAATGCATTGACCCATCTTCATTCTTTTCTACTCTAAAAGATGGTGCATTCATCTCCTGAGGAAAAAAACAAAACCAAAACCTCAATATCTTTTTTTCTGGAAAAGTCTACTTTTTCAGAAAGTAGACTGATGAATTCAACTTGTAAAAAAGCATCTCATGCCTTTATAACATAAACTGTAATATAAATAAGCTAAAACCCAGAAAATTAAATATTCTCACCTGTGAAGAAAAATCTGCTATGCATTAGAGCCAATGTAGTAAATAATACCTAATGTTGAGGACTAGTCAAACCCAATCATTTTTAGAAATTATCCTAACATTTGGAGTAATCTGTTTCAGAACATAGCAGAAGAGAACATGCTTTGGTGATTATTTATTCACACCTATGAGATGCTGTTCCTTGTGTTAAGGATTCTGGCAGAGTCCATCCATCCATACCTGCTCAGCAGTTGCTATCAGACTTGCCTGGTAAGAAAGGGACAGGTAGCTGTGCAGTGCATCCAGGTTCTCTATGAACTCATAGAGATTTCCACCCAGGGTCCTCAGCATGTGGTCGTAGCCCGAGCGCTTGCAGAATTCAAAGAAATACTTTCCAAACTCCCTCAGAACAATGTCAGCAGGGACACCTGGCAAAATAAAGGTACCTTAAGGAATAAGAAAGGTTTGGAAGTTCTTGCAATGCTGTGAGGTGGATTAAGACTGAAGGCAGAAAATTTGCAACATAGGGAAGGCATTCCCAAGGGCACAGGAGACAAAAGCTGGGCTGCAGTCTCAGGGCTGACCCAGGCTGATCCATTTTTGAGGCATGCTAACACATACCTAATACTTTGCAGGCTTTGTCGACAAGCTGCATTGTGATCTCATCTTTGTAAACCTCAAAAGTCAAGAAAGAATCCTGGACTCCAGCCTGCAGCCTACAACAGAGAAGACAATATTCCTGTCTCAGCAGTGCTGTAAATACAATATGCTTGGGTGACCCAGCTGGCATTTCTCAAGGACTGTTTGCTGTGAATGCACTCCTCAACTCCCTCAAGCGTTGTATTGGAATACACTTCACTTAATGATGTAAGTTTAATATTAAAGTGCTTTAAATTAATTAAATTGCTTAAACATGGTTGAATGGTGGTGTCCACTTCACCATTTCTGCTATTTCACTTTATGGTATTACAGTAAACTCTTTCAAGGATTAGGATATCATACTGTGGGGTGCTAGAGCAAGTGGAGTCTTAGTTTGTCTGCTGGTTTGTTGTTCAATGTGGCCACAATATCAAGCTCTTGGGGCTCCCCAAACCTGCTGATTTTTTTATATTGGCTTCAATGGATGATAATATATCATGGATGGATTATATGGCATCTAAGTATCATTTATGTATTTTGGAAGTACCATATAGCTCATAAAAACAAGACAAAAACCAGAGATCATAACAAGGCCAGATTAAATGGGACTTTGAGCAATCTGGTCTAGTGGCAGGTTCCCTGCTCATGGCAGGGGGATTGTAACCAGACAATCTATGATTCTATGATTTAGCTGCTTTTCTGAGTACTGGAATTAAACTGACTTTATATTAAGGACGACATCTTTTCAGTGTAATTACTTCTCAATATTATCATGTGAGCCAGCAAGGCTATTGCAAAATTGTCTATAAGACTAAATGTCATCTTTAATTATCTGATATGACAAATTAATTGGGACAAATTAGTATCAGAGGATGAAGTGTTACAAGGCAAGAAACTCTTGCTTTTGCCCTTTTAGTTACTCCTAATTATTACTTGAGATACACATCAGCTACCATTTACCAATAAGAAATTACAACCCCTGCTGCTGAATTCCTGAGCACTTCTTTCAATGCACTACATTTATTGGGAACACATTACCTTAATTTTTCCCATGTTTCTTCTCCATACTTTTCAACCACCAAAGACTTCAGGCACGTGTTTATAAATCCATACTGCAAAAGCAAATATATGAACATGGAAAAGATGTACTGGTTTTTCAAACGCTGCCCCAACACACCGTCTCTTTGTATTTCAGATTCGTCTGCTAATTTTATATTGCAAGAGAAGAAGTAATAATGCATGACGGCCTAAAGAGAAGGTAATAATGTTGGACAGCCATTATGTCTCTCAGTAAACAGCGCAGCGTTTCCCTCAGCGTCTCCCACAAGCATCCAGCCCGGGAGAGCAGCACTCAGCGGTGCTTTGCAGGGAAGGGCCGGGGCCGGGCCGGCCGGGGGTGCCGTGTGCGGCTGCGGCCGGAGCTGGGAGGGCGGCCCGGGCACATCATCCCGGCACCGGCACAGCATCCCGGCCCGGGCACAAATCCTGCCCTGGGCACAGCATCCCGGCACCGGCACAGCATCCTGCCCTGGGCACAGCATCCCGGCCCGGGCACAGCATCCCGGCACGGCTGCGGCTGCCGCGTCCGCACCGCCAGCCCCGCTGGGACCGGGGCAGCGCCGGGAGCGCGGCCCGGGAAACAGAGAGCAGCAGCCCCGCTCGGCGTGCCCGAGTGCCCCGCAGCCTGCCCGGCACGGCGCTCAGGCCCGGCTCTCGGGCTGGGGGCCAGCGGCAGGGGCTGCCCGTCTGTCTGTCCGTTCGTCCGTCCCCGGCAGGGGTTGCCCGTCTGTCTATCCGTCCCTGGCAGGGGCTGCCCGTCCGTCTGGCTGTCCGTCCGCGGCAGAGGCTGCCCGTCTGTCTGTCCGTCCGTCCCCAGCAGGGGCTGCCTGTCTGTCCCCAGCCGCAGCTGTTTGTGCACGACCGGAGCTACCTGTCCCCAGCAGGAGCTACCTGTCTATCTGTCGGTCCCTGCCAGGATCTGTCTGTCTGTCTGTCCGTGTGTCTGTCCGGCCCGGCCCGCCCCGCCGCCCCGCTCACCATCCTGTCGCTGCCGCCGGTCCCGCCGCGCCGCCCGCTGCCGGCCCGGGGGGCGGCGGCCCGGCCAGGCCCGGCCCCGCTGCCCTCGCCCGCGGCGGTGACACCCGGTGACAGCCCGTAGCACTCGGTGGCAGCCGGTGGCCGCAATCAGGGACGCGCCGGCGGCGCTCGGAGCGGCCCCGGGCGGTGCGGTGCCGGTGCCGGTTCCCCCGCGGGCCCGGCTGTTCTCCGCAGGAGCAGCGCGCTCCCCGCAGCTGCGGCTGTGCCAGGAATTCCGAGCGATGCCGAGGAGCATCCCGGGGCCGCGGCATCGCCCGCACGACGGCGGCTCATGGCAGGTCCCCGTCCCGCCTGCCGCTGCTGAGCCCGGCCGGACACTGTCCGGCACGGCCGGGATCAGCGGGTGCCAACCTCGGAGGGCAGGGAGCCGGGACAGCGACAAGAACGGAGCAGGTTCCTTGCCAAGGGGTTCTTAAACCTGCCCTTAGCGGAGCAGGAATGGTGGAGTCGATAGCCACCCTCAGCCAGGGACAGGAGGTGTGTGGGGAGAAGCAGCACTTTCCATTCCACTGCCACCGAGCCAGGAGCTCCCGCCAGAGGCCTGACAAGAAGCAGGGGTGAAGCTCCCTGCATGTGGCTGCCATCATCCAGGCTGTGTCTGCAGCCACCCAGCCTGTCTGAGAGGGAAGGACAGCAGAGGGATGCTAACAGGAACACAGTGATTGGTGTTAGGTGCAATGAATTAATGGGGTTTGGTGCTTGGCTGAGTTATCTCATTTCCTAGGTTTATTTTTTTAATAATTATTTGTAGAGTGAGAGGTTTGAGTGGTTTGAGAGTCCTGAGGGAACAGAATGAGGAACTGTTTGGGGAAAAGCCCTCTCCCCTTGATAAAGAGGAACTTCTGCCCTCCATCAGCCAAACTGGCAGAGGCAGTGGATGTGCCACCACCTCATTGCTGCTGTCTGCTGCAGGGCACTGTGCATTGAGCCAGGGCTCTGTGCCTGTCTGGCAGGGAGGGTTTTGCTCTTGGTGTGGTGGTTCTAAGGCACTGTCCTTGTGGCTCTGTCTCTGATCCTCAGCCCTCCACTGCTGAGTGTGTTCAGCAGGCACAGCAAAATCTGGGCCAAAGCCCCACACCAGGCTACAGAACTGCTGCAATTTTGGCAATCACAGCCCTCCCACCAGCCCTGTGCTGTCTCTGCCCTCCCACAGCCTCTTCTAAACTACCCACAGCCTTTCTGTCCCACACCACCAGCAAACACACAGATAATAAACCAGGTCTCTTCTCAAAAGCTGCCTCGTGAGCCAAAGCCTGGTCAGAGCCAGGCCCAGGGTAAGAGAACTGACAGAAGTCTGTGCCCTGCTGTATTCCCAGGGCTGTGTGCAGAGGACAAGTTTAGCACAGAAACATGTACACAAACCCCTGTGTATTTCCTGCACAATATCAAATATTTGTTCAAGCACGCACCTGTTGGCCAGCACAACAGATGGCCCATCTCCTGTTTTCTCTCCCTGCTGGGATTCCAAGGAGCACCCCTGCCTGCTGCAGGGCACGAGGTGGTCCTGGGCCCACAGATTTGCCCCACAGCTCAGCCAGCCAGCAGTATCTGAGGGGAATTTACACCATGTCATCTAACAATTGTATAGGTATGCTGACTGCCTGCCATGTGTAAATTAATTTATATTAAACAGAAATTAAACTCATTTTAAGGTTTATAAAACTTGAGTCACTGGTGTGATTTGCAATTACAGTAAGAACTTTAGTATCCTCTCTTCTAGTGCTTTAGTATCTTTTCTTTTTCTCATTGTATGACACCTAAATAAGCAATACAGTGATTTTAGTAGCAAAGATTAGCAACTATCAAAAATATTTGGAGATGCAATTCAGGTAAGTTATCCAAAACTCACATTAGTACCTATATGTGGCATTCACATTCTCTGAAAAAATCCCTTTGCCCAGGATTTTTCTCCTGGGAATCTGAGAAGCCTCAGAGGAAAAGGAAAAAAAAATATCTCATTTGCTTCTCCTGTGTTGTGCTCATGTGGAATGTGTTTGGAGATTGTTTACCCACAAGTGATTGTTTCATTGGATTCTGCTGTGAGTTGTTTTCACTCTTTGGCCAATCAGTGCCAAGCTCAATGGAAAGAGTCACAAGTTTTCACTATTATCTTTTTAGCATTCTATAAGTATCCTTTCTGTATTTTTTAGTATAGTATTCTTTAATATAATATAGTATCATAAAATAATAAATGAGCCTTCTGAGAACATGGAGTCAGATTCATCATTCCTCCCTGCCACGGGTATCCCTGCAAATACAACACCTATATACTACACCTATATTGTACAAGGTAAGTCCTACTGTAATTGAATTTATTATTGTTTTAGCCCTTCTTTGGTTGGTAAATTGATTCTATTTGTCTTTTCTGGTCCATTTGTGATTATGAGAGAAATCTGGATAAAGAATATTCACATCAGGATTGGTTTTTGTGGGTCATTAGGCTGCTCATCCTTCACATCCCCTGGCCCATAATGTGTCCTCGGTCATCTCAAGTGAGAGAACAGAAACCTTCCAAGTAAAAGAAAAGAAATCAAGAGGTAAAAAAATTATAATACACTTCTGGTGTCACTAGGGATTCTTTATTCCTTTGGCACAATGTAATCAACACTTCCTAGAATTTTGAAATCAGCAGCTATTTCTGTGTATAACGCCCAGCCTGTAATCAAAGACAACATCCAACATGTTTCTGTATCTCAGCCCACTCTGTGTGAAAGGAAGGAAACAATACTCCCCTTTCCAATCAGTTGCTGTGCTCTGGGGATGGTGACTCTGGTCTCTCTTGGCACAGCACAGTCAGGTCTCCCAGCCTATTCTGGCCCTCAGTGCCGAGCTCTGGCACTGGCCCCACCTGCCCCTGGCTGCAGCAGAGCAGGTGTGTCTGGGATGCAGAGGGGAGGCTGGGGCAGGATGCCTTTGGTTTCAGAGGGTTTCTTGCCTCCCACAACACACAGGGTGGGTAGGCATAGGCTCAGATAGAGCTGCCCACTGGAATTCTCCTGAGAGGCTGAGCCCCTTGCAAAGGGCACAGGATACCTTCAGGTGAATGTGTCTGAAAAGGCCTCCAGGGGCTGCACCTGCACATACCCATTCCTTCCTCCTACGGCCCACTCAGCATCCAGTGCTGATGTCCAAACAGCAGCCTGAGTGAGGACTGTGCTCTGTGAAATTCTGTAAACTTCTGCAACATTCCTGGCAGTTTGTGAGTAAGTGTGTCTTATATTTTTTCTGCCTGTGTGGCAAAAGATTCATTAATTCAGAAGGGAGGTGCTGTGGCCTTGCAAAAAAGATGTTCATCCATACCTGACAATTGATTTTTTTCAAGTGCAAATTTCCCCTGGCCTTTGTTGTGCTTGTACCCAGTTAGTTCTAAACAGCATCCTTGAGGCCTTGGTAGTTCAGCAAAATAAATGGGCCATCTGCAAAGCTGTGTACACTGTTTCTTCAATTAGATGAGAGGTGAAAATAGGCAATATAGCAATTTATAACTCCTGGTTACAACCTTGGAGAATGCAGTCTCAGACCGTCATGGTCTGCATATGCAAGGCCATCCTCCTTTTTCTTCTTTTTCTCTCTGCTGTGTGATCATTACCAACAATGCAAAGTCAGATGTGAGCTGCCATGGTGGAGGGGCTCCTTCCATGACTGTCTGAGCAGAGCACATTCTACATGTTGCACCCTGGAGCCCAAAATACCACGGCAGTAACAGAATCCTTTCTGCAAGTGGTTGCCAGCACTGTCTCCTACCCAAGACCTCTAAGGATGCAGGGCTTTTCAGCATACTTCCTTCAAACACAGCCTCACATCCGTTGTTCAGATATCATGTGTTCACATTTGTCTTAAATTAGCCTGCACAGTGACTTTTTAGTGACTCAAAGTGAAAAAGAATCTGTCCTTCTACTGCTGCAAACCAAAAAGGAAGTTTTATATATATATATATGCATTGGTAGGCTTCCAGTACTTCACACTACCAAACCATGAAGACAGCTGATGCAGAGTCTAGATCAGGAATAAAAATAAACACAAGAGATGTGCTGTCCTGCATAGTTTGGATGGCTCCAATTTTCAAAACACATATTTTAAACCCCCAGCAGTTATATTTGAATTCTTATTAAAGACCCTGGGCAAAATTTAAATGACACTAATGCAGACTAACTCAACAGCAGT
Organism: Ammospiza caudacuta; assembly: GCF_027887145.1. Taxonomy (NCBI): domain Eukaryota; kingdom Metazoa; phylum Chordata; class Aves; order Passeriformes; family Passerellidae; genus Ammospiza; species Ammospiza caudacuta. The sequence goes on along the minus strand of NC_080603.1, from coordinate 11,273,783 downwards.
GAAACTGCACAAGGGCAGGCTTTGTCCTCAAGAAAGCTTTCAAAACCCCAGCTCCTCTGGTTATCTGTTAAGCTAAGCTGGAGATACGAGGCTGTCAATAATATTTTAAACAGGAATTAAGTTGGAAAAAGCCACCAGCTCAGGTCCAAAACCTATCCACAGGTGCTCTTGAGCACACAGATGGGGAGGGAGCTGAGGAAATTAATGATTCCTCCAAGAGCTGGATGGGCAGTGGCACAGCTCCCTCTCCCATGTCTGCTGCCATGGAGCTCTGCTCTCCCTGTGTGTGACCTACTTGAGGTTTCCCTTCCTCAGCACTCTGATCCATGGGATTCAGGGCTGCACCCCTGGACATGTCTCATGCCAAGGAGAAACAGGCCCTGGAGGTACATTTGCATGAAACTTTCTGGTTAAAGTCATTGCGCACGTTCCTCTGGGTATTTTCTTTCTCTCACTTCTTGTATGGCCACTCACATTCAAGAGCTAGCATCTGATATCTTTGTTTTCTGCAAAGAAAATGGCTCATTGCTTGTATTTTCCCCTCTGATTGCTAGTTAATGAAATTGGCTCCAGCTGTACCATCACTGTAGCAATGAGCTACAAAGAGTCACTTGTCTCAACTGCCTGGGCCAGGCTCATTTCAGCTACAGCTCACAGATGGCACAGCTATCCAGGAGACTGGAAGAATGCAGTCAAGAATAATGCAAAAATGGGGAAAAGCTGAGGCTCATCAATCTTTGGTGCTTTGCTGTTGTATCTGTATTGTACTCCAGCCTCGTAGCTCCAGCACTGCAGCCTCTGGAGCTGTTTGGCATCTTGTTCCTTTGGAAATGTAGCTCCAAATGACAAGGTACCTGTGCCAAATGAGAAATAGTGTAGTACCAGCCTGTGCAGGAGGTGCTGCTAAACAGGGAATATCTGAGGGCTCTGTGCTGTATTTCCCTTCCACCTCAGCAGTGTCCCTCCCCTGTGATTGGAAGAGAGGGCCTTTCCTGGAATATTCATATATATACTGACATTCAATATAATGTCACCAATCATCTGCCATGTAACTCAACATCTCCAAAGGCCCAGTTTGAGAACCCAAAGCAGTTTAGCAGCACATCCCCGATAAAGTCAAACTAACAAATGGTAAATGCTGGCTGTAGCTTTATTTGTCTTTTATATTGTGAGATTGCTCCTTGACTTTTGGAAATTATAATCTAGATATCCTCCATCATGGCATGATAAATATCTGGGGTTTGTGCTTAAGAGGTGGGCCCAGGTTTCCTGTGCCTGTGGGTATTAAGACCTCCAACTGTTAAATTGCAAATTGTATTTGGTATGTTGGTGATCCAGTGAGCTTTCTGCTTGGCTGTCCTCTCCCACTGAACCACCTACCACTGATGCTCTCTTGGTGCTTCAGAGGTAACAATCTGCTTCCTTGTTACTTGTACTCCTCCAAGTAACATTTTGCAATAATATTAATTACACAGCATGCTTAGATTTCTCATACCATTATTAGCAAACACATGTTTACTCTAGCTTTCCTTGTTTGAACTCAATCTGGGAACTATACCCCATGGGGTATCTTTGAAAAATACTTGGATCTATTCTATACAAAGGTGAAGTTTAATATCCTTTTCTGTCACTAGGGACAAGCTGTTCTACAGCTTTAGCTCTGAGTTTCCAGAGGACAACAGCTCCCATGATCCCCAAGAATTGGACCTGAGCTTTGACAGCAAAGCACCCTATGAAAAGGAGGAAGTATACAAAAAACAATTCCCTTGTTTAAGCAAGAGAAGCAAAATTTGTAATTTAGTAGGGAATGCTAAATTGGGAGCAGTAAATTCTGCTGGAAAGTCAAAGTGGAGATCTGTGATGGTAATACAAGAGAGGTCCAAAGGCTGAAGTTCTGAGGAATCCCTGTTGATTTGTCAAGTAGCAGGGCTCTTAGCCAGGAGTTTATAAATGTTAAAGCCAGAATGGTGTAGTGGATAGGGTCGGGCGGTCGGAAAATCTCGCGATGTTACGGAAAGCAGCAGAGCTCCTCTCCCCCTAACTCCTAGTGATAAAGGATCACCCAAGAATGTTGTCCCCCCTAACATTAGTAACTTTCTGCTCCTTACTAACCAATTACAGTAAAGTAAGACCCCCTGACGTAAGGAAAAAACTTTCCCAGTATAAAACCCGATGAGGCGAGACAATAAAAGTCTTGAACCGTCCACCACACTGGTGTCTGCGTGTGTTCTTGGCCCGAGTGACCCTGGGCAGTGGGTCGCCGTGCCGTTTCCTCAGAACCAGGTCACCTCGCCTTGCATCTGAAGGCGACAGAATGGTTAATGACTTTTAAAAAATTCAAGTTCTAAGGAAGAAATTTAAATTCTGTTGAAGTGAAAAGAAAAAGAAGATTGAAAGCATGAAGGGCTTGCCTCTGTGACCAGTGTGTGTCAACTTGGTTGGTTCCTATTCTTCCTGCACAGGGAGAGATGCTGTGATCAGGAGTGAGGAAGATGGCAGGTGCTTGCTGGATGTTAGAGCAGCTTTATTTCTTGTAATGGACTCTACAAGGGGTAAGGGCTTAGCTGGACAATTAAAGTGACACACCTGCATCTGGTAGGGTGAGCTGAAGGGATGAGAAACTCACAGACCAGCTGAGAGCAACTAGTAAGAAGTAGTTGGAGGTAGCCCTGTGTTTCCTCTGTCTCTGCCTACAACTGCCATCTCCTTTCTGATCTCTGCTTTCGAAACTGGAGGTGTTGGTGATGATCTAACCAGCACCTGACTAGCCAAACATTTGTACTTGGAGGGCAGCTGGATCATGTGGTGGGGGAGTGGCTGTCACCCTGTCAAATCCCTTCAGAGGATCACCCCAAAATCTCTGTCATTTGCCTTTTAGCCTTAAACCACCCACTTCTATCCAACCAGCAATGAACAAATTTGAAAGGCCCAGTGTGTTGAGCAGTTGAGCAGAGAGGACAAGGTTTTCTATACTACCAAGAAAACCTGAGAACTTATCCCTTTGGTGCTTGCTGATGATTATTCTGTCTTCTGACTTCCCTGTGTATTTGTATTTGATTTATTTTGGAATGCAGGAAGGTCCGTCCCTCCCTCTCCAATCAAAACAGTAGAGCCAAACCAGCCAGTATTAGATGTTTAAACAGATTCACCACACAATTTCAATTATTGCTCTGACTTCTGCTGCAGCTAGTTACACTCATCCTCAGGAACAGAAAATACCTTTCTGTAAATTATCAATAATTTAAAAAGCCTTTTTAGCTTAGGCTAGCTACCAAAAATGCACTGCACCTTTCTCACCTCTGCTGTGGACATCTAATAACCCTTGTGGATTAATTTAGGGACAATAGTGATGTTTATTCTGGTTTTGGTTTTGTGCTTGGCATTGTACTGATATGAACAGTAGATATACTAAAATTGAGATTTTTGAGGGTTTTAATGTAAATGTGGAGCTAGGACTATTTGAGATCTCCAGCATTTCCCTTGAGATTGATTTTTCCTCTGATAATTTGTTTTGCCAAAACCAGTGTTTTCCTTTCTTGACTTGGACCATCTTGGTTTCATCAAAACTGGTTTTTTATAGTGTGTCTCTGGGGCTAGGGACCAGCTGTGTCGAAAGGCTATTTTTTTTTTAGAATAAGAACCTATATCTGCACCCCTGTCTAGTCTGCTTGAACTAGTTCTGCCCCAGACAGATGAAGGACAAAGAACTTGCCAAAGAGTGTAAGATCTGTCCAAGAAGCAAGATGAATTGCTCATCTTTGGGCCACCAGTAGGATCAGAAGCAGACAATAAATGTGTGTGCCATGCTCCAGTGTAGATGTGTCACACACTGGGAAACTGGCACTGACCTCACCATGGGTGTAGCAGAGAGCTGCCCAAATCTGGACATCACTGGCCTTTACAAACACGGTTTGCAAGTACAACTAACTTCTTATTGCTGTGTGGATGCCAGCTTTGCTCTGTTTTCTGTCGTGACCAGGACTGGATTTCCCTGCTGAAAGAAGGAGAATCCAAATCCTGGTCTTCCATGGAGGTGGAGGGAGATGTGTGAGTGTGGGAGCTGGCTGTGCAGTCAGTGCAGTGGGATGATGTGTGCACATGGAAACCGGAGCTCCACTGCAGCACCAACCACAGCTCAGAGGTGCAGTGCTGTCTCTGGCTGCATGGAGTTACAGGGCTCAGCACAGCCCTGCATGTGTCTGTGTGGCCAGCAAGCATGCTGCAGAGTGTGTGTGTGCATGGAACCATTTCAAAGCATGCAGGAGCAATTTGTCTTCTCTGCAGCACGCACAGCAGTGCCTGTAGCCCCTCAAGGAGCGTGCTGGGGCTTTGCTCCCCTCCTTTCGTGCTGCTTTGCTAGTTTCCATTTCTTTTCTCCCTTCTTTTCCTTACTCTGACAGAGTAGCCTTGTGGGGAAGGCAAAGCAGGCTGTTCCTGAAGCACTGCAATGCAAACAAACCAGCTCCAATTGAACCTTGACTGGGAAAATCTGTGCTGCACAGTGTGGCCATCACAGTATGTGTGAGCTGCAAGGAAAGACTGCCAGGCAGGTGAACAGCCTGAAGGACCTGAAGGACCTCAGTTCTTTGACAGTGACAGTGTTTGTGAGAAACAGATTTAAACTAATTTGTGAATTAGCTCTTAAATGTTAATTTTATCCATGTTTGATAAGTGTGAGTACTGTATAAAGTCAACATCAGATACCAGAGTATGCTGTGTCTCTCTTCAAAGCCTTGCACAAGTGGTGCTTGTAATGCAGGGGAATGGTGATGTCCACATTTTCCCAGGGGGAAAACAGAGGAGCAGTGCAATGTGCAATGGGACACAGGGCTGATGATCCAGCATGTAACTCCAGAGCTGCTGGCCATCAGACCTATACTCTGGACCCAATTTATTAACTGAAATAAGCAAATACAAATGCATAGGTGGTGAGATGTGAGCTTCTAACTAAGAAGCAGAACCACCATGCAGTTAATTGGAAGGAGGCTAGCTCCAACTTGTACAGCTGTTCTGTCCTAACAGCTTGCCTGATGGTGTAATACATTAAAAACAACAATAATCCTGCTGTCCAGTAACAGGTACAGGCTAGTTACTAGAGTCTGAACTGCAGCTGGATGCAGAGATGCAGGAATGAATATCACAGGTAAAGCCAACCCAAATTTACAGCGACAAGTATTTTCAAGGATTGGCCATTAGGATGACAGAATCTAAATTACATGGGCTTCCACTGCTTCCTAGACTTCCATTTGCTGCCCATAAGCCAACAGTTTAATTCCTTGTTTGCCCTATGGCAATATCCAGCTACCAAAATTTCTAATGGTGCTTTATTTTTGAAACTTGCCAGGGTTCTAGGCAACACCTCTTTTCTCATGTGGAAGAGTGATCCTTTTAATGGGATTAAAGAGAAGATGTCATTTCCTGCTTCCATGCCTGAAAGTGAGAGAATTGTTAATTGGTAAGAAACATTAGAGTATTTTTTGTGGCTATTTTTCTAACATAGGCTAACATCCTGCTGTCATGGAAACTGCCCAGGCTTTGGGCTCTTCTGACAAGTAATGCTTTTGATGTCATGGTCTGAAAACCCATTCTACATTCGGGATTTTCTGTGGTTCCTGTGTCTTCTGTGCATTGCAAATATTTCCTTGCACAGTTTTTAAAAGAAGGGAAGACAAGGCAGAGCTATCCAACAGCCATCCAGTATGAGAGCACTTGGTACATAAAGTAATCCTGAAGAATCTTGTGAATCCATGGATGTCATCAGAGTGCATGCAGGATTACCCAACAGAGCTCTTGATTCATAGGACTTGGACTAATGAACACCAGGAAAATAATAGACTGTGTTGGGTAATCTGTGTGTTTGGACATCCAATCCTTCAAGCCAAGTCATTCTTGTAGGCCTGGAAAAAATCACTGAATGAAAAATTCTGCCATTGCTACAGGTCTTCATTAAAACACAGAGCCAAGTCCTCTGCATTCCCCCCACTGTGTAATACTGAGAAGAAAACACTGTGAGTAGAAATCTTGCTTGAATCATTAAATTCCTGCCAGCCAAAAGTAGATACTTTTTTTCCTTTTGGCTGCAGAAACTGGACCTTGGATGAGTTCCCTGTCAGCAGGGTCTGACCAAGCCCTGTGCACCTGAGAGCCAGCCTGGCACTGCCTCACCACACAGCAGCTGGGCCCCCATGTGCAAGGAGGCCTGAAAGGCATAGGAATTGTTAATTAAATGCTTGATTTTCAGGTTTAGAAGGCCTCCTCAATATGTGTTGTTAATATGTACAATGCTATGAATGAGTAGGGAGGTCCTTCCCCAGTGAGAAGAAATATACATATATGTGTATGTATACAATGTAAATGTTTGTAAAGCAAGACATCAGGCCCATTAACACCTCTGCAGCAATGAATGCAAGCCTCTTGCCTTGCTCTGGTTGCATTCAGTGCTGCACCAGTTTCACAGTGGTGGCTTTGGAACCTTGCAGGAGGAGTCCCAGACTCGTGGTGGTTCAGAGTTTTAATCAGAAAGAAAAAGCCTAAAAATAATGTCACAAGCTAATGTGCTGAAATGTGTGGAAAGAGCTTGGCAGAGTTATGTAGAGGACAGACTGGTATGGTGTAGATTTCTATGTAGGAAAGGCTGGCTTAGTTGGGGTTTTTTGGTGAGGAATATCTAGGAAAGAGACAAGAAATGTAAAAGGACATGAAGAGAGAGACAGAGTGCTAATGGTTTGTGCTCTGGAAACTAGAAAATTTATGTTCCCTCTGGAAAGAATTGCACCTGTTCCACCACATGTTTTTTTTCAGCTATTTAGCCCTCTTTAGATCATAGGAGTATTTCTGAAGTTTGGCAGAAGGTACACAGAGTCAGACTTTGAAGTTACTCTCTTTTTTTCCGGATGCTTTCCAACATCTGGGAAGCTGTAGGGAAAAAAGTAACTCTAGAATATCTTAGCATTTCTTCTCATAGGCAACTGAACATATTTTCTTGTTAGTAAGCACTGTATGTCACTCTTTCCACAGCCGAGCACTGGAACCCACGTGTGTGTGCTAAATAACAACACCACTCCTGTACTCCAGTAAGTGAATCACTTTTAATCATTTCTCCCCCTTTTGGAAAAGCATTTAAATATGTTTTCTCTTACCCATGGTGAAGAAGGTTTGGGATATGTCTATTTATTAGGATAAATCCTTTAAGTCAGGGTAGTTCTGAAATGTGAAAGCAGCATTAAATTTAAAAAAAAAAAAATTAAATGAATAAAATAAATTAAAAAACAAACACATGCCACTCTTCCTAGGTAAAATTCTACAATTAAATGGATCGCCCTTTTAACTAATCAAAAATTCTTTAAACATCTTTCTGCTATGGCAACTGGCCCAGCATTAGGCTGATTGATGGGGCTTGTGAGATGACCTTTAGGACTTTCCAATCTGGTCAAAAATCTTCCCAGCTCCTAATAGTCCAGCTGGCCCAGAGATGGAGCGGGGGATGTCTTCCTAGACCCTGCATTCAAAATCCTGCAGTCTTCTTTTTGGCAATGAAAGCATATAAAAGTCTTTGGTACTTTTCCAGCCACTCAAATAAGACCATGTACTGAGCACTAAGTGTGAAAGAAATATACATGCCTTTAAAAGTCAACAAGAAAAGTATTTTTGTTTGTTTAATTTAAAAGCTGGCATTATGCCCATGCTCTTTACAGCTGCTAAGAGCTGACAGCTTCGACCTCCGCCAGGCCCTGAAGGGGGCTAGAGATGCTCAGGGCACAAGAGGACAGGATTTACACCTTTCCATTTGGCTGACTTTGTCTCATTTGGCAGAAGAAAACTCTTTGACGTTCCTGGTTTGAAGAAATCTGCAAACCTAGGTTTGCTGAGCTGTTGCCTGATGTCTAGGAGTTGCTAAACAGTGATAGCATTTCAACAACAAAATGGCTAAAATAGCACAAGTGTTGTTCCTGTTATTTCTAAAACACCTCAGGACTACCCTAGAATTTACTTATTCTGTTTTCCTGAACAATCTGGTACTAGAGACAAGATTTGCAATTAACATTCATCCCACATTCACTTCATTAATACACGCATTTGTTAAATGCATGTTCTGCTAAGATGCCTGCTTTGCTTAAAAAATAAGATTGGAAATCTTTGAGAAGGAGAATTTCTGAGGGTCTTTGGCTAATGTGAACCCAAACCCTTGCAAGTTAATTAAGAGCATTTTTAAAGACAGGCGGATTGATGGGGTTTCCAATAAATCTGCATACACAGTTGTCCTGCATACTGCAGATGTCAGAAATATCCCTTACAATGGCCTTTAAAGTAAAATAGAAGAAAATTTGTACTAATGTTGACAAAAAATGAAATTGTGGTATTTTAAAAATGCCAGAATATTGGGGTTTTTTTGTTTTCACATCCCTTTTTTTTTTTTTTTTATTCTACACTCATGAAACCAATAAAAAGTAGTGAAGCATATAACTGGATCCATGTTACCGTTGCAAAGGGTTTCTGATAATAACATGTGCCTATTCCTACCTGTTATAATTTCTCAATTGGAAGAACCAGAAAAGTTGGTGAGGGAGATGATGGTTAAGAAATTTGTAGACTTTTTTGTTTAATTCCTCCACTCCCAGTTAGATATTGGAAGGATCCCATTAAACAGAGAAGAAGAAAACTATCTCCCGGAAACAATTCTTATTGTCTGTCTTAATATTGCTACTAGTATTCTCTCTCCATACTAAACCAGAAGTGTTTTACAGAGTCACATTTTTTACAGTGGTATTGAACTTGCTGTTTGCTCAAATTAAGAAATATCAATGGTATATGCAATAAAATTGATTTTCAAGAGTGCTATGTACAATACAGCTCATTTGAGGAATATTGCTTGGCTTATCCTCTATGGGCAGAATCTGCAGACTGTCTGACAGCATTTTAAATTGAAGTAGTGATTTTAGTAATGACATGAATAAAACATCCCCTAGCCATGAAGCTGGAGCCAAATAAGCCTTGAGATCTGGCCACAGCTGATTTCAATCCCTAGAAAGAATTTGGGTCAGAGAGAGACACTAAGAAATGTGATTGCCAACCTGAGCATCACCTTGAAAAGGAGTCACTATTTGATCAAATATTTATTTTCTTTTTATCAGCACAGGAGGCTTGTGTAAAGTACATCAGTACCAATGAACTTTTCTTGATACATTGTTTTATATTAGGAAAATTTTGCCATGCATCTGATACATCCGAGGAAGATGGTCTTGCATATAGATTTTTATTTAGGTGTAGGTAGCTCTTCTTTTTTCTGCACTTCATCTTTTAATGCCTTGAGAAACTGTAGCAGTTTCACAGGAATGGGTCTGCACTACCAACACACCATGCTCTCTCAGGAGGACATTATTTATTTAGGTACTTCTCTAAGATCAAATAAATAACACATTGGAATCCAAAGTTGTTTTTTTTACCTTGCATCCATGTCATGGCTGTTCCAAAAGCCAGGCTCAGCACACGTGGGCCTGCTTTGCCAAACCCACAGGACTCTGCACAAGAGACAGATGCACACCAAGGTGATCTCATGCATGTTCACACCAGGTTCAGTTTATCTACTATGGGATCTTTTTCTTTTTCTCCCTTGCTTTAGGCCTCCTTTCAAAATGCAAGCCAAGGACCATAATCCCATTCCTGAAAACACATCTTCCTTCCCACCACACCTTTCCCATAACCTGCCTTATCTGCATGATTTGCAAATCTTTTTGCAGAAATTATCTATTTTTTGTGCTTGTCTAATGCCAGATAAAAGTACTGTTTGCTGGCTCTCAGATGACAGTGTAGTGAAGATAGCAGCAATAATCTTGTGGTTTAAAGAGGCATCTTGTCTGAATTCACTGTCATGGAATAAAAGCTATTAAAAGATCATTTCTTGCATTGAACCCAGCCTTGTGATTTGAGAGCAGTTTAAGGGCTGAAAGACAGTTGTGCTTTTCATTGATGTTTTGTATTTTTTAATCAGAACTAGAAAAAAATATGGACAGTTGTACTATGCAATTTGCTTGACTTCTTGATGGTTATGTGCCATTACCATTTTGAAAACCCCTTTGACTGCTGAAATCTTGCTCTCTCTGCCTCCAGTTTTGCATTTTCATCACAACCAGGAGTTACCAACAGCACAACTCTGTCAAAAAGGTGTAAGCAGTGCAATTAATGCTCACTAACTCCTCTGTTTCAGGCAAATTCTGCTGGGTTAGATCAAACAGCTGCCAAAGGCAGGTTTGGCTAACCAGCATGCTTTGTGTCAGGCAGATCAGGAAAACTGCAGCACAATTCCAGTTCATTCCAGGGAGAGCCCTGGTTCCTGGGAATGCCATTCCAGATACCTGGCATCTTTAGCCTGCAGAACCAGGTCTGGAAGAGGATGTTTACCAGCTGTCTGTAAAATAATGACTGTTTTCTGAGGCTTCAGTCACATGGTCACTGTAGAAATGGCTTTGTGGCACTTGAAGATGTCCATCTCCAGCCATAAGCTGAAAATTACCTTCTTCCTGCTGCAGCTGAGATGTCAGAATAAATCATCTGGGCTCTCATCATGGGTTTTAGTGCAAAGACAGCAGGTTAGTAAGTGCTGGTAGGAGTGATGTGAGTTCACCCACCTGACTCTTCTGCTGGAATTTAAACAGTGATTTTTTTATGTAGCTTTTTATACTCTGGGTTGACTGTACAGCTGCTGCAGAGTGATGACAAACACCTGAGTGTTGGTCACATCTTAAATTGGCACAGCTGCTTGGCCACGAAATGCATGATGTGCGACTGAACATTAATCACTTTACAGCACAAGCCTTGTTGTGGCAGTGTAAAGGACCTGCAAAGGATGCAAACTGCACCTGGGTAGAGCCTTCTCCCATGCAGAGGTAACTTTGAGAACAACGTGTACATTTTAGAAGAAATGTACATGTGGGAAACCTAGAGTTTTGCCTAGGTTTAGAGAATGTGAAAAGGCCACAAATGTACAGGCATTTTAAGTATGCAAGACAAGCAATTCTCTGTCACCTAGCAAACAGGAAACGTCAGAATAGCTGAGGCGTGAAAGTCAGTAACAGCCACAAATAAAGTAATCTCTAGTGAGTGTAACCATGAAAAATGTGAAATGTGTTTTTCCCTCAAGCTTCAAAGTAACTTCCTCCAGTCCCACAGAAACTGAATTGGTACTAAGACACTAGATCTCATAAGAAGAAAGATTTGTGAGCTATCTCAGACATTCTCCATCAGCCCTGTCTGTGCCACACAAAGCAGCAGGTAAATGCTCCCAAAAGTCTACATTACACACATGCATCTGCAGATTTTGCCAAGAGCTGTTGCTGCTATTACCACTGAAGTGAATAAACCCAGAGGTTCTGGATGAATGTAGCATTAGTGACTACTCCTGACAGAACTCACCCCATTTGGACTCGGTATTTAGCAGGTTACTAAGCTTCATTTGACAGGTTGAATAATGAGGCATCTGTCACATATGTAAGTAAATAGTTGTAAGGAATAATTATTTTTGGTGTTGCATTGTTTTTGATCTTGCTTCAGTTTCCAACCAATTTGTTGGGCTCTCTTTTCCTACTAGATGTAAATGGCAGAAACCATTTTCTCAGGTGGGTGTTTTATGCACCAAGAACAAGTTACTCCTAACCTTTTGGTGGGTGTTTGTGTAGTGTGATGGTACTGGTGCAGCTTTCTAAATTCTACTTGGGTTGGTGCACAGTATTTTCTTCTGTGGTTTGTCACAGAAAACAGGTTGGTTTTTTTTCCTGAAAGGTTGCCTTGAGTGTTTTGAAGCATCTGGCTCTTTGAGGCTATCTTCTGACACAATATATTCACATTTGTTCACCTCTTAAGAGCAGATTGTTGTGATGTGATAGGGAAGATATCTGAACCTGAACCATCTGTCTGACCGCGCCTCTGCAGCTTTCACCCTTGGCTGGAACTCTGTAGCATGATTTTTTTTTTCTAATGTGAGCCTTGCACAAACAATGTGCTCCAACTACATCTCCTGTCACACTGCTGGAAGCCTGTTTACACTCTGCCCTCGATGGTGAAGCAGTGGTTTCACAGCTCAAAGCTGGGGCAGTAAGCCAGGCAATGGGACAGCCTCTCCTCTTGCAGTGAGGACATACGGACACACAGACACACTCACCCATGGTGCTGCTGCAGCCCCTGCTTGACACAGACCCAGGCAGGGCGTGGATTGCTGCCATCAGGGAAGCTGCAGGGCTGGGGAATTACAGGAATTACAGGCCATGGTTTGCTCGTGTCTTCTGCAGCCACATTGTGCAAGATCACTGCCAACGACCTGCATCAGAGATGGGAGTCTGCACTGGGACTGACACTTGACTTAGCCTGTTAAGGACTGCAGTGTTATTCCAAAGAACTTGAAGTGGGTCAGGTACTGAAAGGGAAGCCAGTGGTGTTTGGACAGCATTAATTTTGGTTATTATGTGCATTGTCTGGTTAGACCTGTTTTTGAAATGTGCCACTACATGATGTGCTCATTAGGGCAGCCTCATCATCTCCTCCTGCCCATGCTCAGCACCGTGCTGTAAACAGCCCACTGTGAGCCGGCCGGCACTGCAGGCAGCTCTTGTGCAACCTGTGCTGCTGAGCCTGCTGCTGCTGCTGCTGCTGCTGCTGCTGTGCAGAGCCACGCTCAGAGCTCTGAGGGACAGCCTGCCTTCTGCTGTGCCCAGCAGCGAGGGCTCTGTCCGAAAGTCAGGGCAGGAACAGAGAAAACTGGCTCGAGACAGTACCTCCACATCTCTTCCTGCTTGCAAAAATATTTGAAAGTAATTTAGTCTGTTTTAATTTTGAAGCTGTTGAGTTATTTAGACTGTCATATTTTAGCATTTACTGTGTTTGTGGTGGCATTTAAATGCAACAGAAATTAAATTTAAACACATCCTTGCTAAATGTTCCAAGCAACAAGTTTCCATGAGTGAGCAAGCAAATAACTTTATGCTGCTTGTTTTTCTTCTTGTCTTGCCACTCCACAGACTTTCACTGCTCCTCCAGGCCTCTCAGCCACCTCTACCATGTCAAAAAGACCCCAAACAAAACAAAAAATAAAACCCAGCGGTGATCCTTGTTAAAGCAAACAAAATATTTTGTACTTTATTCCAGAGAAGGAAGAAATAAGGGAAAAAATAAACAACTCCAAACGTACAGATCTTCCTGAAATGTAAGTAGCTTTATTACAGTGAATTATACCTCTGCCTAAACTTCTCTGAAATAGTGATTGAGGAAGATAAAAACAAGTTTTTCTTTATCCAGGACATACATGAAAGGGAAAAAAAGTCTCTAAATGGATAGAGAAATAATAATGTGAAATGTTATGCCTTGAAATGGTTCTGTTTCTTCAAAGAGAAATGTAATAATGTCCTGGTAAATCATATTTCTAAATATTGATCCTGTTTCTAAAGGAAGCTATTGTCCCTGTACCTACTGAAATCTAAGAACCCTGAACACAAATCAGTCAGTTGGATGTGATTTGCAGGGAAGGGATTAAGGCACTACAAGTATACATTTATCAGGTTGTCCTGAGCGTTTTTTTTTGTTGTTGTTCTTTCAGTGACTCAGAATAAGATTCTGCTTTTGGCAGAATCCTCAATATAATCAATTAAAAGCCAGTCTGTGGTTCATTCATTGGATGCTTGAACTGTCTTGTGTATGGTTACTGTGTCACATATCAATTATGCAAATCTGACAGCAACCATTGTGTGCAAACTGATGCAGGCACTCACAGAAACAAAAGTGGAAAAAAAATAAAGATTTGGGGTGAGAAAAGCCCTCCTGCTGAATCCGGGCTTTACAGGGAGGGATCTCAATTTTTCCCACCAAACAAAGAATTTTTTTTCCACCTTACAGTGAGTTCAAGCCCTACAATGTTTGTCCCTGAGTTTGCAGTCAGGCATTTAGTGCTCTGCAGACCAGGATGTGGTCATTCTGCATCCTTCTGTGATAGAAATGCTTTTTTCTTTATGTTTTTGTATTTCAATCCCTCACCCCTGCATAAGGAAGACCTGAGAATATGAATGTATGATTCTTGGAAAGGATGATTACTTAAAAAAAAAAGTCACAGTTCTTGGCTTTGGTGAAACACAAGCCTTACCAAGCAGAAATTCATTATTTGAAATAAAGAAATCATATTTGCACAGGTCTATATTGAATATTTTTCTGAAAGTTAGCACAAGCTATGTTCTGCCTAAAGGCCTAATTATAAAAATGTAAATTTAGATCAATTCCAATACAATGTGCTCTTTACATTCTTCTAAAATTTCTGATGCCTTTCACATGATTAAGATTTTATGTTAAGCTATAAATCAGATTATAAACCCAGTACTTAAATAATTAAAGATTTGCTGTGACCTTCAAGACATCCAGGTCGATGCAAAGGGCCATCTTTCTGGTGCTGACAGCAAGGAGGTGATGTGTTATTCAGGTGGAGATATTCTGTGTGGACTGGTGAGCACCTAATCAATGTCCCCTGTCATTTGTGAGATCATCAGTATCTAAAATCAGAGGACTGATAGGACTTCAGGAAAATGTAAAACCCAGACTGTAAATGACTTAGGATCATGCTGAGCTGTTCTCTGCACTAGGGTAAATGATTCTGGGGCTGTTCATATCTCTGCATATTGTGGTTGCTGTAAGCTGGATTTAAGGCTGCTCAATGCCCAGATGTGAATTTTCCAGCAGGGTGACCCTCCTGTGCACAAGAACCATTCCCTCATGGCTGGACCACAGAAGGACATGAGATGTTTGGGACACAGCTGGGGTGACCTGGGAAGCCACAGGGTGCATCATGCTTCCTGTGCTGATCTGTTCTCCACCACCTGCCTGTCCTCCTTATGGTTTGACCCACCTGGAATTAACACTATAAGCACTTAACAAACACCTCAATTAGTTCCCTGTGTAAGCTCAAAGGCTAACTTTTAGTGAAACCTCCTTTTGTATATTATGCATGGAAATAGAAAATTTGCACTAAAAAATAATTGTCTGCACCTTGGACAGTCACAGCGCTCAGACATGAAAGGAGGAACTCCAGAGGAATCTGTGCTAGCAGATGTGACACACTGGGTCATAAATCTGCACCAAAAGAAGGCTCAGGCTCCAAATTCAGCATTAGGTAATAAAATCAGAGCTATCATTACACTTGTGCTAGTGTGTGGTAGCTAGAAACTCATGTGTAAAAGAAAGCTATTTGATGTGAGAATTGAGATTACTTGGTAGGAGAATATTTTATTTTTTGTTGGGTGTTATGTGCCAGCCTGAAGAGTGTCTGAGGGTGAGTCAGCACTCTTCCACTTTTAGATAAAAAATGTGCATTAACTTAGAAGGCAAAAGGCTGGTTGTCCAGGGCTGCCATAAGCATAAGGCCAGTGGCAGGAAGCACAGAAACAATCATTAGAGAATTTAATTCCAAACTCACTGCAGTACTGGGGACAGTAAAAGTTGGGGGATTTTTCTTTCTTGAAAGAAGAAATGCCAGTTCTTCAAAAATGGTTTGTGGGGGAAGTTTTGAGTTTTGAAAAGTGCACTAAATTTGTTGAAAAGCGTTCTTGCAGCATTTTCAAAACGAAAAAAAATCTGTGTTTTAATATAAATTTACTTTTATTTTAGTTCTGCAAACTGTTTTTTCAAGAGTCAAACATTTTCAAATTTTTTTATCCTAACTGTTATGGACTGGGAAAAAACCTGCATTAACATAAGAGGTTGTCCTCATTTGGCAAAGAAAATACTTAGGAGGAGAAATGACATTGAAATTATATTGAAACAATGTGTAAGCCATATTCTTCACATTAACAGCCAGTAATCTTTCCCTTCTCATCTCATCTTTGATCTGCATTTTGACTATACTGTAATTTTGAAAAGGACTGGTTCCTATTGCATAGTCATGTTGCAATCATTGTTGATTGTGTTGCTCTTATATAACACCTACTCTAGGCGTATATACTTAATTCTGATTAGGAGATTAAAAAAATATGTCATATAAGAACATGCATAGTCTCAATAGGAAGTGTTTGTAACCAACTCCAAGAGACAAAACTGGTCAAATCAGTGGGACAGAAGGTAAACTAGCTCAGAGAAGGAAAGCTGTTTGTGTGCCCTGTGAACAGGCGCAGCGTACAGGCACCTGTGGAAAACACGGATGATGGATTACAAATTGTGCATCACACAATGCCATGATATTCAGAGTCCAGTTCGAGAGTCACCCCAAAGAAATTCTCTTCCTGGCTATGGCACCTCCTTCCTTTGGGGAATCTTGAGCAAGACATGTTTTGACGCACATTTCACTTCAAAACCCACTAACTTTCCAGTCAACCCCCTGGCATCTGGGACCTAGATTCTTTCTGGCTGACCAGCCTAACTTCCAGAAGTGCCCCTCTGTTAACTGACAGAATCTGACATTTTCTAACCATTCTACAGCAACTGCCCTTTGCTGAACGACCTATATTTAACTCTGGGCACATATAAGTGTTGCCTCAGGTGGCACCCTCATTTCCCAAGCATGCATTGCAAGGCAGACACAGAGCATTGGTGAATACACCTGGCATTGTACAGCCACAGAGAATCACTGAATACACCTGGCACTGTGCAGACAGGGGGCATCACTGGATACACCTGGCACTGTGCAGACAGGGGGCATTGCCAGATACATCTGGCACTGTGCAGCCACAGAGTATCTCTGAATACACCTGCCTTACATCACGGCTCTCTGTGGCAGGACCCGCCTGCCACCGGCATGATTCACAGGGGCAGCACTGGCAGCCGGGAGATTTCCAAGGGCTAGGAACACGAGAAGAGCCGCGGCGCCAGGCTGACACCCGGTACCAGGCTGACACCCGGTACCAGGCAGGTGCCCAGGCTGACACCCGGTACCAGGCTGACACCCGGTACCAGGCAGGTGCCCAGGCTGACAGCAGGTACCAGGCAGGTGCCAGGCTGACACCCGGTACCAGGCAGGGGCAGGTGCTGCCCGGCCGGGCCGTGCCCCGTTTGCCCGCGGGGCTGCAGCAGCTGCGAAGCCCACTGGCACAACTCTGTAGTGGCACCAAAACCTGCGCTTTAGACCTAATAAAACAACTGCCACAAGCCCGACGAGTGGGATGAGGAGCAGGCGGTGGAGTCGCCATTCCTGGAGGTGTTTAAGAGGCGTCTGGGTCTGGCGCTGGGTGTGTGTTCAGTTGCTTAGGGGTTATGGGGCAGCGCTAAGTGGCCGGTTGGATTTTATGATTTTACAGCTCTCTTCCGCCCCCGACGACGCCGTGATTCCCGTGGCACCGGAGGGGCTGCAAACCCTCCCGGGCAGCCGCGGCCCCGCCGCCCCTCAGAGGACGCGCCGCCCGCCCGCCCGCCTTGGCCCCGCCCCCTGCCTTGGCCCCGCCCCCCTGCCTTGGCCCCGCCCCCCCTCGCGCGGCGCCGCTTTCCGCCAATCAGCGGCGCCCTCCCCGCCCGCGCGCCTTCCCCGCCCTCCGCTCCCCGCCCGCCGCGGCCGTGTCCGCCCGCCGGAGACAGGACGTCTCGCGAGAGCGGCGGAAAGCTCGCGAGAGCGGCGAGGCCCCCCTCCGCCCCCGCCCCCGGCCCTCCCGCCGCCCCCGCCCCGCCGCGGCCGGATCCGAGTGTGCCGGGCGGTGGGAGGGGAGGGAAGGAAGGGAACGAGAGCAAGGGAAGGAAGAGAAGGGAAGGAAGGGAAGGGGGGGCGCCCGGCCCTGCGCAGTGAGCGATGTTTGTCCGCCATCGCGGCGGAGGCTGAAGGAAGCGCCGCCAGCGGAGCGAGGGGCCCGCGCCGCCGCCTCTCCCGCCCGGCCCGGCCCGGTCGGCCCGGCCCCCGCGCCCTCCGCGCCCCCCCGGGGGCCGCGCTCGCAGCGAAGGTCGCCAGCGGCCTCCCCCGGCCCCGTTCCCGGGTGCACCGCCCCGCCGCGCGTCCCCCGGCTCTGCCGCCCCGCGCCGGAGGCGCCGCCGGCCCCGAAGATGTCGAACCTGAGCAAGGGGACGGGCAGCCGGAAGGACACCAAGATGCGGATCCGCGCCTTCCCCGTGAGTACCGGGCCGGGCCGGGCCGAGCGGCCTCCGCAGGCCCCGTGGGCCGCGCTGTGCGGCGGGGCCGCGGGCAGCGGGGGCAGCCGGAGCTGTCAGCCGGCCTGGGCGCCCCCGGCCCGGCGCGGCCCCGGGAGGAGCGGGCGGAAGGGAAGGCGCTCCTCGGGGAAGCGGTGCCGCACGGGGAGTGGGAGGCGCAGGAACTGCTCCCTGCGATTATCGCCTCCCTCATCGAACAAATCAATTATGGAAATCCACGGACGGCACTGGGGAGGGGGGCAGTGGGCACCGATTTCTTTGTTTTCAAGGAAAAGGCCTCAAAGAGGGAGCCGAAGGTTATGCGCCTTCATCAACAAAATTAGTTAGCCCCGGAAGGTGAGGGGGGGAATATTTATTTATGTCTTCTGCGGAGCTTCCTCTTGCTGAATTTATCTCTCCGCTCCGTAGCAGAGGCTCTAAGTCGTACGATTATAAAATTTAGGTGGCACAATGCCAGCTGTGGAGAAGGTGCTACTATAAACATGTAGGCATAGGTAACTTCTGCAGGTTCGCTGGAGTCGTGAGCGTTCCTTAGCTTTGAGTTGCACAGGGGAAGGAGCCAGATTATTAATTTGCAGTGCCATAACGCTGCTGTGTTTTGACAGTCGGCTCAATTAAAGCTTACAACAGAATAGCAACTACAGCACGAGTAATGGCGTTGGGGAACGAGAGGAATAGGAAAGGTTCGGCTGCCCGAGGATGACCAGGAAGCGTGTGTGTGTGTGTGTGTGTGTGTGTGTGTGTGCAGCGGGGGGTGTGTTAAAAAGAAGATACTTAGTTGAGTCTCTGGCTTTTAAGGCTTAGCGTTGGCTTCTCAGGTTTAGTGTGAACTTTTCAATGCTCTGTCTGATCCCAGTAGGCAGTGGTGTAGAACTAATGTGCTGTGCCTTTACAGAGAAACTGGACATACCTGTTTATCTCATTTCACTGGCAAGGCATATATCAATATATTTGCTTCATCCAAACTCTTGCTGATGAAATTAGAAGAGTCCTTATAGTGTTAGCAGCCAGCTTTACAGCAATCTGAGTTACACTGTTTTGCTCTTTCCTCTACTTTTAATCACTGATAGTTGCATTTAGTGGTAGAAGGAAAAAAAAAAAGTGGACTATGAGATGAGGAATTTGAGCTGATGATAGGTTTTTCATCTCCATATTTCATTTATTTCTATAAAAAGCCTTTTCCAACAATGTCAATTTGAATTATAGAAATAAAGGAGAAGACTTCCTGCCATGTGGCCACAGTTTTACTAACAAGCAGTAGGAAAACCTGTACAAAAATAAACCACGAGAAAAGCAATGTTTGTGTCTTGTAGCAAGCTGCATCTGAGATAGCAGTATTTTAATTTGATAAACAGATCCATATATTCCTACTGTGAATATGTAGCTATGGGTCAGACAACAAAGGCAGACTTGGAAGTGTGATAAGCTGAAGTTTGTATATTTCACCTCTTCTGTTTGTGAAATTTGTTTTGTAGTGGTGAGAAATACTCTAATGGAGCCCTGTTGTTACCTACAGTTAAACATTGTCAAGTTTTTTATAACTGTTTTTACTAGCATAGTCTTTCTTTTCAGTTGCTATAGAATATCTAGGTTAAAATGTGAAAAACAAAGTGTCTTCTTCCTAAAATAACTCAGTAAGTCACAAGTCATCAAGGCTTGCAACTGTATGGGGACATCTGTTGATAGCAACTTTCCAGGTGTCCCCTCAGATATTGGTTTTCACCTAAGACATTTTGTTGACAATCCTGTTATTGATAAAGTTTTTATAGAAGAGAAGCATGTACTTTGTTGAGAGATTTGGAGGGGTGTCCCTTTGTTAATTGCAGAACTCAGCAGCTGCAGTTGATACAAAAATCTTAGCACACATTTTGTGTATGTCTAAGTGGTTGTGCAGCTTGGTCCAGGAAATGACTTGGTGCTGCAGACTGCAGTGGGATTGTTTGTGTCAATGGGCTGCATTTTCGTGGGGACTGGAGTCTGTGTTTAGAAAATGTGGTACTCATGCAGCAGCTATGGACCCTGGCTCCTTTGTCCCAGATGTGGTGGTTCTGCTCTTTGGCTCTCAATTAAGAGTGCTTCCAGAGGTGGTTTTGTAGGCTGCTTCAATTTGTCTTCTTATTGATCATCTTTCCTCAGGAGGTCTTTCTGTTTTAGATTGGTTTGTTCCTTGCATGGAGGCAGCTATTTACTATTGCATGAGGTTAGAAACAGCCAGATTGGAATGGTGGTGTTCCTGGAGCAATATTAGCATAACTTCCTTCATGCAGGTTCTGGGTTTTTTAATATTTTACATTTTTATAATGTTCTTCATACTTCTGTTATTATGTTTTATAATAGCTAAAGGAATTGAGTAATAGTCATTTGCCAAACATTACCAAAGTTTACCTTTTCTGCCCTATGAAAAATTTGATAGAAGTGGGCCAAAAGATTGGAAAAGCACCAGTCTTCCACCTGGAGATCTTAATACTTACGAGTTAGTTTCATTCTAGATTTCTTTTTTATTATTCTTGTAATTGGTGCCAGATTATCTGTCATCCCGAGGATCCATTAAGATTTGCTAGCTGCTGGTGCATGCTGTGATGTGCTTTTTCTTACCTCAGGGCAGTGGCATGGGGTACACTGTTTTGCCTGTACACAAATGGGTTGTAGAGTAATCAAAAATAAGTGAGAAGAAAGTTTCTCTGTGTGTTTAACCAGTTGTTCTTTGCCTAATTTATAAACTATCTTACTACAAAGAACTTTGCACTCTCTTGTTCATCCTGACTTAAAGATGGTGATAATATTTTTGTCAGAGGTAGTCCAGATGAGGATGCATTCTCTGAGACTTCAGACTTGAGCATATTCCAAACCTAGAAAGAAAAACAGAAATAAATTTCTGAGACAGTTTGTTGTATATTCAGGAAAGCAGATCATGAGGTTAAGCTTGTGCAGTTATCCTTATGTACCACCACAGAAGATTTCCAGTGTGCTACTTTCAGGATCCACTTCTGGTGCTTTTAACACCTCCATAAAATGTAGCTGTTCCACATTTACCTAAGGTCTATCCAGAGAGCATTCAGGGTGATGTTAATGCCAGAGATGGAACAGTGCAAGAGGGCTTGCAAAAGACAGAAGCTTCCTTTTTCTAAAGCAGTCTTCAAGCTTTGGTGTTTCAAATTCATACACACTGCAAGAGATATGAATATGGATGCTAAAAATAACAATATATGAGAAATGTCATGTAATTGTCCATGAAATATGTTGACTGCAGTTAGTAAGTTGGGTTTTTTTTAAATTATTTGGAAGAGTGCAGTGGTTTGCTGATTTCATGTGCATTATATGAAAATGCAGGCTTGATGCATCTGCAGAACATGAATTGTACCTGTTTTGAAGTGTTGGGGGTTGTTTTCTTCCAGGTTTAAAGGTGCTCTCAGGGTCTCAAATTGGCTCTCACTCCTTAACTCTCAGTGAGCCCATTACTGCTGGCTGCAGGAATACTTTCAAAGCTCTCAAGTTTGCAGCAAATCTGATTTTAAGATGATTTAGTTGATCTGTCAAAAATGCTGCCAAAAATGGTATGTTTGCACTTAAAACTTTGGGAGAGATGTGATTTCTGTAAGGGAGATCTAGAATGTGTAAATTATGTTTCCTGCAAGTGTATTTGAGCTGTCTTGCTGTGACTGGTTAGCTAGTGAAAAACTGTAGCCTTAAATGTATTTTGACTGAAAAGTTGTACATAGTAAAAAAAAAAATTTGACATTTCTTACAGAAATAATTAGAATGTGTGAATTCAGAAAGCATTTGGGGAATCAATTTTCAAATTTTAAACAAGCAGCATTAAGCTGTGTTGAATGAACTTTTTTGGAAGAACTCATTCTTCTCTCATTGCAGGTGTCACCATAAATTGGTTGGACAGATCTTTCTGAAAGCCAGCATGACCCAGTGTAGGTTATTTGGTTTGATCATTACAGTTGGAGGGGTTTTTTTGAATGCTTCCAATAATTTTCCTTTCCTGCAGAGATATCTTTCTTCTCTAGAGCAGTGCTACAAAGTAGTGTTTTGCCTGTTCTCAGAACTGTTTTGGTGGATCAGTGTTACACAGTTACATTATGAATTCTGCACAGCATTTAGAGAGAGATTCTACACGTGCACTTGGAATAGAACAAGTCTTTAAAAAATGTGGAAGCTTCTGACTAGTTTTATTTGAAGTACTTGTGCCCAAGGAAATTCTCATTTTGATCAATCTTGTGCAGAAGGACAGACAACCTTTGGCATCCTGCAACTATTTATTGATTGATGTTACTTCTTCCTCGAAGAAAGTTACATAAACTTAAAAGTAAATAACTCCAGCTCTTCCATGAGAAAGTATTAAGACTCATATTTTCATTTTCAGCACTCCTTTCTCCTCCATCTAACAGCCACTTGTTCTAGGCTTTGTGTAGGCAGAAGGCTTTTTTTTTTTTTCAGGGAGCACCAACTGCTTCTGTGGTTTGTTTTGAGTCTTGGGGAATTGATGATGCAAGTTGAGATGAGCTTTGTTAAATTTATGCTTCAGCCTACAGCATGAAGATCTATCAGTTCCAGAAGTTGGTGTAAATTTGGTCCATCTTGAGCATCTTAGAGCAGATAGCCCCTAGAAAAAACACTGAAGTGTGGTTAAATTTTGAAGCGTTCAGGTTATGTAAGCAGTACGTGAGGATCTGCTGTGGCTTGTAACCCTCCGAGCCTGTGTGAGGTGTTGGGGAGAGCAGGGAGAGGCAGGGAATGTGGGAAAAGAGTGCAATGGGGGGTGCTTTACTGCAGCCTTTTTCTGCTCTGAATGAAATAATGTGAACATACCAAGTGCTGTGAGATCACCTGGTAACTCCGTGTTTTACATGTTTGCCTTGTGAATCTTGACTGCTCTGTGTTCTCAGACATATTTATGAGAGCATCTTGGCTAAACCCATGTAGCATTCACAGTCATGAGTTCACATTCAGAACCTGAAATTTGGTAGGCTTAAAAACTAGGAATAAAACAGACCAAAACACTAAAACATTCAAAGGTAGGGGCTTTGTGCAAATTAAGAAAAACATGGAAATACTTGCTTACTGGACAGTTAAGCTTATGAAATCCTTCCAGTTTTCACAATTTATTTTTTTTTTAATGAAATGCTGTGAGCAAACTGAATGTCCTGATAATACATTTAGAATTTTTAGAAGGTGAGAGCACTAATTGCAGGGTAGTCTGAGTAGTTAGTTGTAGGTGGGTTTTTATTTGGTTGTTTTATTTGTAACACATGGTGCATATTATCATTTAGTTTTTGTTAGCATCTCGTTAGCAATCCTCAGTTCTGTAGATGTTCAGGTTTCAGTTACAAATTTTCTTGATTTTCCTTGTTAACTGGATCTTAAGTTCTGAGCAATCATCATTTGTGTTGTTAGAGAGTTTTGAGCCAGTGCCTTTGCGTGGCTCAGGAAGGAGCAGTGCCATTTATGAATCTTGCTGTATTTGAAATTGCTTGATTTTGCACAGGGCTGCAAGGCTAAAGCTGAAGTGATCTGTTAGGATTTTTGTACTGGCTAATTCAATCTGATCTGTTAGGATTTTTGTACTGGCTAATTCAATCTGATCTGTTAGGATTTTTATACTGGCTAATTCAATCTGATCTGTTAGGATTTTTATACTGGCTAATTCAATCTGAGCTTTTTCAAGTGGCTTCATTTGGGTTCTTCACTCAAGTTGTGTAGTAATGCATTATTAAACAGGAATTACTATTTTTCCCTGGTAGTGTTAGGTAAAGGAACTCTATGAGAGTACTATAAAACTGATGAAGAGTTTTTGATATTCTCCATGAATGATTGTAATAGCAGTATGTAACATAAAATTAGGCTTTTTTCTGTAGAAGATAGTAAAATTTCTCAAAATTTCCTTTTAATCTGTTCTGGACAGGTACACACAGCATAAGTGACCCCATTTTTCAGAACTTCAAGCAAGTATTCTGAGGTCTTGGGCTTTGATCTGTAGGGCAGGTAGTCCAAGTGCAGATGCTTTTAAATTTCCATCACCACGACTGATGTGCAGTGTCAGTGTCTCTGTATGTGGTGAAAACATTTTGTGATGGACTGGGACAGATTTTTCTTAAGATAGTTTGAGTGAGTCCATTCATAAAACAGAGTGATTGTGTTACAGTCTGTAATAGGTTCTTGACCTTGTACATATGCTCACTGGATCTTATCTTTGATTTCTAGTAGCTGTACAAGTGGAAAAGCAGCTCTTGAGAAGTAAGGTCATGCTTTTCATTCTGAGTCAGGTTTTGTGGAAACACAGAGCAGGAAAGTAGCATTGTAGAAACTGCAGCACAGCCAGGCACACTTTTAATCACATGATTATTTTATTTTTCCAAGGTCAGTTAAAGCCAGTAGAATTTTTAAATGACTGATGTTTCTTTTCTGAAAGTGCAAGTACTGGCATCTCAGCATAAGTAAATACTGTTAGATGGCTTAACAAAAGATCTTCCATATTGACTTCTACATTTTAGAAAGGTAAAAAGTGCACTTAATGCATGAGTGCTGCAAGGAGGACAAAACTGTAATAAACACTTATGTGTGGATGGTGTTTGCAGTGGAGTGGCCTCAGTTCTTTAATTAGCTGTGTATAAAATCAGTGTTTGAGGGCTGAAAATGTCTTGCTTGTAGTTTAAATAAGGTATAATACTATGCAAAATGTGAGCAGATAACTTGCTTTATTGGTGTATGGTTATGAATGAGGTGCATTTGTGGAAAAGACAATTTTTGTTTAACGCTAATGAGAATAAACATAAATTAAGGCAATAACTGAAATTATACATGTGAATGATACAAAATTGGACAAGCTTATATAATAAATTCATAACACGAATGTCTTAGATTGCATGTGGTCTGAGCATAGGCTGTGCGTGTCTTTTTCTTACATTTTGTAAGTGAAAAATCTTTCTTGAAATGAACATTTTACTTCCACACTAGTTTTGTTTTTACAGTGTTGATAGCATCTGAGTGGACCTGTTTTTTATATATTATATACATGGATTTAATTTTCTGTATAGTGTGAATTTTTTTCTTTTGCAGAAATTTCAGTGTTAGTCTTAAGTGTTGCAGGCACTGCTGATCTGTGCATCTGATCATGGAGTTTGCACCATGTGGTACAAAAATGCCCCAGAGAGAGGTTATTGTCAGGACACAGTGGCATTGATTATCTGTAAATTTGTAAGAGATTTATTAATTGTGTCATCCTTCTCCTACCTGAAGCTGAGGAGGAAAAAAGAATCATCCTGTGTTGGCCTCTGTTTACCATAAAATTTTATCTTTCTGTTCCTATGCAAGTTCCCAAATTGTTCTGCTGCTGTTATTATGGAGGAGGAGTTTTCATCAAACCCTCAAAGCCTTTCAGCCCCACCATCTCCCTTTCTTCCTTCATCCCCCTCATCATTCATTGTGTTCCTTGTTTTGGAATGACTACAGGAAATGTGTCTGCAATCTGTATAAGCTGCTGTGTATTTAACAGATTTCCTCTTTACACAGTGTTGATTTTTGGACAATTGTAAAATACTGAGCTACTTGTAGGTTAATTGAAAAAAGCCAGAAACAATTCCTGTGGGATTTGCCTTCAGTGTTGAGTAGGTGAGGAATGGGCTATTTGTGGTTCAGGAAAGCTCTCTGAATTCAGGTCATCAAAGCTGGAAAGTTAATGAACTAATAGATTTTTTCACTTGGAGAGATGATAGCCCTGAGGAGACTCAGTGCCTTGCACAGGAGGTATGGATGGGCAGAACAGCATTGCTCTTTCCTTTGGCACTTCTTAACTGGGATTGAGGCATGCAGCATCTGTCATTTTTTAAGGTTATTATAATGTTAATATTATAGAAGTCACCAATACAAAAGATTTGCCAAAAAAAACTATTAATTTAATCCCTTAACAAGATTTTTTAATTTCTTCTTTTTAATGTTTGTTAGGTGATGGTCTTAAAATTAAATGGACATATGATCACATATTGAATCAAAGTTTTAGTCTGACTAGGTTAAAAACAATATTTCTGTTAATTTAGAGTTAGGAATGATCTGAGCAGTCTGGGGTATAGTGCTGCTGCTTCTGCTGACAGTGACCTGCTGTCAGGCGTTGCACTCTCAGGACAACCTGCTGCTCCTCACCTGCAGTTCTGAGCTCCCACTGTTGTAAAAGGAAATGAAGAGAGTCAGGGACCTAAGTCCCACTAAAAATTGAGATTTCCAGCTATCTTCAGTCTTTGCTAGTACATCTTAGGTTATATGTAAGCAAACCTTCCCTTTCTGCTTTCAAGTCTGTGGTAAATTGGAAGTAGCTCCAGTGGGAGAGGAAGGAGCCACCTTCCTTCTCCTGCAGCGTAAGAGCCTGCACATGGCCCCTTATCCCGCGTAAACAGCTTTGAGGAAATTGCAGGTGAGTGTAATTTGTGTAGTTTGCTCACAGTCCTCAGGTTTTGAAGAGCTTGTCCTTGGCTCTTACAAGCTTTTATTGCACTAGGATGCTAAATGGCTTGAATGAAATTTTTAGGATTTGGCCCTGTTTGTATATGGGAAAAGGCATTCCCAATAATTGATACATTTTGTGCCACTGTTTGCAGTCTTGTCATTTCACCTTTGCCAAGAGCCTGTTAGACAGCCACAGACACACAGCTGAGCTGTACCTGTCCCTCCCCACACTTACAGACCTCCAGGATCCTGCTGGCAAGTGAGAGGGATGATTCACTGCCAGAAATCCAGGTTTTCTTTGTTCAATATTCTGCTGTTCTAATTAGGTTCAAATATTTTCTTTTAACACCAACTTTGTTTAACATAGAAACAAAGCTATTGTATTTCTTTCAGGAACATGTTACACAAGCCTTTTACATTTTTTTTCCATAGTTTTAGTTTGAGGAAAGTTGTTTTAGGATTACTACTTCTGAAGTGAGTCAGGAGGACTCTAAACTTCTCATTAGTTTTCAAAATACTGACAATAAAAAATATTCTGTTGGGTAAGACACAGGAAGTAGATCTTTGGTGTCAAATCCCTGTATTTCTTCCTCTGTTTCATTCAGAATGGATTTTTCTTGAGTTAAGCAATCCTGACACGATGCACTCTTTTTTTCCCCCATGTGTTATCTGCACCATAAGTGACAGTACATCTACCAAAACTAGTCCACAACTTACTTCAGGTCTGAAAATGCTTCTGTTAATTTCCAAAGCTAAAAGGGAAAGATCAGACTTTAGTGAAGTGTGGCTTAGATCTGGACTTCAGCTCTGAGTTTGCACAGAAGAGTGTAGACAGTGTATAGCAGAATACAGTGTACATGGAGAGTGTACATACAGCAGTATAGACAGCTCTTCTTTACCCTTGTTAGTTTGAAGTGCTCTTGGGAAATCAATACTTTCATTGCAGGTGTTTTATAATCCTCCTCTGTTTTCAGGTACTGTAGAAATGTCACTGAATGTTTTTGAAAAGAGCCTTGGTTAATAGTCACTTTTGGCTGTTTAAGCACTTCCATTCTGTATCAGTGACAACTATCTTTTGAGCTGGAACTTCCTAGATTTAGCTTCTTAGCAGTTCAGTTCTTCTAGAAGCTTGAACAAAACCAATTAATTGGTTTTTTTAAACACAACTTTTTAAAGAAGTTTCATAATGTAATGTCAGGTGGGCAGAAACTTGCATCATTCCAGGAGAGATTTACTCATTCATAGCAAATGCCTTTTGATTTTTGAAAGGCATTTAGATTTGTCTGCACATGCTGGGGGAAAAATGATGTTATTTATAAACTTGGATTTCTGTATTTTAATTAATATTTTTCTGGTGTGTTCTTTGGTCAAAACATGCAACTGTAGAATAAAGTCTTGAGTGTAAATAGTAGCACCTTAGAAAGTTCAGGTTGAAAATAAGTTTATTTTGTGTTTTTTCTTTGTTCTTCCTCTGTATTCAGCCCTTTTGGAGGACAACATCCATTAATCCATGCTGAATAAAGCATATGCTTTTATCAAGCAATTTGAGTCTTGTGGGAAATAAGTAGCAAGGCAGATGAGTGAGGAAGAGACAGAGTTAAGTTTGGTATAAATGATCACAGATGTAGGTGCTCCCAACTTATCCCCTCTTGTTACTTAACCTGCTGATAGAGATTTTAGAGAGAGCCTTGAAGACTGGTCTGTGTACATCCATATATAAGCACCAATCAATGCATGAAAAATGAGACTGCATTCATTTTTCATTGTCCCACTCAGACAAGCAGTGTTCTTGCCTTTGTCTGTATTAATAAGAGTTCTTTTTTATCTGTAATAATAGAGTGACTGAAGGAGCCTTTTGTAAGTTGAGCATCATAAATTGCAAAGTGAACCATAAGTTGATTTTTGAGGAGTATAACAGTTTGTAGTTGCCCATTAGTATGAGATAGTGTTGGGAAAGTGTGCAAAGGTCTGTAAGAAGAAAGTTGTCTTTGTTCACAGAATCACCACTGTGTAACTTCATGTTTCAGTTTGTTTGCCTCTTCAGAATGTCTCTGTTTCTTGCATTTTTTAAAGAAATGAAACAAACTTTATGATTATCTTTTGCCTTGTGTTTATCTGGTAAATGATGGCTGCTCACAATTACATAGTTCATAGTCTCAGTTCAGATGAAGCAGGTGTTTGGCAGTTTTTTTTTCTCAATTTTCTCCTCTTCAGCATTTTATGTTCCATAGGTTTGCAAGACTAAAGATGAGGAAGGGTGTTTGGGAAAAACAAAGAAATTGTACTAAATTGAGGTTGAAATCTAGAGTAAGAGAGGTATGTTGGTAGTTCAAGATTAGTCTCATCCTTCTGAGTTGGTTCCTGAAATATGACAGATAAATGAGTATCTGATCCTTAATTTTGTTCAGATGCCTAAACATGTCAAAACTGTTGCTGCAGTATTACATGTTCTAATAAAGACTTGTTTGAAACTTTTCATGTAGGCTGTTAAATTTTGCTGTTGTGTAGTGAAACTCCTGTCAGGCCTAGCTATAGTGCAGGCAAGTGTTACATTTTGAGAGAAGAAACGAATCCTTTTTCCTGGGACTTACTAGAAAAGGAAGTTCTTGGAGCATATTGCATTTTGCTGTAAAGCTCAAAAGCAGCCAGCCAAGCCTTCCTCTTCAAGCTGCTACCCCAGAGCAGCCCTTGTGTTGTGAGGAGAGCAGCATGCTCTGAGACAGTGCCTTGGAGTGGACCAGATGAGTCAGTCCTGGTGCAGGAGTGACTCCTGCTTTAAGGAGCCATCACTTTTGAGGCTGCTTAACGCAACTGCTCTGTGCTGGCAGAGCAGCTTTTCAGTGCTGCAGAACCCAGTCCAGGCAAGTGGACAGGGGAAGGAGTTTGATCTAAAACACTGCAGCTCTTGGATGTTTCAGTCAAGAAGGAGGACTCCTCTTTGATTTCATTGCATGTTCTGCTTGCTTCTGCTGAGCAAAGCCTGGGAAGGAGAGGTGGATATTGCAATTCCTGCATTTCTGTCACTAAATGAGTGTTGTCGTGGAGCCCTGCCTGCAGGGGCTCGAGCCTTTCTGAGGGTGAGACCAGAGTTGATTCTTCCCTTGGCCTTCAGAAGATTTCTCTCAGCACTGGTTACTGATCTGCTGAGCCTGGAATGGAGCACAATGCAGGCTGGGAACATTCCTTGCAGGAGGAATCTGGAGAACTTTAGTGTAGGGTTTGCCCACCCAAACAAGGGCAATGCTTGAATATCAAGGGAAGAGTGAAGAACAAAACACAGATATTAAAATTTGTGTCAGTATTTAATCTTGTAAATGACAACTGGCAGATGTCATAAGCATGTTATAGACATTGGTTCCCCCCACTACACACACCCTCTGAGGGAGTGTAATACTGTAATAGGCATTTCCTGACACTCCTTAGGAGATGTGGATAATACTGGATTGTCATCTTTGATTGTTGCTAAAGGTCACCTAGGAGCAAAAGGTGTCCTACTTATTAGGACAGTTTTGGTAGAGCATTTCTAGGACTTCCCTGTGACTCTTGACAGATGTCCTGAGATGAATAGCCCAGATGCAGGACAAGAGCAGGGGGACAGGGTGCCCCTAACTTTCTTCATGCTCCTTCTCTTAGCCTTCAGTCGTGCTTTTGGTGTGTCACAGCCTACCTGTTCAGATAACACAGTTGGGGAACTTTGTGGAGCTTTGTGGTGGTTTTGGTTGTTCAGAGATCAGTTGTTTTTATTTGTGGGAGAGTGTGTGTAGCCCATGCATCCTCTTCCAGATGTTACATGGTGAGGAAAACTTAAGAACTCAGAAAAGTGTGGACATTGAACTCTCCATTTGACATTAATAGGAGTACATTTTATCTGCTCTGTAGTTGAAAAAAAATGTAGTTCCATATCTTAATATGCCATTTTTCAGAGATATTCTTGGAGCAAATGCTAGACAATGTATCTCTGTCATTGTAAATTCTTGTCCTTTAAATTAACAATATTCAAAGGGTTTATAAAAATTCAAATAGTGATTACGTTCTGAGGCAGGAAATGTGCTGCTCTTGCCCTTTTCTGGATAACCTCAGCCAAACTTCATCCAGAATGAAGGATACAGGCTCAGGGTACTGAGTTACTGTGTGACAGACTATTTAATACCATCTTGATGAATGTCATGTCTTGCAGTGGAAGGGAACAGTGCTGGTGACAGTCTCCTTGTCCTCAAGGACTGTGCCCCTGTGGTGGCAGTTTTAGATGACAGCAGGTGGACCTTTTTCATTTTTTCTGCGAGGGATAGGAAATGGGGGAGTGAGAATAGGTGGCAATTATTAGGTGCAAACGTTACTCCCAGCACTGGTACTAATTGTTGGTACCCACTCACTTCCTTCAAGGTAGAGAGCATAAACACCTGCATTCTGTAATTCCACTTGGTACTTGTCCCAGTGCTCTGTGGTGTTAGACATGTGAAGGATGTCATGGGAAGGAATGAGGCAGATGGTTGCTTTTTTTGAAAGCTTTGAGAAGCCTTGTTCTGCAGTAATCACTTCCAGACTGACGTGTTTCACCTGCTAATGTGTAGAATCGTTGTAAACACTCTCCAGCTGTGCTGTAGAAAAACTGAGTAGTAGTGTTTGTAACATTTTTGAGTAAAAATGTCCTGCAAATGTGTTGACTGTCTATTAAAACTCCTGAGATGTAACAAGTTTGGTCTGAGATCTTTGTGTCAACTTTGTAGAACTTGTCTAGAAGTTTCTTCTGCATGAAGGATAAGAAGCTGTGTCTGGTCACTAATCTTGAGAGTACTGGTTTGTGTGTCTCCTGTTGCTGCTAGTGGACTTCTGGGGATCCTCCTGCTGGCACTGTAGGACATCTGCTTACCTCTTCCTTGCTTCTTTCTTAACCCCCTCTTGTTAAGAAGACTAAATAGCTACTTAAAGCTGGTATAAACTATCAAGATGTCAGCAGGCTCCTAGCAGTTTACTTCTGTAATTTTTCCTTGCAATTCACAGCATTTCAAGCGTGGTTATGTAAGAGGAGTGAGCTGTGTAGTGTTAAGGGCAAGATGATGACGAGTTAAAAAATGACGAATGTGAAGTTGTGTTCAGAGGAAAATGCTGTAGAAGTTAAAGTAAATAGAATGGAAATTAGACCCCAAAACATTTATTTCTTTGCAAAGTAATCTGGATTTCCAGCAACAGGTATGTTGGGTGTTCCTGGATCTGGGAGCTTTAGTGGGTTTTTTTGACTGCAGTTGGTAAAAGCTAGGGAGCAAACACCAGGTTCCACTGGTGACCTCAAGTATTTTGTTGCACACCTTTGTTACCATACAGTGCATTTCCATTGGAAGGCTGGTACAGGCAGTTTCAAAAGGTCACATTTCCAGGGAGCCCTGGTTTTCCAGCTTCCTCAGCCTCCAGCTGTGATGTGTGTCACCAGATCACCCAGTGGTTCAGGCTGGAAGGCACTTTGGGAAGTCATCCTGTCCTGCCCCACTGCTCCTGCTCAGGCACGGTCACCTGGAGCTGGTCCCTCAGGACTGTGTCCAGATGGCTTCTGAATGTCCCTAAGGATGGAGAACTGTGCAGCCTCTCTGGGCAACCTGTGCCAGCACTTGGTCACCCCCACAACAAAAAGTTTTTGTGACGATCACGAGGAATCTCCTGTGTTTGTTCCTGCTGTATCTGCTCTTGTCACTTGCACCATTGCAGATGTGGTTCCCCCTTCAGTACACCCTCCCTTTGGATTTTACACATTCTGATTTGATCCCTGCAGGGTTTCTCTAGGCTGGCTCTAGAGGCTGGTTCTCTCATTCCTATTAGAGGTGCTCCAGAGGGTTGTTACTGGCCCTTCACTGGACTGTCTCCAGTGTGTTTGGGTCTCTCTTGTACTGGGGAACCCAGAACTGGGCACAGTGCTCTACATGTGGCTTTCCAGTGCTGATAAAGCCCTTGGCCTGCTGGCAACTCTTCCATATGCAGCCTAGGATACCATTAATCTTCCTTGCCTCAAGGGCCCATTGGTTTGTCATCAGCTTGATGTCCTCCAAGAGCCTTGGGTTCTTTCCTGCCATATGTGCTTTCCAGCCATTTGCCCCAGCAGGCATTAATGCCTGGGGTTGTTCCTTCCCCCTAGGGATGGGATGTTGCCCTTCTCTTTGAGCTACATGACTAGAAGGGGCTGATAACATTTTGTATGAAGTTACATGTTGATCAGAAAATAACAAGAATCGAGCTGTTTGCTCATTCTCATTGAATGCTGTGGTAGGTTACTTGGAACAGGTGGTGCCTGTAAGCTTCTGGAGGGAGAGGCCTTCAGGATTGTTGCCAGCTTTACCTGCTTTACAGGTGATAAGGGCAATAGATTGCTGACAGTGATTTATTTATTTGACTTGATGATTTTAATAGGGTAGACAGACATTGTTAAAGGAAGGGGCTTGAGTGTATCTGATCCCACACTGTGGAATAAAGGATCTTTCGAGTCCTTTGTAGTTTCTTTTTTGTGAAATGACTGTACTTTCATGTACACTGACATTTCAGTCTAATTTCCTCAAGATGTACTTGTGTTACACTCGGAGTTCAGATGTTTGTGCTCGAGTTGCATCTTTGAATCGTTCGCATTTGGGCAGCAGTGTGTGGAAGGTTTCCAACCAGCGGCTTCTTATAAACAGCTCTCTCTGCTGCCAATAACAGACTTGGTCGCTTTCCCATTCCCCAAGAAAGGTAATGTTCAGATAAGCGTGAGTGCATTAACACGTTTCCTCTGCTTGGACACTGCCTTCTTGCTATCTTGGTGAATCTGGGTGTAGACACTACTGGAATCACTGGGATTTTGCTTCTGAAAGCCTTTCCAAACCTGTGTGGTTTTTTTCAAAGACCAGCAGAAGCAGCAATCTGCGTTCTGCTTAAATCTGCAAGAATTAAAAGACACAAGCAAGGCAACTGCATTCTAACTGTGGATTTTAGCTCTAAAATATAACCATTAGAAGAAATCTGGGAAAAGCATCTTGGCTCTGATCCTGTGTTTGTGGAAGATCTCTTACAGACTTTGTTGCTAGGGATCTTGAGAGTTGCATAAATCTTCATTGGTGGGTCAGACTGGGGGATTAGGATTGCAGTTGTGTTGTCAGAGATGCTTTTGTAGAGAATTCTGAAGAATTCTAGTAGCATCAACAACTTACTGGTTATTTGTTTGGATTTTAAATCTGCATACAAGCCTGACTTGAGAAATGGGATGAAAAGACATGAACCCGTGAGTTAAATAATCCAAGAATAGATTTAGTCATTGCAATTCTTACATACCCTTGAGAATACAGGAAGATCTCTTCTGCTCAAGTGCTGAACAACTTTTCAGCAGCAGGGAGGAAATAATACATATTTGCTCAAACTTCACTACAGTGACTTACTGCCAAATAGAATGGGATTATTTAAAGTATTAGGAGTCTTTGCTTTGTTAGAAAACACTGCTGCAAACAAGTTAGCTGTGCTAGATCTTTTTGGAAGACAGTGCTCTTCTAATGTGATATTCTAGAACTTGGGCAAACCTGTTCCCATAAAACCTCACTGGTGTTAATCTGAGTCAGAAACAGAATAAGAAGCTGCATTGAAAAGCAGAGTTTTTAATGCTTAATCCTAAAAGGTAATAAGATAATTTTTTAGTACTTTTTCAAATATTTACCTCGTGGAGATGTGTATTCCTTAAAATTACCTTCTATTGACCTTTCTTGTGCTGTCAGAATAGCTCGTGGTGTGTCAGTTATTAAGTGGCAAAAAGCTCTGTGTTCTTGTTTGTATTCAGGGACTTTGGAGCAAATAATGTTACAATTATTCTTTCTATTTTATAGCATTTGGATTAAAAGTACAAGAATTAACAGTTTGCTTTTAGCTTTTTGCTGAAGGGATCTGAATTCCCGGATGTGCTGCTTTATCTCTGAATGTCATGTACTGAGATGTTCCCTGTGACCAACCCAGAGACAGGAGCCCTGTAATACTTCTGCACACTGGTGCCCAGTGATTTGCCTGGTTTATACAGATCATACCTCTGCTCAGAATACAAGTGCAATTAAATTGCAGTTAAGATAAAAAGGTTGTGTTGGCTGAGAGTTTTTTAATTAGCAGGGGGAGCCTCTCCTTTGTTTGAAAACAAAACTTTGGGTTTGTGAAAGGAAAGCTGAAAAGCTTTTACTTGGATTGCTGTCTGCAAATCTAAATAGTTGCCTTCATTATCAGTACTTGTGAAATTGCTGCTTCAGGAAAGCTGTAGAAAATAACTTCCCTGAAGGAGCACCAATGTAGCAAATGCAAATTAAAAACAAAACTACTGACCTTTGAGTGTTGTACATAGCAGAAAAAGGAAGTGTGGAGGGACCTGTGACATTCCATCCACCATTCCTCTGTTACTTTGAGGCTTTGCATTTAGGAGATAGGGAGCTACAAATTTTTCAACATGTTTGTGATTTTATCTTGTTTTTGCTTTTAGATATATAATGGTACATCTTAAGTTTGGGGTACATGAAATGTAGTAGTCAAGTGGATCTGGTATCAGAGGAGTGGAAAAAGTGACTACAGGATTATTTTTATAATAAAAATCCTTGTATTTAACCAAAACTCCAAAAGATGCACAGGATAGAAGATTGCATGTCTTGTTTTCATTTTATTCAGCAGCCCATTCCCTCCCAAGGCAGTGCATGGCTTCTCTTTATTGTGACCTGTGTTGTTACTTATCATGCCTAGGAAACTTGATATGCTATTTTGAAAATACATGTAAAAATATACTTGGAGTAAAAAGATTCTGCTAAATAATTGCATTTTGATTACAAATGCAGTCAAATCTAGTCTTCATGTCTTTCCTCTATTCACTTAGTGGGTTTTGTTGGAAGGAGAAGGAGAGGTGGATTAGCGCTGGTTGTGATTTTTCTCTATACTGTCCTACCATTATTCTTTACTCTTTTAATACTTTCAGTTCTTATTTTCAAGACTACTTTGACAGTTTTGATAGACTCTAGGATATTTTCACTTCCCATAGTAATTCTGGGAATAGCAGCTTTTTTCCCCTTCTCTCTTCAGCCCTTTTCTGTAGTTATAAAATGCTAAATCTGTTCCTGATTTTGTATAAACTAAACCAAGCTTAACTTTACATAAAATTGGTTCAGTTTAAAAGTGTTTGGGGTTTTTTTTTTTACCATTTGGGTGATAAAACTTGGCTGAATCACAGACTTTAAGCAGTACTGGCATCTGATATTTTTTGCTATGCTGACTTGCAATCCCAGATACTGCTTTATCTGTGAAGCATCATATATTGAAGCACCTTTGCATTGGTAAAGCACAAGTGTGAAATGATTCACACTAGGTACTATATAGAAGAATTGAGACTATTAAGAGTTTTTGTCCTTCTCTGAATCTTTTTTTTTCTTTCTTTCTGTGTATTTGCTGATGTTTACAGCATCTAAATAACAGATCAAGCAGATGCTTAGTGCTTGGTACATGTCATTTAGAAAAGTATTTAATTGTATTTGTGCAGAGGGAATATCTTCAATGCAGGTGTTTATGTTGGGCATTTGTGGGGTTTCAGTGGTACCTATAATTATTTAAATTGTAGGTACAGTGTTGTAGGTATGTAATTCTTTAGCTGTTAGTCCCTAGTTAGCTCAAGCAGATGACCAAGTTTCCTAAATCTGTGTCAGACATTATTATCTTTTGTTGTACAGGTCTGGTGAGGCAGATCAGTATTGCAGTACAATTTATGAGGTGTCAAACAATGTGTTAATATGGAATGGGAGTTAACCATCTATCACTGTTAACCTGTGGAAGAAGAGTGGGGAAGAGACTTTTATCCACAATTACCTGCCTTTCCTTTTATCCACAATTACTTGCCTTTCCACCCCCAAAGGCTCTGGGATTGGATTCTGAGCATTTGCATTCTGAAACAAAAAAAGCATTAAACTTTTGCAAATTGCAGTTTTCATAAATATTTCTTGAAATCTGTACTAGTCTCATAAATACTGGTTTTCTTTTGATGCAGTTTGAGAAATCTTATGATAATGGAATCAACAAGATGGGGCAGAGCAATTACCTCATATTATCTATATTCTTTTTTTTGTTCAAAACAATAACGTAATGTTTTATTTTTACAGATGACTATGGATGAGAAATATGTGAACAGCATTTGGGATCTTCTGAAAAATGCAATCCAGGAGATTCAGCGTAAGAAC
Organism: Ammospiza caudacuta; assembly: GCF_027887145.1. Classification (NCBI taxonomy): domain Eukaryota; kingdom Metazoa; phylum Chordata; class Aves; order Passeriformes; family Passerellidae; genus Ammospiza; species Ammospiza caudacuta. The sequence goes on along the minus strand of NC_080603.1, from coordinate 11,237,049 downwards.
AATAGTGGTCTCAGTTTTGAGGAGCTGTATAGAAATGCTTATACAATGGTGTTGCATAAACATGGTGAAAAACTCTACACTGGACTAAGAGAAGTGGTCACTGAGCATCTAATAAATAAGGTTTGTCCATTTGTGTATTAAAATAGAAGTGTCTTATGTGAAAGAATTCTGAATAGTTATTTAAATGACAGAAAATCTAACTTTATTATGTTCCCTTGTATTGCAGTTGTGTAGCTTCTCTCAAAAATGGTAGCATAGAGCTAACATCAGATGAAATCAGATGATTTCATGTTCCTGGGACTGTTTCTGGTAAATTACTGATGGAAGGCAGACCATAGGAAGCATTTGAAAGAGTGTAACAGGAAACAACAACTTTTTTTTTGAAGAATAACTGTCAAGAGCTGATAATTTTTTTTAATGGTTTGTGTCATTTTTGGTGGCATTTTGTGACTTTCTTAGGCCACATTTTGTCATGTTTGCCTCTCGGTTTTTTAATCTGTGGAACAAATAAATACCAATGTAAGAACTTGTTTTCTATAGGCTAATGAACTAATTCCCAGGTTAATGAGACAGTTGTGCTGGGATTATGCTCTTTAAAGAGGTGGAAACAACAACTCAGCAATAGCAAAACTCCTGAGTAGCTCACATTCTGCCATGTCAGCCTTTGCAAAACCATGTAGGTCAGTCAAAATGACATGCAGAAACTTTCTGAACATCTGTCATCTGAGAAAAGGAATCTTCAGGTCTTGTGTTAAACCATGGAGCCACTTATTTAGTCTTTGAGAGAAGTTTAGAATTGATTAATAAATGTGTAAGTGGAAAAACGTTGGAAGTCACTTTTTAGGACTCCAGATAATATTTCATGGCAATAGGATTCTAAGCCTGTGGGAGATGCCATGGTAACACCCTCATGGTAACATCCATAGCAGAGAGGTACTTGTCTGCTTTGATCCCATGTTCTGGCCATGCTTCAGATGGAGTATCAGATTTTTATCCTGTGTTTACAAGATATGAAAAGGAAAGTCAGAGACCATCATGTGTCTTGGATAATTACTTCTGGCTGAATTACAGAGAATGGATGGGAGATTTATGGCTAATTAATGCAGGATGCTTGGGGACTTATTTTATGTGTTCCAAGTGGAGTTACTGCTGTGGCAGAGAAATGTGTTATTTCTTTTCTAAAATCCTAGTTTTCAAAGGTGTGATCCAGATAAGTGTAGTCTAAAACTGCTTTGAATGTGGGGCTTTTTTACTGTGTGCACCAGAGGAGACATCCTCTCTGAAGTGGTTAAATAATTTGCAGTTCTTTTCTATAATTGTAGCACATCTGTGACTCTCAAAAACTTCTGGTTTCATTATCTGTGCATTCATAATCTGTACTATTCATATAAAATGTGGCAAATGGCTGAGGCTTTTTTTTTGCCTTGTTCTTGCATATGTCTATGCACTTAATAATTGTGACACTAAACTTTTATTATTCCTAGGCTTTAGTTTATCCTGGTTTAATTTGATGGGTGTCTTTTTATCTTTGTTCCTAGGTATTTTGCCACTTATCTTAGTTCCTAGCTATTTTGCATATTAAAAACTATGCATTTGCAGAATTAATTATTCTGAAGTGCTGATTGTGGCAGGCTGACAAAAGAGCAGAAAGTTCTGAGTTTGTAATTTCAGTGCAGAGGCTGAGAAGGCTGCACAGATAGCAGTGCAGAAAATGCCTTTCTGACACTTAATATTCCTGTATCTGGTCCTTTAAATAAAATCTTCTCCAATGACCAAATATTCTGATCGTTAATGTGATTAATCAAATTATATCCATGTGTGTGGGTGATAAATGATGACCAAAGCTTTTTCAAATAAAAAGGTTAACTGAGTTTTAGTAGTTAAAGGCTAAATTATTCTGATTATGCCAGCCTGTAAAATAGTCCAAGGAAAAGACTAAAAAAATGTGACTTATGCCAAAAATTTCAGAAAAATAACAAAAACTGATAGGGGCTAAAAGCTACTGCTTGTCTCTTTTGAATGTTTGCTTAGACACATTATGTTGAGGCGTATATAGATGGAAGCATGGAAAAAATGGTGCATTGTTTATCAAGAATAGGATCAGTTCTATAATGACATCTTCTGTTTGAGCCATTAGTACTTGTAAGACAGATAAAAAAAAATTTTGTTTAACCTCACATTTTGTCATAGAAATTTTAGCAAAATCTTTTATGTTTGCTGTCCCTTTCCAAGAGCAATTCTCTGTAAATTTTAAGTAGCTAATGCATGATAAATTAACTCATCACAAGTCTTTGTAAAACTTGTATTCAGAGATTCAGTGGTGGATGCTAGAATTTAGAAGAGGGGGATTATGCCAACTGAAATATTGTTCATTAAATTCTTTAACTTTTATAAAAATGGAAATGTTCACAGATGAATAGATTTTGCTGAAGCACTGTACTCAGTTCAGGGAGCACTGCTGAGGAGCCTACCCCACATTTGAAACTGCATTAATCCTTGAGGTATAACTGTTATTTGCTGCCCACATCTCCAGGTTATCTTTTTAGGAAAAGCTGCACTCTTGTGGTATTCCAGTCATGCTGGTTAATTAGGAGTAGATTTAAGAGACTAGGTAGAGGCAGTGTATATTTTCAGTTGTTTTTACAGATAGTTTTAAAGCTTGGAAAGCATTCCTTCATTTTTGGTGAGGCATGGTTAAGAACTGTATTTATGATTTATGCTAATTTAATTGCCAGGTGAAAGTTGTGCTTATTCAGCATTTTAATTAGCAATCAAACACTAATGAGAAAAGTATTTAGCTTCTCAACAAGAAAACAGTACAATGCACTGTCTTGACAGCTTAATTGTAAATAAAATAATAGTTACAAATATGCTCAATACAAGGTGTGTGCAAGCAAGTTATTACCAAGAATGCTTGGTTTCAGACTTGCAGACCCCAGTGGTGTGCAGTTCTAAATCAGCCTGTTCTGGCTGTGGGATAAAGGCTGTAGTCAGCCAGGTGCTCTGCATCACTGAGACAAGTCAGCTTTCTTGAGCTACCTTGCTTTTACCACAGGGTAGGAACATGATAAAACTTGTCTTTACCTGTGTATTGACATCATTATTTAAGTATGGTACGTGTAGGGCTATTTAAAAATACTCTTGAATTTCGAAAGTACTGAAACCTTTCATCTTAATTCAAGTATTTAATTCCAGTCCCTCTGATACTTCACTAATTTCTGCCTTTCTTGCCCACTGACAATCTTGTAGCTTGATGTGGATGGTCCTCCTTCACACTTCTCAAGCCTAGTCTGTTATTACATCACACAAATGTTGTTAAGTGTTTTTAAAACACACAGAGCTTAGTTTACAGCTCTGTAAGCCATTTGATGATAAGCAACATCATTTGTGTTACAGTAAAAACAAGTTAAAGTTAAAAAGTTTACAGGATAATATTTTTAATGTTCATTTTATGTATAAGTCAGTGGGGCCCAATAAGGGGCATCCCAGAGTCCTGAGGGAATTGGCTGATGTAGTGGCCAAGCCACTCTCCTGATACTTGAGAAGTCATGGCAGCCAGGTGAAGTTCCAGGTGACTGGGAAAGGGGATTTTTTTTGTACCCATCCTTCAGAAGTGTAGAAAGGAGCACCCTGGGAGCTCCAACCTGTCAGCCTCACCTCTGTGTCTGGGAGTATTGTGGAGCAGATCCTCCTAGGAGCTATGCTGAGGTACATGGATGACAGGGAGGTGATTTGGGACAGCCAGCACAGTTTCACCAAGGGTGAGTCCTGCCTGGCCAATCCAGTGGCCTTCTGTGAAGGAGTGACCACATCAGTGAACAAGGGAAGAGCTACAGACGTCATTTCTCTGGATGTCTGTAGAGATTTTGACAAGGTCCCCCATAACCTTCTTGTGTCTAAATTGGGAAGAGATGGATTCAATGAGTGGAGTTCAATGGATAAGAAATTGGTTGGGTGGTCACACCCATTGGATGTGGTCCATGGCTCAGAGTCCTGATGGCCATCAGTGACAAGTGGTGCCCCTCAGGGTCTGTCCAGTACCTGCTGTGTCAGAGTGACAGTACAGGCACTGAGAGCACCTTTGCTCAGGGGGGCACAGAGCTGCCTCAGTGCAGGAGTGGGGTACTGGTCCAGGTATAGGCTGAAAGAAGTATGTCTACTCTGGGGCTTAGAAAGTTATGTCTGGGGTCCTTTGTAAGCTTTAAAATTTGCTATCTTAGTGTTGCAGAGAAAAGGGAGAGATAAGAGTCATCTCCATCAGGGAGTTTGAAATTGTTTCCATAATATCAATGAAATAGGGAGGAATGACACGAGAAGTTGTGTAGGAGGCAAATTACCTACTGAGCATTAGAGTGAGCCTGACTGGCAATGTATGAGTGTTATCTGCCTTTATATTTTCTTAATGATGTTTTCAGATGATCTTGAGCAAGTCTGCTATTATGTGGAGGGCAAAAGGATATGAGGGAATTGCTTGAAAGTACATGACTGTTGAGAATCCCCAGTATTCTGCAGTGTTTGTTTTTTCCTTTTAGCAGTAGGATAGCAGCTGCAGGGGTGAACAGACATTTCTGGAAGTCAGTCCATTAACCTGCTTGGGACTCCTAAGATGTTAGAATACTATCTTGTAGACTACTTGGATTTTTCTAAAAGAAACTCTATAATAAAAGTTCTGAGAGCTTGAGGCCTTGTTTCAGAAAGTGCTGTTCTGTGCTGCTCCTCCCCTCAGGATGTTCTGGCTGTCTTTACAGTAGTGGAAATTACATAATTGGACTATTTGTGCTGCTGCATCAGGCCAGGCACTGTAAGATAGAAATAGTAGGCCATAAGTCTTCTTTATGTACACTTAATCAAGAGTTATTTAAAGGTATTGAAAGCTTATGCCAACAAACTACTATTATTGGGGGAAGGTTTCTGTATTTCCTGAAGACCTGTATCCAGTAGAAAATACAGTTGGGCCTGAAGTTATACGTAAAATGTCATCCTTGTAACTATCAGAAGACCTTACATGTATTACAAAGTTGCTAATTTATTTTCAAGTCCCTCTGTATATGACAGTCCCATTTAAGCTGGCTTTCCCTGCTGTTTACTTCATAACTGCAAACACTGTCACAGAAATCACCACAAGCTCAGCTAATTTAAAGTAACATTCTGCTGATAAAAATGTTTGAGATTTGAAATTTTCTAAGGCTGTGGCAGAGCAGCAGCTGTGTGTCCTCTTTGTTCAAAGAGTGTGAGTATGCACATTTTTTTACTTGAGATCATTTATTCTACCAAAGTGGTGTGACTCTGCACCTTTGCATGGCTAAGATGTTTTGTGCATTATAGCAGTTTCACTGTTGTTTTGCTGAATTAATGGCCCATACAAAGAATGTGTTGAACACTTGTTAACTGTAAAGTTGCTATAAATGATAATTTGCTTGGCAGTATCTTGGTTGGCTTTTGCAGCAGCTGAAAGAATGGCTTTCTAAACCTCTTCTGCAGTTTTAAATAAACCTAGAAGAATGTCATTGAGGAGCTTCACAGGGAAACTCTGAAGGTAGCTCTGTTGTACAGCACCCATTTCTGAGTTTCAGGCCCATTTCCAGAAATCCTCGTGGCACACCATGTGGAGCAGAGGTGCCACTACTGCAGAATGTGCCAGTGTCTGCTTGGAAGCAAGTTGTCACTGCTACCTGGTGGCAGGTGTCCACCCCCTTGGGTGTGACTTGGCACTGGCAGGGTTAGTGTGAGGGATGTGGGATGTGTGCAGTTACAAGGGCACACTGCCTCTGTGTTGTCAAAGTACAGGGTGTCATAAAATTGATCAGTAACTACCCTTGATTATTTGTGTTTATAATCTAATCAGGCTTTGGTAAATTTTATCAGTGTGGATGAATGGACTACCAAATAATGTTTATAAAGCTTTCCCATACTCACCAAAGAAGTGAAAGCAACCATGTCATGTTTGTTTCTCTTGTTCTGGGAGATTCTGCATATTCTTCACAAGTATGTCTGCTGAAGTTTTTAGTGTGTTGGCTAAAAAACTACCTGGACTGGGTGACAACAGAGCACACATCTGGGAGACCAAAGGGTAAATGATGATCATGATCAGAAAGAATGATGCAGCTAAGCAGTGCTCATACCTGCATATTATGTTTTCCAAAAGCAAGGAGGAGAGGCCTTGCTCAGGTGTGCAGAGTAGGTGTTTGAAGATGTAAGAAAGCTTTGAACAACCTATGCATACCTATATTGCCTAGATGCAGTAACAAGGTGAAAATTATTGGGATAAGTTTCCCTTCCTTCGTCTTTCCCCTCTTCCTTCCTCCCTCTCCTCTTTCTCCTCCTTCTTCCCTCTCTTCTTCCTCTACCTGCTCCTTCATTCCTCTCCTTTTCTCCTTCATCCCTCCCCTCCTTGAGAGCATTGTGTTGGATGGTGTTCCACACTGTGTCTCTGGTTTGCTCGTCTGAGTTAGTGAGTGTGTACAGTAGTGTGGCAGACAGGATTCTGTTACCCTGGTTTGGCCTAATAACTTCATAAACTGGAATGGCAGAGTGCAGCCTGTCAGGTGAGTGCATGAGATGTTGCTGCAGCTTGTGGCTGCCTGGCCTGTGCGTTTTGTTTTCCTGTTTGAGTCTCTGTACAGAAATTTACACTATCAGCCAGGTATCAGTCCAAATCAATGAATGTGAACATCCTGTTTGGTTACAACAGAGGGCAGAATATATTTTGCATGTTGACGTAAAAAGTCAATTCCCACATTTTATTAACTCTGGAACAGTTTTTTTACATTCCCACAAGTTTCTCTTTGACTTTAGTTTCAAGTTTGAGTACTGCTGTATATGCCTACTGGAAAAAATCAAAATATGAAACTGGATGGGCTTTTTTAGTAGTAGGAAGGGTAGTGGCAAAGAGGCATAAAACCTGAAGTTGATGAGACAGATAAACTTGCAAATTGCAAATACATTCATAAAAAAAGAAGATGACTTTCTTTTTTTCTATGAAGTCTTATTGTTGGTATTAATGTAGGAGTCTGATCTTTACCAAGCAATTGCTTCCTTTCAGAACTGTTGTTTGTATCTTTATGGTATCTCAGCTTGTCTCTCTAAATGTCATCATGGCCAATTTTCCACCTGTACTTGTTCCTGTTTGTAGCATTTACTGCTGCTACCCAATGTTCTGAAATGACTTGTGATAGTAAAATTACCAGCAATTGAAACATTATAGCACAGGAAATAAAAGCTATGAGGAGTCGTCAAAGACTATTTTTAACATTTGAAACTTCAGGATTTCCTTTGAAATTTAAAACCCATGTTTATTTTGTTTCTCTTGTTTCTAGCATAATTTTTCTTACTTATTTTTCCACAGAAGGGAAATTCGAGGTAGGGATAGTCAGCACCCAAGTGCTGGAAAAGTAACAACCTGTAAAATTCAGGTCCATGGAAGAGCGAGAATTCTCGTGCTGAAGCTAAGTTTAGGATTTAAATGCTGCAGGAGAAACTGACTTGAGTTTATGGCAAAATATCTTTTATTTTTTTCACTTCAGGTGCGAGAAGATGTGTTAAACTCCTTGAATAACAACTTTCTACAAACACTAAACCAAGCATGGAATGATCATCAAACAGCAATGGTGATGATTAGAGACATCCTGATGTACATGGTGGGTATTCTGCTATTTCACACATTTAGCAGTGTAGTAAATTGTCCTCTTGCTTACCAGTCTTCTTCCAAAAACTACTCTCTGTCCCTTGTTTTCAATTTTCTGTGTGCATGCAAGACTGCTACAGGTGTTTGACAAATTGTAATTGGATTTGTGTTTTAGATTATCTCATTAGCACCTGAAAATTTGATCTAAGAAATATTTGAACTTTGCAGTTCTTAAAAAATAAGCTATTCAGACCCATTCTGACAGATTTTAGATGTTAGTTCAGGTAATGGTGTTTTCTTACTGTGGAAAGCACTATGGTGTAAAGCCTCCTGAAAATTCCAGTGTGGTTGTTCTTTAAGCTTTAGAATTCAAAGAGGATAACTTTGCTTAGATACAGTGTGTGTCCTTTAATGTGAAATTGTAGTTGGATCCTTTGCTGTTCATGAAGAACTTGTGTAGCAGATTAAGCAGTGTACATAGAATGTGATTTTTGGTTGCATGCTTGATGTTTCTCACCTATAGCCAACAGAAAAGAGATGTTTTTTTTTGAGAGAGGTCCTAACATTTTTGTGTCTGGATTGTGTTCTGCTTTAAAATTCCCATAATATTGGGAATTGGAGATGTTTTAGGATGCAAGAGAGTATTTTTTGCTTAGCTTCTAGACAAAGGTTTTGACTTCAAAAGGAAGTGTTGAGATGCTGGTTTTTTTTTGTGTAATTTTTTTTCCCTTCAAAGTATCCTAAATATAATAATTGATGCAGTACTTGACAGTGAAGGACAGACAATAATGGACTTTTTGGTCCAAAAAGCAGATGAACTGGAATTGTACTCTGTCTGCTAAACAACAGGAGTTAAGATCTTGTCTTTTAGCTGTTAAAGATCTCCTGCTGTGACATTGACAGTGTTTGTTTTAGCTGTGAAGTTATCTTTGGTCAATAAGCTACTACAAGTTAAAGAATTTGAAGTAATTACAGAATCACAAACAATTATTTTTAACTGATTTACTGGCCTTCATGTTGGAGGAATTGGTTTATTTCAGTAGGGAAAAGACCACATATCAAAAAACAGAGTGTTGGATAACATGCCATCAGTGACCCTGAGTGATTTGTGTGCCAAAAGGAAGATGGACAGATTGTTTTCAAGATGTACTGTCCTTGCTGTGAGAGATCCTGGACTCCCTAATTTGTTTGTGAAGGAAAAATACAAATCAATTGCTGCTAGCTGCATCTAGGCATATTCAAGAGTATTTAATGATTATATTAACCTACTAAAGGCAGTGGTGAATTTTCGGAAAGGTTAGAAGATGGAATCCAGAGCTTTCTAGGAGAGCAGATTATAATATATTATATATTATTTCAGCACAGGAGGTGCTAGATTGTCCAAAGTAATAGATAATGCAAGGTTATCTGCTGCTCTTAAAGTCAATAAATTTCTGATTTTTCAAACAGAGGCATAGAAAACTTATAAGCTTTACTTGTTTTAGTGGCTTGACCAGTATATTAAAGGCCAAAACCTTTTCTCTTTGAGGAAGGGTTGCCTGCTTCAGTTACCACTCCTGGGGGAGCAGGAGAGCTGTTTCCTGAGCAGTATTTGCAGTCAGAAGAGCAATGCCTTGACTTTGTTTTGAAGCCTGGGAGTGCTGTTCAAACATCCAGCCAGCCTTCTCCTTTCCACCAAGATTCCAGGAAAGGGAAAACTGCAGCATTCCTTCAAGTGTAAATTGAACTTCATTGGCTCTCTTTTAGATTGAAAACAGAATAATAAATAAGCTTGAATACCTCTGGACTGTGTAGCCTTCTGTGTGCTGTTGACAGTTCCTAATTATTTCAAGTGAGTGTTCAGTTGAGCCCTCTGCTTGACTAATTATTTGACTCCCACAGATTTTTTTTCCTTTTACCACAGAAACAGAAAAAAACTATCCACAATAAAATATATTTATAGTATAGTAGTAAAAATAGAACAAAATTTTCTTTCAAAATGCTTATATAAACTTAGGGGCACTGATGTTTGTTTGTTAAACCTCTGATGTAATATGGGGTTTATAGTTAATTCTACCTAATAAAAATTAAAATTTTATCTAGTGTGAAGGTCTAATACAATGGGCAGTCTCTCTCCTTTGACTTGGATGGACATAAGACAAGTTGTCAGTAATACATGTTTTGATTACAAATTAAAGAATAATCAATTACTTAAAACAGGACTACTTTGAAAGATTTGCAATTTCACCTTTGTAACTGGCATGTTCTCTTGAGTAAGACATAATTTTCTTCATTCACAAAAGACTAAAAAACATCCCTGTCTTGAACATGTGTTCATTCAAAAAGTTTGGGAAAGCTGCCAGTACCACAGAATCATAAAGCACCTGTGAAAGATCAGACCTGTCTGCTTTTCAAAGAAACAATTTTCAAGAATTTTATAAAATAAAGAATGATTTGTCCTTACTTTCTGAGTTGAGTCTGACTGACATGTAGGTTTATTATGATATGCTTATGTCAGAAATGATTTATACACTTCTATTCAAGCAAATCTAATATAATGACATTAAAAATATTTTATCTAAAAACAGCACCAAACACTGTATAACCTGAGTCACCTGGCATTGTAAATTAATATGCTTGTGTTCTAGCAGGAGAAGTATCTGCAATTATCTTATGTTAATAAGTAAAGCATGACCCAATCCTTCTCTTGTTTTGTAGGCCATCTTGATTACACATCAGTTTCAGGAAATGTACCTATTGCCCAACAGGCCACACTGTGACATCAGTGAAAGTAAAACATTTAATACCCTCTTGAATTCTGGTCATACTCTCTTGAATTCCTGCTTCAGCCGAGTGATTTTACATCTTGAACATCTTAAACCAAATTGTATCTGTTTTAATGCCACATTTTTTTTCCAACTTTGTTTCACCCATTAGCTGCCTTATGATTTAAGTCAAAACAAACACCTTTTCAACCCACCTTAATTTCTTTCCTTTGTTTAATTTTTCCATTTTTAAAATAAAAATCAATACAAACAAATCTTTTTTTAGGAAGTTATGTGTTTTGTACAGTGGGATTTGTGCATTATGGTGCTTAATGACTAGAACACTTGCTGTTTGATGTTATGGCAGGATTTCATTGTTCATGCAGAACACCCTCCACAAAACACTCTCAAGTTTGCCTTATATGCTTTTAAAAATGTGTATTGCCTTGTCTCCTGTGATTGCTCTTTGGTAAAAGTCTGTTGTTTTCATTTCTGTTGCAGGTGTAGGATGAGGTTTTTGCAATCTTTTGCACTTACTGTGCAAGTTTTGTCTTGATTATTTTGAGACATTCCAGGTTCCCTGACTGAATTTCAAGTTTATGTAGTTCCACTGGATTTTGTTTGATATAGCACGAGCTCTCTTCCTTTTTACATGTTTAGGCTGCAGTAATTGGTGCCAGAGTAGATGTAATACGCTGTAAATTCTGGCACTGTCTGTGACAAGCAGTGAGGCACTGAAGCAGTCAAGCCCTGTGCTAAACAGCATCTTTGCTGAGTCAAATCAGGTGCTAAGACAAGTTGAAGTACAAAGTACATTTGGGCACATCTGGAATTCAGCCTGACAGTGGCAGTGCAGGTAAACATACAGTGGGCTTTATTTGGCTGCTGTATGGAATGGGAGCAATGCAGGTGGAGTGTTTGGGCTTTTCTCCAAGCAGTGTGGATGTGTGTATTCTTAGAACGTCAAATGGAAACTGGGTTAAACTGGGTTCTGTCGTGTCTCTATTACTTGTGCTTGCTAAATTTAAAGCAATTTCAGGTATGCAAGTGCAGCAGTCACACCCCTGGCTGCATTACAGGCCTATGGGTAGTGCCAGTTACACACTGTCAGAAGTGAACAATTGCTCCTTCTCATCTTGCTGTGCACAAAGCTGGTGTCTTTTTTTTAGGCCAGCACTGACAGGTTGGATATGGGAGTTTTGACGAATGACTCTCATTGTCCATGGCTTACACACAAGGAAATAGAGAGAAGTGTTGTTTTTATTTCCAGAACTAGGCTCAAAGACACTTAGTGCATACACAAGGGTGTCTGAAGGCTGCTGCATCATCCAGGTAGTGCATCCATGCAGAGATGGGTAAAATGTGGCTACTGGTACCTTACTGGTGACTTCAATTCAGAATTATTCTGGAGTGTAAGCAGATTGTGATTCAACAATAATTGCTGTCTGAAACTCATCCTTGTCTCCTGAAAGTTACTGCTACCTTTAAGCACCCACTGCTTCTCCCCATGGGAAGTGATTTCTGTTCAGTGGTGTGTAGCCTTGTCAGTCAAACCTGTCCCATAACAGGGCTCTCTGGGATTTTCTTTTTTAGGCTGGGAGAGCTTCCAGTACATGTGATCTGTTACCAAGGGTGAGCAAATCAGCAGGATCAGAAATGTTAATGTTGCTGCTCTGGTTTGGGTATTGTTGAGAGGTCTGGCTTACTACAGAGGCTGCTGATAAGCTGAGGGGAGTCACTCTTTGACAATGGCAGCGTTCAGCACTGCCACAACAGAAGCTATGCAGATGAGTCATGGCCGTGGCTTTAATCCTTTTAGATACCCTGCTGCCTGTGCTTCAGAGACCTGAATATTCTTTTGAAATACTAATTATATTCTTTTCTCTTCAAGTTATAGTACTATACACAACGTTTTAATTTGCTTTTTTATCTGTTTGAAAATGTATTTTAAGTTTGTCTTACTTGAGAATCACGTTTACTTCTATTCTTGATGTGTGTAAATAAGGAAGTGAAATAAACAACCCTGTTTCTAAAAACAGAAAAGCAAAAGTGACCTATTCCAAAGACTTAACCCACCACACATCTCTGAACTGACTTCATGAGAGCAGTTAGTAAATGTTGTGCTTTGAGACAGCTGAGCTTGCTTCAGGAGCCACAGAGGAGGCATATCTGACATGTTCCCATCTTGTTTTTTCATCTAAATTCAGGGCTGCCTGTCTGGAGGCAGAGAGTGGGAAATCACAAATTAGTTGCTGAACCCAGTGATTTGCTTTCCTTTGGTCACCAAGTGCCAATCTGGCATATAATTAGTCTAGGAATAATTTTGCCATGTGAATACAGGTGCTAAATGCTGGGCTGTCTCTTCCTTCTTGTCTTTGAAATTGTGGAATGTATGTAAACTTGCCAGGTTGAAATATTTTTTTCCATAGTCTGAAGCATAACATCTGTTCTTTTAATGGTTTCATTTTCCAGGTGTTTGAGTAGCTTTACTCTTTAATTCTGTGTGTGATAAAGCACTTATGATAGTGATGGAACCAGTGGAGAGGCTAATCTTTATACTTATTTTCATAAATTAAACATTATCCTTTATAGAATTTGATTGATTTTAGTATTACTGGTTTTGTTATAGCTATATACATTCTTACAAAACTTCATCCTAGTCAGATTTGTGAGTGGGTACAAAACTCCTAGCTTTTTCTAATGTCATTGTCCTGATGCTTAAATGCTAGCATTGTCCTGATGCTTAAATGCTGCTTAAATGGTAGCAAAGCAATATTTTTTGTAATTGCCCAGACTATGATATAAGAGATATGGATTATGCCCTGACAGAAACTAACAAAAATAATGATTGTTCATCTCAGAAAGGGGCTGTAAAAACTCACAGTTTTTCTATTCTTAATATTGTTTTAAGTGGCCTGACCCAGTAGTGGCTGTTAATCAAATACATACATTTTCTGTCTGCTAGGGACTTTATTAATAGCCTTCCTTTTTTCAGAGTTAAGTTGGGAGAGAGGAATAGGAAAGAAGAGAAATTTTTGGAGCATTTCTTTGGGTAGCAGTAAGAGACTCAGGTTCTGCTTAGCGTTCCCAGTCAAATCTGTATGATGGATTTTGGAACTGTGCAATTTTAAAAATGCTGATCTGAGGATCAGTGTTGGTTTTTAAATGTAGGTGCATAAAAATGGGTAGTTGAGGAGCTTGATCCTTCCCATAGACAGAGATTATATTGGGAGATAGAATTTAAATATACATGGAAATGTAAAAAATATTTTCTTTTCTCCCTCTTCTTTTTTTGAGGAGGAGGTGGTGTATGGGTGAGATTATAATGAAACATAACAAAATTTTGAAAACTTGCTCTAATGGAATGAAAGTGAATTTGGGGAGGGTGGAGGGAGGCATGCCTACAGAAGTCTTATGTAAAATTTTGCAGTACTAATCCATAAAGATTTTGATTGTAACTCTTTTTGGTTTGGCTCTATATTTGCTGCTCTTTATCTAATGATGCTATTTCAGGAAATTTCACTAAATATTGAATATCTTTTGCCTGAAAGGAGTGGTAGGAAGATGCATGGAGGGGAGGGGGAAGTTAAATTATTTTTCTTAAAAGATCAGAAAGAGATGGAAGGATTTGAGTAGGTAAGTAAAACCTCTTGCAAATAGTGCTATGCATTTAGTCAGTGCTTGGAGACTCCTCTGCACTCAGACTAAAAAGTGGGAAGGCTGTAGATCTGCTTGAGTCATAAATGCTGTGCTTATACTCCTAAGCCAAACAGAACTTCCAGTGTAAATGAAGTTTTGGAAAATAGGACTGATTTTGAATTTTGAAGGGTATACATAATTTCCTTCTGTTAAGAGCAAAGATACATTTGGTCATATTTCCACTGTGGAGAAGCAATCAATCTCTTGTATTTTGGAATAGCATTGATGCAGTGAATTCACAGTGTCATTGATGCCCTTGCTGCAGGACCGGGTGTATGTGCAGCAGAACAACGTGGAGAATGTCTACAACTTGGGCCTGATCATTTTTCGAGATCAGGTTGTGCGTTATGGCTGCATCAGGGATCACCTGAGGCAAACTCTGCTGGATATGATTGCAAGGGAGAGGAAAGGAGAAGTTGTAGACAGGTAAGATGTTTGTAAGTGGAGTCTTTTGTTGTAAATAACAGCTGTCAGTTTTTAAAGAGTGACTCAAGAACATATACAAATTTAATTGATTATTTAAGATCACATTTGTGACTAAAATTTCTTCAATTCTGGAGTCACATTTCTTTGTGTATTATATTTTAGCATAATGGTAAACAGGGAAGCTTGCTAATATAATTTTAATATTTACCTTGCTACTCTGCCTGCATTTCTGTGACTAAGATTGCCCAACATGCAATTCAGGAAAAGAAAAAGACTCCCCAGCTACAGCTGTGTATTGTCCCCTACTGCCAGAAAGTGGAATCTTTTTCTAGATGCAGTTCTTTTGTTTTCATGAACTTGCTGATACATTTAAATTTTGGTGGCGTTTATTTTGTGTTCAGCTGGGTTTTTTTTTCATTTTTTTAGATTCTTGTGTGGTTGTTTTTTTTTTAACAGCCAGCCATCCAAAAACCTCAGACTTTGCATAGCAACTTCCACATGTGCAGTTGTTTTGAAGTTGCAGTTGCTCAGTTCTGTGTGTGGTTTTCTTTGAAGTACTATTTTGGGTTAATTTCTTATATATTAATATATATTCTTCGTAATTGTATGGCTTAGTGGAACTTGAGCCATTTGTCCCTGTCATTGCATTTAAAATTCTTAATAAACATTATCAGCTCTTTAGTTTTGAACAAAACCAAACAACCGTGCTTGTGTAGTGTTCCTGAAAATGCCAAAATGCCATGCACCAAACAGATTAGAATGGACTTTCTATTGCTACATTTTATTAAAGTTAATATTGTGTTATGAGTTGTTATTCTGCTGTGTACTCTGTCTTAAAACCACGTAGATTTCTCAAGTTGTTAACAACTTACTTTTTGGCAGAGGCGCAATAAGAAATGCTTGCCAGATGTTAATGATTCTAGGTCTTGAAGGAAGGTCAGTCTATGAAGAAGACTTCGAGGCTCCATTTTTGGAGATGTCTGCAGAATTTTTTCAGGTACAGCAATATTCTATTGCCAAATTTGGAATGCTGTTATAACTCTCAGATCTCTGAACTGTCAGATTTGGTGGTATTTTACATACTTGTTGCTTTTTTGATGAGTATGTCCATGTCCATTAAATGAAATAAGAAAAATAATCACTAATTTGGAAGGAAAAGGTAACAAATATTTTAGAGAATTAGCATAATTTGACTGTAGTTTTGAGCTATGGGTGCCAATGACATGTACAGTAATCATCATGCTAATCATGTGCCTCCTTTAGATTATTTCATGTAACTTAGTCTGCATCTGCTTTGCCCCACAGTCTTTTTGAAATGCCAGTAGCATGAAAGGTTCAAGCTGTTTCAGGCTTGGAAACCTGTCAAACTGCCTTTGAGGAAACTTTGATACCTTCATAGTTTCCACATTTGTGAGTTTTTTTTGTAATAAAATAATCCAAATCAAGGAACTAAGCATAACCAGTGGCTCTCCAGTTGTTGATCAGACACCAAATAATACATTCCAAATATTCTCTGAGGGGTTCTTTTTGTGAGATACTTGGAGGAGGAAAGCCAATTAAGTGCTTGTCGAGTGTAATCATGATCATCTATTGCTGGAAATTGATAGAAATTTTAAAATCATGTTCA
The DNA here is from genome assembly GCF_027887145.1 of Ammospiza caudacuta. NCBI lineage: Eukaryota > Metazoa > Chordata > Aves > Passeriformes > Passerellidae > Ammospiza > Ammospiza caudacuta. The sequence continues at coordinate 11,220,929 of NC_080603.1, read as the reverse complement.
AAATATCTAGATAAGGTAGTTTGTGAGTCTCCCAGTTCTTATGCAGGATCAATTGTCATATGCTCTAATCTCCTAACCTCCTAGAAAAACAGAAGCATATGTTGCACAGCTATTTAAATGTCAGTGTTCTGTTTTTCATTGGTGTTTATATAAAATTAAGAGAAAGAACTACTTTCATTTAAGTTCTATTACTTAGCTTTGCCTGAAAAACAAGACATCTTTTCTCCAAAGACTCTGCTGACCAGTAGGAATAAAAACAATTGGACACGAAATAACATGCTCAGAATAAAGAGAACTACGATCAACTGGTATTTGGAAGGAATTTTTGATCCTTCCCTTTCCCCATCTTTGTTTTCTTTGAACCTGTGGCTAAAACTGTAATTGGTAACTGGAAACTTAAATTGGCTTGGGTTGTTTTACTATGAAAAATACATTGTTTATATTTCATGTACCCCCTTATGTAACACATTCAGTATAATAGAACGTTTATTTTGTGTTAGGTGTGTATGTGAATCTTTGATGTGTTGGACATGCTGTGTTTGATTTGAACTTGATTATAAACGCTGATCTGACATGTTTTCTTTTTACCCTTTACAAAAAAGTCTAAAGTATTAATTTTTGTTAATCACAGATGGAAAGTCAGAAATTTTTAGCTGAAAACAGTGCTTCTGTATATATAAAGAAAGTAGAAGCTAGAATTAATGAAGAAATAGAGCGGGTGATGCACTGTCTGGATAAATCAACAGAAGAACCCATTGTGAAAGTTGTTGAGAGGGAGCTTATTTCCAAGCATATGAAAACTATAGTGGAAATGGAGAATTCTGGGCTAGTTCATATGCTGAAAAATGGGAAGACAGAAGGTAAGACTGCAGCATTTGTGAAACACAAATGCCTCTGATACTGCTTATTGTTTTCAAACATGGGATAAGTCAAGCTTAACATCTGTGTTTCTGTGTAATCATGGAAACATTTAGTAACTGTTTCACAAACATCTGAGAATATTCAGTGACTATTGGATGGCTCTTAAAACAGAGCCCATACACTTAACTTGTTTCTGTTGAGTACCAGATACAGGTAGTTTTTTGGTAAACCAAGTATCTCATAAGAAATATGAGATACTATTGAATACTACTGAATTGAATATTGAATACTGTTGTGGTTTTTGTCAGCAGTTGACCATTGAGCCATTTTATTTTATTATTTCCATTCCTCCAATATGTATTTGTGAAAATGTATCACATTCTTTTGGCCCACAGGCAATTATTTAAAAAGTACTTGTGTAAAAGACTTAAACAGAAGCATTGCAGGACCAATTTTTGGGGAGAGGGTGTTGTTACAGAAAGGAGTTGGCTCTTTCTGAGGATAAGAAGCAGCTTATTGAAGTGGTTGAAACACAAGGGCTTGGCTTGATTTGCTTTTCCCTAATAGAGGTTAATGTAGGACAGAGTGAATGAAAGTTATTATGGAAATAGAAGCTAAGTTTCTAAAGCAGCATAACGAAGAGAGGGATTGTAGTATCTATATTTAGAAATCAGTGCTCACTCTAAAGCCATGAGAATGGGGAGCAGCCTTGCTGCTCTGATTAATGGCCTTTGTTCATTAAAGCAGCTTCACAATTACTAGGTGATAGAGCACAAAGTGAGCACATTTCCTAGCTGTAAAAAGGAATTACTCTGTTTAAAAAGAAAATTATAATATTATACTTAACACTTTCATCTTTAATATCCAGTTTAGATAACCTTCAGGCTGAGGGTGCAAGGATCTTGAAGGGTATTCATAAAATACAGGAATTTGTTTAACTTTTATAGGCCTTGGTTTTATCCAAGTAACTAGTAGAGTGGAAATGCTGCTTTGTGAAGATGAGATTTTTCACAAAGGTACAAAGATGGATTGTTCTTTTGGAAAGCAATGTTCAGCCTAAGCCGCTTGTCATTATTTTAGGTGGATGAAATGTAGTAATGTAAAAGTGTATGACTGGCTTTAAGACAAATATAAATTAAACTCTTAAGTTTTTACCGGTTTTTGCTTTTAATACAGAAACAAACATCTCATTAGTGCTGTCCTATTTGGTTTAACTTGCTTTCAAAAAAAAAAGTTGGATGCAATGCTTGATTTTGGGAATGATAGTCTTGGAAGCTACTTTCTTAAGTAACCCTGGAAAGCATAATCTTGCTGAAGGTCTAATAGGTTCACTATCCTTTAGAATTAGCATCATCTTTTGCTGGTCTGGAGGTCAGCAATGACAGCTTTCCTGCTGCAGACAACCTAGAATAATTGAACACAGTCTTTGGTTTTCATTTTGATGCTGCTGCAATCAGCAGCTAAAGGAAAGAGGAGATCAGAAGAATCTGGTGCCTGAGCTGTTACAGGATGCTTTCTGTGGCTCAAGAGGCTGAACTGCAGCTGTCAGCTTTAGCTGTGAGATGAATGAGTTACAGAAGTGTAGCACACAGAGGTGTCCTGCATAATGTCTCACTCTTCCTTGCAGACCTTGCTTGCATGTACAAGTTGTTCAGCCGTGTGCCAAATGGTCTGAAGACAATGTGTGAGTGCATGAGCTCATACCTGAGAGAGCAAGGCAAAGCACTGGTTTCTGAAGAGGGAGAAGGAAAGAATCCAGTTGACTACATTCAGGTAGTGAAATACTTTAACTTCCTTTTCTTTCTCACATCCCCCACATTAGCAGTTCACCACATACACAATTTATAAGGTATACCTTAGTATTGATTTAAAAGGGGTTGTTATTAATAAGGTAAATTTATATAAATTCTTTTTAATGTATGTTCTCTGAATCTTCAGACATGTTTAGAACTTTTACTGAAATTGGTTGGCAAGCACATACTAAGTTTTTGTGCTTTTAGTACTTGCTTTTAATAAACAACTTACTCAGCCTAATTATCTAACAGCTGGAAACTTCTTGGATTTCCCTAAATGCTGTGCCTCCAGAGTGGGTTGTATGTCTGACAAATAGCTTTATAGTGTCCACTTTGTTGAATTTTATGTAACATTAGCTATCAGTGTTTATTGAGGCAAAAATCACATGGCAATATTTCATGGCAGGCTTAGCTGTGACTGAGAGGGGAATGTGTTTATCAGTCATAACAAATTACTCATTCCATTCTCTGTCTCCATAAGAAACAGAGCAGCTCTGCATGTTAAAAGATGTGAGTGTTCTTTCTTGTTCTCTCTCACCAAGTGATGTGTACCATTAATTTATCAAGATCACAGAATATGCTTCAGAATTATTTGTCATCTTTTCCATCGTCTCTGAGAAGATGGTTTGGAACTTGCATATAAAACCTTTAGAGTTTATTGAACCTTAAAGCTGTGTTTCTATAGCTGGAAGATGTTTTATATTTCTTGTGAAAGTGTGTATTCATTAAACATTGCGGTTTTTTAAAATGTGTGCTTCAAGTCCTTGTGTCTGTTCTTCATGAGAAACATTTAATGTATGTCTGTCAATCTGCTGTTTTGTTTGAAGACAATAACTGTGCTAGAACTGGTTACTCTTTGAAGAAGCCATTTGAGTATAAAAACATTTTTGATTGGATTATTAATTTTCTGGCAATGCTGAAGCAAACTTCTTACCAGGCTTGCACAATAATCACCTCTTCAAGGCCTGGTAAAAAAAAGAGAGGATGCCCTTGAAAAATTATTAGCTTTAATGATTAAGGACTCTTGCATTTGTGGTGGTGTGATTTAGAAAAAAATAAAACAGGGGAAGAGGAATGTGTGGAAATTATGTGGAAAATAGGGGTCTGGATTACTTTGAAGTAATTTTAGCTCCTGATGGGCCTAAAGAGGTATCGTAAAAAATTTAACTGAGAAAGAAAGATCTAAAAACTTAATTATAAAGATAGTATCAAGGTTTTCTGTCGCAAAGGTGGAAGGGAAAATGAGGCTGAGGAAGATTTGCCCGTGTGCTCTGGCAGAGCTCAGCCCCTCAGTATGGACTCCAGCATCTCATGAAGATGTCCTGGGGCAGGGACTGACATTCAGGCTGAAAAACCCCTGGAAAGGTTTATCCACCCCCAGAAAGGTTTAAATAGAGAGGAATATCTATGAATTGAGAAAGCACCTTGCTCTTTTCATCTCAGCCATGTTCATGTGAATCTGTCAAGGACAATAGCACTAAGGAGACAGATGTGGAAGCTGCATTAAACCATCAAGAAAAAAAAGTCCATCATAGCCCAGCGCTGCTTCCACAACATGACATCACCCTGAGCATAATTGGTGAGATGCTTGCAACAGCATTGCCAGGGGATTAGATTTAAAACTTTGTATAATAGTTTGAAGGGATGTTGAAATGCTTTTGTAATTCAAGGTACTAACAGTTTCTCCTGTTTAACACCAGGTTGTTCAGATGGTGTACTCCTGGAGAGGAGACATGAGCTAACCTTGGTAAACAGAGAGATAGTGGGATTTACTTTGAATTTAAAATTTCTAATACGCATTAATTAGCCTGTCTAAAGATCATTCCTTTAAGTGAGATGGTGAGTTCCTAAGAAATATTACTACTTCTTTGAATAATTCTTGAATGGCTTCTTTAAGTAACCTCATACGAATAATTTCTTAAGAACCTGAAGACATAAATATCACTTTACTTAGAGTTTTTGCAGGCAGTGATTGTCCCTGACAAATCTAACTCAAGTAAAATTCTCTCCACCTGCCTGCCAAATGCTGTCTCGGTTAAAACCTGTGTGTATCATATTTATTTAGCAAGGTGCTCAGGTGATTTTAAGATGCTTCCCCCTTCTATACTCAGTTGCTTTAACCTTGGCTGAAGATGTAAAAATGATGCTGAGAGTCCAATGGTTTAGTTCAGAAGAGGTGGTTCAGTTCAGGACCCTGATGCATGTATCTAATTTTCATATGCTCCCAGTGACTCCTAATGATCAGCAAGAAACACACAACTGAATAACGCAGAACATGTCCCTGGATTAAATTAGAGGGAAACACAAACACTGACAAGTTTAGACCTGTTGTTTTCTCCTCAAACTTGTTCAGCAGCTCTAGGGATGCGCTTAATGGGTGCTCAGCCTCAGCTTTCCCATATGCTGTGTTTATGATACTGACTTTGTCTATGATGTTGGAATAGAAAAGGCTTAATGAGTACAACAAATACCTCCTTTGAGTTGTTGATTCAAAAATACAGGAAGTCAACCTGTTTAATAAGGATGTTTAAAAAGCTTTCTTAATCTGAGAAGGGCATTTTAACAAACTGCACCAGTGTTTGACACCAATACTTTAGCCAGTTTATGTGAAAATTACTTCTATAAGAGATTCATGGCAGCAATAGAAATTTGAAAAGGCAAATGACATTTCAGATACCTTCTAACAATTCTGAACAGAGAGCATTGCAGAACCTCTGACTGTAGATCTGGTCTTCTCTATGGCCTCATCTATTATTATTGTTTCCCAGCTTACAGCTTCACATCAGTGAAAATGGCTTTGCTTTCTTCTCATTTTTGACAGGGTTTGCTGGACTTGAAGAGTAGGTTTGATCGCTTCCTCCAGGAATCTTTCAATAACGACCGGCTCTTCAAGCAGACGATCGCGGGGGACTTCGAGTACTTCCTCAACCTCAACTCCAGGTCTCCAGAGTACCTCTCCTTATTTATTGATGATAAGCTGAAAAAGGGAGTCAAGGGGGTAAGTATAAACTAGCTCAAAATGTCATGCTTTTTATGCTGTAAACTTGGATGGAATTAAACTAAGCTACTTTTTGCAGAATTATTTTTATATTAAGAGAAATTAGAATTTTACCTTGAAAAGGTGTGTGTAACATGTCTGAGCTCATAACACTTTAGATCTAAACTTACAGAAAAATCAGGCATAAGGAGATCTGTGTGGCTTGTCACCTACCTCTGAAGCAGCATACCTGAACTCCTTATAGCAAATATGTCTCAAAAAAGCAATTAGGTTGTGGTAGATTCTGCAGCTCTCTTCTTTTGAAACCTTATATATCATTTCCTTAAGTATATTTATAGTTTAGCAGCTATTCCCATTATCTAATAATTTCTTTTGAAAATTAATTTGGTTAGAGAAAAGGGTTTGTCTTTGCTGCTTTTTAATGTTTTTGCATATTAGAGAACTATTACCATATCTGTCTTGTAGTTCTGAGTACATCTGTTGCCTTCAGTCTTAACTTCTTTCATGGCATTTTCTGAGGTACTGAATCCAGACTGGCCAGGATGGTTCAGCTGAGGCTTCAGTTACTCTAAATAAAACTTAGTATTAGAGCATACAACTAGGACTTTGGGAATCAAATAGTAAATTCTGTTTTTTTTATAAAACAAATAATAATTTTATTTGTGTGGCACTAGACAGGCTTTGCAAAGGATGTCTTAACAGAAAAAAGCTTTAACTCCAACTAACTTTTCTACTCCTAATACTGCTTTCCCTCATGCTGTTTTAAACTTACCCAGGAACTTCTGCTGTATTTATCAAATTCTACCCATTGTTTCCCTCTTCCCTTGCTCTTGCCTTTCCTTTCATTTTAGATCTATTTCTTACTCCACTTTATTGAGTTAGTGCACTGTTCTCTAGGCTGTCAATCATATATTGGACCAGTTTTGTTGGTTACTGTTAGACCATCTGCTGCTGTGAATTACTTGAAGTACTTAGGTTGTGTAAGACACTTGTGCTGGAAAATTAAAACCAGCAAATTATTTCTTTTACAGCTAACAGAGCAAGAAGTAGAAACTATATTGGATAAGGCAATGGTTTTATTCAGGTTTATGCAAGAGAAAGATGTTTTTGAACGCTATTACAAGCAGCACTTGGCAAGAAGGCTTCTCACAAATAAGAGTGTTTCAGATGACTCTGAGAAAAATATGATCTCCAAATTAAAGGTAAGACAGTACTTGCATAATTTTTAGGGGTTTTTCTTTCTTTTTTGTTTTTCATAAATATGGTTTCTTCTGGTTTTACATGAGATATATAGATAATATAATCTTGATGGCTGCTAAATACAGAGCTGATTTTGAAAGCCCCAAGAGAAACAACAAAAGGTTTTTCAAATATTTTCATTAAAATAAAAGGAAGGAAGTACTGAAAAGCCCCTGTGATGAGAATGCAATCTAGAAAACAATTTTTTTCTAAGTTTTTAAATAATAGGATAACTGCAGTGACTGAATTTGCAGACTGTGTATTGTCCTGGATTTTCTGCTATTCACAGTACAATTTTGTTATTGCTTGTGTTGCTGTTTCTTAGTTGTCTCCATCAGCAGACTGGTGATGGTGCTCAATTCCTTTTTGATTAAGTGGTTTGAAAAAAAAAAAACTTCATATCAGTCTTTAGAAACACATTTTCCTTAGTTGGGTAAATACTAATTAAATAGACCAAGAGATGGAGTAGAAGGTAAGGCCTAAAGTTGAACAGACCTTAAAGTTATACTGCAGCTTCTTCTCAAGTTGCATGATAAATGATTAGAGCACTTCTGAAGCAGAGGGATCCTAAAATGAAACTGCACTGATGCTTATTTTTGAACTTCATATTCTATCAGTGAGCCAAGCCTGTTTGTATCAGATTGCTCCAAATTTCTCAGTATTAATTCCTTCTCAGTTACCTCTCCACCACTTTGAGCCTGGTGATTCAGAAAGCACAGGGCACACACACATTTGCAAGGTGAATTCAGTGCACATGAAGTGCCCTCTTTTCTTACAGAGCTGCAGAGTGGTCAGGATGCTGAATCTAGCAGGTTTCCTTTCCCATGTATCCACAGTATGTGTTAAAAACAGGCACACAGCCCTGCCTGTGCACATCTGTCCCTGTGCAGGTGTTCCTGATTCTCACAAGGCCTAGGAATCTTGCTGGGTAATCTGCAGTCAGCCTTCAAAATAAAACACTCCTAGGACAAAAGAGTTTCCTTGTGATATAAATAAGGTTCATTCCCCTTTACAGAATAGTGCTAAAAGCAGGTGAAAGTGCATGTCTTGATTTGATAAGCTTTCACAGTTTTTTTAATATGATATAGAAATCTAAGACAAAAATACAATAATAGAGAGAAGGAAAGCACGTTAAGATCTGTGTAAGGTTAGATCTTTATATAAAGATAGGAATCTTTTCTGAGATCTTAATGTATTGCAAATGGACATTCCAGTAACCAAAAGTATAGAAATGTAATTTGGGGGATTTATAAGCTAACTTTAGTCTTGCAGTTTGCCTATCAGAAGCTTTGTTATCACAGTGCTGGTACAACAAATGATTTTGTGTGGTTTTAGACTGAATGTGGATGTCAATTCACGTCGAAACTGGAAGGAATGTTCAGGGACATGAGCATCTCAAACACAACGATGGATGAGTTCAGGCAACATCTTCAGGCAACAGGGGTAAGTGCTGGGGTCTGTGTGCTTGACCTCCTGCTTCAGTACATCTGTGTCCACACTTGTGTTTCTTCATTTGTTGGTAAATGCGTGTGCTGAGAAGGACTTGGTCAGCTTGTACAGCTTGTTCCTTTTTTCACTATGTATCTTATCTTATCAACTGTATCAGCGTTTCCTGAAATGCCAGAGTCAGCTGGGACTTCCATGCACGGCTCAAGAAGTGCCGGTTCCATTCCATAAAATCTGAGAGTCCGAAGGGCTGGGCCGTGGCTGCCGGCTCAGCGGCTCTGCCGGGCGGCACCGCCAGGGGGCGCCCTGTGCCCGGCCCCGGCTGCCAGCTGTGCCCGCCCCAGTGTTGTGCCCATGAGTGTTTCCCAGCACAGCCTCCCGTTCTTCAAGGTTAATGGTCAGTTGTGATGAGTATTTTTTGCTAAGAGCAAGAAAAATGCTGCGTGCTGCAGGTATTTGCAAAGCACACCATCTCATGTTAAGCTTTCCTGGCACAATTAATGCCTTTGCTAAATCTGCTGTTTTATTGCAGATTTCAAAATTTGGGTTTTGATGTTTTCTTGAAAATTGTCAAATATTGATGTAGTTGTTTAATTAGAAAAATTACACTGCCTTGTAAAAGTAGGCCCCTGGAATATTTTAGGGAGACATCATTCTTTTCAAGATATGAGTTTACGTGCTCTAAAACATTATTTTTCTGTACTGATGCTCAGTAGCACTTACTAGCATATAATAAAGAGCCAAGTAGTTCCCTGTGTGCAGGTGAGTAAGGTCAGTACATCAAACCTGTTTGAGTCAGTTTCAGAAATCTAAATGCCAGGAGTATTTTCATGGATATACTCTGTCCAGCGTCCCTGGTTGTGAAAGGTGATATGAAATCTTTGTTGTCTTGAAGCAGTTGGCTGAAATCCTCCTCATCAGCATTCTGTGACTCATCATGAGTAGGAGAACAGCATGTTCTCTAATGGGATTCAGAAAAGGATGGAGAGGAATTGGATAAAGGTGTTTTTGGACAGGCAGCTTTATTACTGGTTTGTTTGGTTTCTCTGCTTTAGAGACTAGTCATGTTTTGCTTCTGGAATGCCTGAAATATAAATTTCAATTAAAATTTGTTGGAGCATTCCCTTTTTTTGGTAGCATAGCAGGCTTGGACATGGTGGGAAAGAGGGAGTTGTGCTTAAAGATTCATGTACTTTACGTGACAATCTCAAAATAAGTGAGTTAATAAATGATATCTCTATCTTCTTTTTAGCTATATACAGCTAAGAAGATGAATTTAAAATGTTAACAGATGTTCTGTTAGCTTTATTTGAAACTTCATCTTTCTCTTGGCAAGACACCAGCAGTTCATGTGATGGTTTCCTTGTGGTCAGCCTAATTGTGGCCTTTTAATGAAATTTCCAGAAGTACTATTTAGGAAATACAGGAAGATTTGGGGGATTTTGTTACTGCTAAATTGCTGGTGATGCTGTGTTTCATATGAAATAGTTTGTTCTGCTTCTTTTTAAACCGTTTCAGTACCTTGAATGTGTACAGTGCCTCCTAGAGGTGTCAGGCATCTGCTTTTCTCTAAATAATCCTGCCTGCAAAGTTTCCTTCTGGATCCTCTGTCCTGAGATAGAGGCAGTGCCAGGGTCTGTGTAGATGATTGATTTGCTCTCAGAAAGTGGAAAGCTCAGCACCAGGGGAAGTCCAGGCTTAGACATTGAGAAATTTCTGTAACTGGGATCCTGGAACATTCCAAGGAGTTCTGTAAAGAATGGGTCACTTCAGGGTACTTTCCACTAGTTCATACCATTTTCATGCTGAAAAGACATGTTGTAAAATAAAGTGCTGCCAAAACTTTGTACCAACTGCTTATAATGTAGGATGGGAGACATTCTGAATTAGTGCTGTGTTCTGATCTGGCAAAGACCAAAAAAATTTGGGAAATTGTTGCCATCTCAGCTCAAATGTTTCAGTTCCAGATAAAGATATTTTCTGTATCCTTCTGTCTGCACTGATGGCCTTTTCCCACACTTTGTCTGGAGGAAGAAAACTGTTGAAGCTTGTTTAGGTTTGTCAGAAGTTTCCTGGGCACAAGCTGGTTGGTGCACACAGGCATTCAGTACACACAATACAAAAACTCTTCTGTAGAGCATGGGAATGCTGCTCTGCTATTGAATAGTGAAAGTTAGAGTTCGGGTGGCAGTTTTTGACCTTCTAAAACATAATGTGTTCTATTTCTGTGAAGTGGATTTATGTAAGTTGAATATTGTTTGCTTTAGTTTTTTACCTTCAAAGAACACACATATAATGTGTGTTCTTTGAAGGTATTGGTTCTACCTCCTAAAGCTGAAAGTAGTCCATTTTAAGCTTAATAATGCTCAGCTTAGCTGGGGAATGTTTCCTCACCAGTGCTGAATATTCAGAGTCATGGCTGTCCTTAGGGAGAGAGTAGGTGGGCTGTGCAAAAGTGAGTAACTGTTGGCATGGCAGTCCAGAGATAAGCTCCCTATGGTTTAATATTAGATAGGCAGTATCTCCTCCCTTCTTGCAGAGAATACATTTAGAAAGAGTTCTTTGGAAACTGACACATTTCATGCAACCCAGTTTTATTGCATGTCATCAAAAAACCCATTTACAAAGATTTGTTGTATGTATCACAAGTTCTGTTTATGATCACAGACACTTAGTTCTTGATTAAGAATTCCTTTTGTTCAATTCTGTATGCTCTTAAATGCCAGAGGGGAATAATGTAGAGGATTTTTGCTGTACCATCTACTCTGATAGTGATGAATCAATGTATTTGTCTGGTTTTGCAAAAAGAATGTTTACAGATATGTCTGTTTCTTTTGTAGCTAGACAAAATTCTAAATATTTTACACTGATACAAAGTGAAAAATGGCCTTGTTTTAAAATAGTGTATGTTTTCTTCCAACTACCCTAGGTCTCACTAGGAGGTGTTGATCTCACAGTGCGTGTCCTCACAACAGGTTACTGGCCTACCCAGTCAGCCACACCAAAGTGCAACATCCCTCCAGCTCCCAGACATGCTTTTGAAATATTTAGAAGGTATGTATTACTACAGATTTTTAGGTAGAGGTTTAAGAAGAAACTTTCTAAACTTAGCTGTACAGATTTTTTTTTTACCTGTACAGATGTTTTTTAACAGCTTTGCTGTTAAAGATGTGCTGGCAAACTGTTCTTTTTCAGCTCATGTGAAAATTAGAGAATGCAATGCTTGCATTATGATGCTTGTGGTTTTGGGAGATTTTAAACAAAATTCTGACAAAAGTTAATGTTTTGAAAAAGCAAAAATGTTCTAAGAATGTCCTCAATAGCTCCAAAAGGCTATGTAACTTTTAAAATGTATTTCCTCTTCATTACAAAATGTGAGCTATGTTGTTTTCATTTTAATTCTATTACAGATTTTATTTAGCCAAACACAGTGGGCGACAGCTGACACTCCAGCATCACATGGGGTCTGCAGATCTCAATGCCACTTTCTATGGGCCTGTTAAAAAGGTAGAGAATCAAGATTATATAAATATTGTATCATCTTTTACTTGTAGAAAAGTAATAAATGTGATCTTGAAGGGACCTCAATCATTTGAGTGGTTTAGATTTTTTTGACTGTCATTGAAAAGTGAAAAGGAACTTGTTACTTATTTTTGCTAAGTGAAGTTTAGCCTGCTTTTCACATGCAGAGTGCAATGCAGACAACATCTTTTCAAAAACAAGACTCTAGCAGAGTTTATAGAAGTACAGTGCATAATTTCTATATGTACAAGAAAGGAATTTTATAGTGATTAGACCAGTACTAAAATGCTAAGCTAGAACTAGTAATGGCAACATGCTTGGAGATGTGGGAGGCAATGCAAATTGAAAGCAAAATTCTTAAAACAAAGTATTAATAACATGCACTTGTGAGGATGTTGAAATTGTGTTGCTGTGGGAAGCTTAAGAAAACTTGAAGGGTAGACAAATAATGGAACAGGGGCCTCAGAGGTGGTGAAGTCTCCATCCTTAGCAATGGTCAGTGTTTGATTGGTGGCTGTAGATGGCCTGGCCTGGGCTCTGTATGGAGCTCAGTCTCCCTGGCACTGTAAGGCAGCTGCTGGAGTAGCATCCTGGCCATGCCCCCAGGTGTTTGCTTTTCTGTCACCTCTGTAGGCTGATCCTCTAGAGAAATGTTTCACATGAAACTTTCATCTTACCAAGATAAAACATTTTTTCAGTGAAGAATAATCTAACAGTAGTTTTGGAATTTTAAAATAGGAAGATGGCTCAGAAGTCGGTGTGGGAGGTGCCCAAGTAACTGGCTCGAACACACGGAAGCACATATTGCAAGTCTCCACTTTCCAGATGACAATATTAATGCTATTTAACAACAGAGAAAAATATACCTTTGAGGTAAGTGTGTGGGTTTCTCACCTGATTCTAAATAAGTGGTTTGGGCCCTTCCTTGTCCTCTTGAGTTAGGCATTTGAAGATCAGGTGCCTCTCATTTTATTTGAGTATGGATCAGGCCAAGCAGATCACTAGCAATGCACCTGGGAAGCAGTTCTGGGGGAGGAAATTATTTAGGAGCTGAAGGTTCCAGAAATGTTTGAGAATTGTGAGTGTGGTTGTTCTAGGCCATTGAGCTGTAGAAAAGCTGAAGTTGAAATGCAGCAGGTGGCTCCATTTCCTCATTTTGTCTTTGAGAAGCTGGATTTAGAGGCCAAAGGGTGGAGAAGGGTTTGTATCCTGGCTTCTTGAATACCTAAGTCAAATTGGCAGGCTGGACCGAGCTTGGAGGATGAATCAAAGAACTTCCAGCCCTTCTCTGAGCTGGTCAGCCAGAAAGGACAGTGAAAAAGGCCCTGGATAGATTCTTAACAAGGAGACCAGAGGGGTGTTGCTGGGAAAGGTTGAAATGTCAGCTGAGAGATGATGATGAAGGCTTTAGGAGAGGAGGAGGATCATGTGCTTTGTTGTGTGAGCACTTTATTGTTAAGATAAATTGATAGTTTTGTTTTGGACATTATCTTCTGTTTGAGAGAGCATTGGCAGCCTTGAAAAGCAATACGGGTGCAGTTTGAAACAGTTGATTTCCAGGTTTTCTCATCTGCTTTTGACTGTGCTATGCATAGTAATCATCTGCCTTTTTGTTTGGATTGTGTTTTCAGCTTATTTGGCATACTTCTAGCCTGTTAATAAAGTAAGTTTCTTTGAAAGGGTCTCAGTAGTGATTTAGGAAGGCAGGATTTGATAAGGTACTCTTAATAAACTACTGATAATTTAGAACGTTATTATAGAACACAAAGTCCTGTGTGTTATGAAATCCATTGCAGGAGCATTAGAGCTTTGAGTACTTTGCAGAATATTTGAGGGAGTGAAAACAAGAAGGGGAACTTAACAGCTCTCTTTTTTCTTGAAGCTGATTTTGAAATTGGGCTGGTAGCTGCCTTTTTCCACCAAATTGCAGTCTTAATGAGTAGTAGAACCTTACCCATATATGAATAAATAACACTTGGGAGAGCAGTGAAAAATACCGTTTTTAATACATGCTCTAAATTATACTTTATTTTTCCAAGACCAGATGATAGAGAAATATGTCCATCTGCTTTTAGGCTGTATGTTTTGTTTATTTCTGGTTTGGGAGTTCTTAAACTCTTGCTTTGTGTCCCACTTGAACTAAAACGTTAAGGAGGCATATTTGTGTTGCTTGGTTTCTTGGGTGAAGTGTGTGGGAGTTGTCTTTAACCCCAGCCAGGAAAGCTTATGAAAACTTCAGGGGAGAATGCATTTTATCTTTGTTCATTGATTATTGGATACCCTGATGGACTGCTGAGTGCTGGGCACCCATTCCTTCTCTCTTGTGTCAGATGGGTGCTTTGTGTGTGCTGGTGTATCCAAAGCTGTCTGATACACAAAGTGTTTCTGCAGATTCACAGCTCAACAGATTCCTCTGAAGTTGCCTTCACAGCTGAACAGACTTTGCTGTTTTATTTTGCATTCAGTGTGATTATTAATTGCAAATTTGATAAGATCCTCATAATAATCCTAATAACCATTAGGCCACGTGATTGAGGGGAAAAATGGGATACTGATAATGCAAAAATTATCCATAAAATACTCTGGAAATGTAAATCGTTGCGTAGAAAAATTTCTTCACAAAAAATGTATACATTTATTGTATTCCTGCACAACAACTTTTAATTGTATATGCCAGATATCTACTGACCTTATAGGTGTAGGTTAATGCTTCTGAAGTGGAAGAGGAAGAATCTTCATGCAGGCCTTCAAAGAATGCTAATTTTTTTCTGTAAATTCAGTTTTATTAATCAAGTCTTATATAGTACTCAACATATTTTTGAGTTGATTTACATTACAGCTCAGTATTTTAAAAGGTGAAATCCTCACTTTTTGTAATGGCATCAGAAATAAGCACGGTTCTTTATGTTTAACAAACAGGAAATACAGATGTGACCATAGTAGAAGTTGTGGAATAATTCCACAAAAATGAGAGATTAGAACTATAAACTAGATATTAGAACTATAAACAAGATTCCCTCTTTTGCTGTATGCTCTGGAAGGCACACAAGTTGCAGTCTGTAAATAAAACTAAAAATACTTTTTATTATAAAAATGATAAAATTATTTTCCTTTTTTTTTTCTGCACATTTTCCTTCTAATAATCTGTGTTCTTGTATAGAATGGACGGAGTTCCATACCTAGAATTATCTCTTTTGTAGCCCCCAGATAGAGCTCTTACTTGGTAATATTTTAGCACTGAGATTGTCTAATCAGTACTACTCCTGTGCACAAATCTAATGTGATCTTTAAAATAAGGCATTTGTGGAGATGAGGAAGAAGTATACATTTCTCACTGCTACATCAAATATCTACATAAAAATATGTTCAGGAAAACATTATGCTACAGGCTGAGGGAAAGAGAGCACAGGAACATCTGTTATTCCAATTTACATTCATCGCTGCGTTTTTTTTTTTATTCAGCTTGAAATTTTTGGCTCCTTCTGAGGCAGCATATTGCAGTGCAATTCTTTGTGGTCCTTACTTTAATGCTGGGTTATAAATTCTAAAAGTGAAATAGTTCAAGTGTGTTCATAGCTCAGTGTGAAGTACAACAGCAAATAGTGGTTTGTATAAGGATGGGTAGCATGAAACCCCCTCAAATTCCCTTTTGCTCTTTGTTTCACTTTTGTTAAAAGCGGAGTATTTGTATATATGGCCTTGTAGAACTGATGTAGTTTTTAAAGGATCAGTTTTAACTATTTAACAAAAATCAAAGTTAGGGAGCCTACATGTCACTGGCATTACATCATTAATAAGCTGGGTTTGGTTTGTAGCCTTTAGGGCTTTTTATTTATCTAAGCTCTAAAATCTTTCGCCTTCCCTTGGTTTGGTAAATTTTATGCTGATCAGTCCATTTCAATAAGGTTTGTTTGTTGTGACCATGTAAAGGATTATAGCTGCTTGGGATTTTTTTTTAATACTACTTTGTACTGAATCTGAAAAAAAAATGTGTGAAGGTGACAACTGTGTTTTAAATAAAGCAGCAAAGGAAGAAATAGTAACTTTCTATGAGCAGCTTGGGAAGAAACTGTTTGATACTAGGAAATAGTTAAAATATGTGGATATTCACAACTTCAAATGGTATAAGTATTTCTGAATGCATTATTCCAAGAATACTCTCAAGAACATTATAGTATTTCCTAATCATCTATCAGCAGAAGGTAGCAAAACCCCCGATTTTTTTTAAATTTTTGACTGGGTGATTTTATTCTTTTTACCTCATTCCAGTTCACTTGACCTTATGTCAAAAAACAGTTTTATGTGGCTTTATGTAAAGTCACCACTCTGTGTGTAGTGTCAAGGTGAAAAATAATGCCCATTTTGTCTGAGCCTTGGCATCACAGAGAGCTGGTAGTGAGGTGCTGTGCATGAGGTGCAGTCTAGTTCCTGATAAAAATCTGAGTCAAAGGCACTACATCCAAATCATTTTTATTGTATGTTGTCAGTGGTGCCTGAAGACAGAAAAGTGGCTGTTTTTCCTGGGTTGATTTAAGAAATAACCTGAGTATACTCAAGAAATAATATTATTTGATAGAATTTAGTTTGATTTTTCTGGCCACTCTAAACTTTTAACAAGTTGTTTATAGTTCTTTACAGATCTTAGCATTTTGATCACTTGGAGGTGTTACTGCTGTTTTTAGGCTAAGGTCATCATGCGGACTTGTGTGCCACGAGAATCAGGAATTTATGGGGACAGTGTAAGGGCTTGATACTGCCCTTGGAACCAGAGTTGGGGAAGCTGAGAAAGGGATGGCTCTTGGGGACAGCTGCATGTCTGCAAGGGTTGTTTTTTCTCTTTAGCTGCTACAAGTCCCTCAAGAGTCTGAATAGGAATGTGAAATCAGAAGTGTCTGCAGTTTCCTCAGGCTAGAAATAGGAAGAAAAGAGATGAGAAGAAATGAACTTTTACTGAAGACAGCTCAGTAAACACATTAGGTCTGGGAGAGCAGCATAGTTGGCCTTCTCCTAGAGCATATTAAGGCACCATTCTGCATCCAGTGTAATTTATTTACTAGCTCATGACCACTGTTGACTTGCCTAACATTCATCTCTCAGCTGCCTCTTGAGAGCACTGACAGAGGTACACAAGGTTATGTACATGTTTTACAAACTGTCTTCTTCAAAATTCATATATTTGCTGCACTATAATGGGCTCTTTTTGTATTTCACCTGGAGCAGTCCTAGCCAAAGGCATCTGGGCAGTAAATAAATTGTTGGAGCTATTCAGAAGGGAGAGGTGTGATGATCTAGAGTATTTGTATGCTACAGTGAAACCAGACATTGTTTGTTCTATTTGTAAAAATCTTTTTAACAGCATGGCTGAACACAAAAGTGTTTGTGCATCTCTTGGTCAGGAATGGTCATGAACCATCATGGATGTTTTCCACCACTGAGTTAGTCAGAAGGTTTGGTTTCACCCTGTTCAACAAACCCTGGAAACAGTTAACAAATCCTTTCAGCCCTCTCAGAAATTGCAGGGAAATGGAACAGCTGGTTATTCATTCTTCTCCTTCAGCTCATGGTGACTGTTCATGTGACAGAATTCAGAGTGCTGACCCAGGTGGATCATTTGGCACAGTACCCACTGAGACCTTGCTGCTGAATGAGTTCTGACCTTTCAAGTGCCACAACTGTCACAGTATTATTTTAAGCAATCCCTGATGTTGTGTGCAACACACTATACATCTGCCACAGCCATGAGCTAACAAAGTATTCTTCTTTAGGAAATTCAGCAAGAAACTGATATCCCTGAAAGAGAACTGGTTAGAGCCCTACAGTCCCTTGCTTGTGGCAAACCAACACAACGTGTCCTCACAAAAGAGCCCAAGTCAAAAGAAATAGAAAATGGTCACATATTTACAGTGAATGATCAGTTCACATCCAAACTACACAGAGTCAAGATTCAGACGGGTAAGTCAGCTTTATATTCTATTCTCTCACAGTCTGCCTAAAACTTCAAATTATCTTTTGCAGGATTGATGTCCATAGAGGTAAAAGGAGAGAATTTTTTTTTCTTGGTGATTAGTTGCATCAAAATGAAAATTCAAATGCCAAGAAGAGTGTGGAAGTCAGTTAAGCCTTTTACTTTACAAAATTTGTAATTATCTCTTACAGGAAATACTGAAAGAAAAATAAAATTCAAATTAAATAATAAAATGAAAAATATGCTACTGATTGATTCAGAAATAGGAAAATTGCCTCATAAGTTGCTGTACTGCAGTGAAATGAGTGATGTTTTTAGCCCATGATACAACAGCCATTTTCAAGTACCAGGTAGCTTATAATGGTTTTGGGCAGTGATTTGGGTTTAACAAATAAGGGAAGCTGAGTGTATAATAACCACTTCATTAGCTTATAGAAGTGCTGCTGCTTGTGCCTGTAAGCAGATTTGAGTACTGTTCAAATTTTATCATAGTTGTAATTAAATAACAGTTTGTTATCTTGTCAGTTGCTATCAAAATATGCCAGAAAGTGTTAGTATGTTCTTGTGGCTGCTTTTCATTTAAAAAAAAAATCAACTTTGAAAATGTCAAAACTCAGGAAAATATAACTTGATGTCTAGATGAAATAAATAGTGAAGCTAACACACAATGAAACGCATTTTAATTTTGCTAACATAATTTACATTCTCTATTTTCTTTAAGTTGCTGCCAAACAAGGAGAATCTGATCCAGAAAGGAAAGAAACAAGGCAGAAAGTAGATGATGACAGAAAACATGAGATAGAAGCTGCTATAGTTCGGATAATGAAATCTAGAAAGAAGATGCAGCACAACGTGCTAGTAGCAGAGGTATGCTGGTACAGAGTTTTGCTTTTGCTATTATCTCATTAAAGTTACACAGCTCTAACTGACATGATTCTGAAAGGCTTTTGAGAGATGCTGTATTTAACCCATCCTTTCTTTTCTCCATGTCTGTGAAGACACCTAAATTGTTACCTTTCACTTTAGCATGTACTCATGGGTGTATCTAATTTTCCTTCCTACTTTTGGTGCTGTTGTGATGTTAAATTGCTTGAAAAGCCAACCAGTGTGCTTTACATTATTTTTGGCTTTGATCATGTTACTGACTGTTGGGTCCAGGTTAGAGAGATTTGAGCTCTTAGCAGAGAAGCAGTCCTGCTGCTTTTCACTGCTAAGCTCACACAGCTCCAGGACAGGACACGTTTTGCACTCCTGAACTCCCTTAGAGCTGTGAAACTGGGAGCATTCTCAGGTTGTGACCATGCCTCTGGAGCTTTGAATCATACCCCAACATGAGCAAGCAAGTGGAGGGACTGTCAGAAGTGTGCAAGCTGCTTTTTATGCTCTGTAGCTGTCACCATCTCTGTCTTAATACCTTTTTCTGGTTGTTGTGTTCTGTTAGGGTACATCAAGATCTTCCTTGCACTGTGATTTTATATTGTTGGGTTTATTTTGTTTTAGGTAACTCAGCAGCTGAAGGCCCGATTCTTACCAAGTCCAGTTGTTATTAAAAAACGTATTGAAGGACTTATTGAGAGAGAATATTTGGCACGAACACCTGAGGATCGCAAAGTATACACTTACGTAGCATAAAATGCGTTCAGAAAATTTGATTTATTCTTGGACTATACTCTTCGCATGAACTGGGAAGTTCTTTTAAATCATTAATATTAAGACGACCATCTTCTCTATTAAATTACAGTACATGTTCTAGACCATTCAGATCAAGCCTTTTACTCCTTTTGAGAGTTTTTGACATGAATTAATTGAGCTTCAGGCTTTTCAACGTTATCCCTGTAGAGATCATCCTTACAATTCTTCGGGAAAATGTGAATGTGCCGCGTTTGTTTTCAATACTGTATGAAAACAGAGAAATAAAAATGACTTTAGAAAATACAGCTCATTTAAAAAAATAAATTTGTTGGAATTTCATTTCCCCAGATCTTCAGTGTTGATGTAAATGTGTTTCTGTAGTGTTGCTTAGCACTTCGCGCATTGTATAAGTTGGGTTTAAAAGAAACCACGAGTGGTAAGGCAAAATTCCCACTTACCTTGCTCTGCTTCAAATGTTGTTTTTTTTTAACTAGACATGTTTAATTTAAATACTTGCTAATTTTTTGAAGACCCAAGAAGACAACTTGAGCATGCTTCACTCTTCCAGCTGCACTCACTGTTCCAACAACATGAATCAGGAACTTCTGGGGGCTCAGAAAAGACCGTAATAATTTTGGCTTTCCCTTCTGTAATTTGAGTTCTTCTAAATTAAACTATATTGATTAGTTTTTTTCTGGTTTCTTTATAGGAAAAAGGACAAGATTTTAGTGTGTATAAACTGTATAATAATTTTTGCTGTTGTACTCACTGCTGATGGTGGATTGTACAGGGCGATGTTTTTATTTCACTAAATGTAGACAAAATAAATTTAAAATAAATGGATTTAGTGTACACAAACAACTAATTCAAGTGTGTTAGAGTACAGGGTTGACAATCTTTGGAACTAAATACTGTCCCCTGGGGATGTACTGGGATTGTATTTTGTTAATAAACATCATAGATGGAGCTGTAGCCCCAGGGCTTCCCATCATAAATGCATATTTCAGGAGATTAAAGTGAAGCCAGCGTGCACTATTTGTTTTTAAAAATGCATTTTAAACATGCAATAAAAAACTGTTACTGTAATGAAATTTTTAGTTCTTACCCTAAAACTTTTTTTCTTCTTGACAGTATGCTGCAAAATAGATTAAAAATAGGAGTTTGGTGGCATCATTCTTCTCACAGTTAGAAATTTTTGAGTGTGCATTGTACTGCAGCTTTTATTAAACCATATTTCTGACATTCCAATGCACATATTCTGTGCTTTCCCAGCCATAACTATTCTTCTACTTTAATTCAAAACAGTATTTTTTGGCTTGGTTCACATTACTTTCACCCATAGATCTTGATAAATATAGTTGGGATGGGCTTTCCAATATGAAGAGCTGGAAATGAAGCAAAATGAAAATGTTGGTTGTAGAGCATCTGCCAGAGCAGTTCTTGATGGGCTGTGCTAAACAAGTGCATGGTGCTGGTGCAACATTTCAGTGTGACTGGAGGGTGTTTTTCGCAATGTGTCCACAATTTTACCCCTCTCCAGCCTGTTAAGTACAAGTCCTGGCTGTTGTTCAAGAGTAGCATATTTCTTCTAAAGAGAGGGACTGGAATTAGGATGATATTTTAGCTTGACTGTTTGGAAGCTTTTTTTATGAAGCTTTAAGTTTACTGCACACCCCCATCACACCTACACACACACAGAGTAGTTTTTGAATCAGCAGAAGGAGGTGGTGGCTGAAGAACTTTCTTGCCTTGTCCATCAGGAATTTAGCCCCAAACGAAAACAGCTGGGCCCTTGGCCCTATTGGAAAGGTGTTTGCTGGCTGTTACTAAAACACCTCTGTCTGCACCGGGTATGCAATTCTTCAGTAGAGATGTGGTCATTGTTTAGCCAGTACAACAGTACTAAACACAGCGAGCTGATCTGCGCTTTTGATTTTGTTTAGTCATCAGAAACATCTTCCTCAAAATGTAAATCACTCTTTCATGTACCGATATGAAGGTTTTATTTAATGTATAACTGACTCTTTATTAGCATCAATGTTGTGATATTGCATGTTAATGTTTTCCCATGTGCTTTGCAGGGAGGAACGGGTTCAAGTCCTTTTCCCTGTGAAGTTTACAGAGATGTGTGTGTTGTGATTTGGGACAGGAGGTCTTTGTCCTGTGCGTTGCCTCTGTACTTCTGTTGTACATCAGCTGAAGTTTGCTACTTCTGGTGGCTTTTGGGAGGCTGAATGTTGTGTGAATGACTGTATAATTAGGTGTTGAAGAGTGTCTTTTTAAAAGCTGTGTGGGCAAGAGTGTTTGCCAGAAGAACAGCAGGTGGTGATGGCTGTTTTCAGTAAAAAGTATTAAGAGCATAGTTTCCATTTTAATAGAGTTTTGAAGACACTGTTCAGGAAGAGACTTCTGCTGAAGTCAGATTTCAAAAATATGCCCTTTACCATTGAACATGAGGTAGAGGATTGAAAAATGGAGAATGTGAAAGTTCCAGTAAGAGACAAGAAGACATCACTAAGATGTGCTTAAGGTGAGTTTAATGTTTACATGTTTGTATCTTAGTGGGATTTCATTTACAATCTATAGTAGAATTCTGCTAAGCCTTATCTAATTTCAGTTCCTTCTTAATTTCTACTTAAAGCTTCTTTGTAATTTTGTTAAAATTTCATTAGTAGGATTGTAGTTACATGTGTGAGTGCAATTATTAATGTTTGTTTTCTTTGCATTAATGTGCAGCTGAAAGCAGTAACAAGACTTAATAAACATGGAGTTTAATTCTTTGGAATTTTTTAAATTAAAAGTAGGATTTGAGTTTTGTAGCTGTTTGAAGATGTGTAGGCATGTACTGTCCTTGTACATGAGCTTATTTAAAGGGATTTAGAGTATTCCTCATTTACTGTCATAACAAAGGTGATTGATCCTATGGATCCCTGGTGCAATTCTTGTTCTTTTCCATGTTCACTACCTTTACAGCTTTGGTTTACTCTTTGTGTCACCTGGAATTAATCCAGACAAATTCCCCACTGGCAATTCACAGAATAAATGAATGCCAAGCAGACTAAGTCTGTGATGTTAAACTACTCCTGAATGCAATGTCTTTCCTGTTTTCCAAAGACCAACTTTGCTCTGTTGACCCTGAAGCTTCCAACGCAACACAATTTGTTCCACTTGCTGCTGCTCATTTAGAATCAGCCACTGGTGTCAGATTTACTTTCCCTCACGCAGTGGAACAGAAACTTTGCACTGAATATGCTGAGTGGGTGAAGTGTTTTTATTCACATGTATTGCAATCAAATTGTGTAGTACCTGATGGGTGGCACTTACATGTATATACATATGGTAATACAGTATTTCATAATGCAGAGTTGGGACAAGCTTGCACAGAGATGGGGTTCCAATCTTTTCAGAAGTACCAAAAACTGGAACTACTTGTGGCCTCTGCATGTCCAAAACTGGTCAGAACCTCTGTAGCTCAATCCAACCCTGTGGCTCTGCTTTGTTCCTCGGGGTGCGTAGGGGGAGCTGCACTCTGATCCTGAGCTCCCCCTTCCACAGAGCCCTGTAGAGCAAGGGTTGCTTTGACAGCCTAGAACTGGACTAAATAATGTGCACAGCAGGCATAATCTTGTGTGTGTCTGGGACAAAGGCGAATTTCTGTTGAAACTCGCATTTTGATAGCTTGGACAGTAAATGCAATAACGGCTGTGCTCAGTTTGAAGTGTGAGTTTAATGGTTCCCCTGTCCTCTGGAATGTTCATTTGAAAAGACTGTAAAATGCAGAACTTACATATCCAGCTGAAAGCTGGATAAAGGTACAGGACAATAGTTCACCCACTTTTCTGTCCTTTGCTGTGCAGGGAAGTGTTTGTCGATAGTGCCCCCAAACTGCATTTAATATTAATTTAATACCTCACATCAATATCTGCCTGGGTCTGGAGCCAGTCTGACAGTCTGCCTGCTCTCAGCAGCTGCTTGTCCTAAAGCAAGAACCAAATTGCTGCCCAGGAGGGAAAGGCCTGATTCACCTCCCCAGTCCTGGAACTGCTGACCTGGACTAGCTGTAGTCAGGACAAGGAAATTGTCTGGAGAGCTCCTGTTTGCCTGAGTAAAACTGGAGGGAGAAAATGGGGATCCACCAGAAAGTGCAACTTCCAGCCTCTGTTTATGAATAGAGTTCATTTTAGCAGTCCTGGTTTTGGGAGGAAAAATTCACAATAAGAAGTCCCGGAGCCTCAGAGTGATGCTACATTAGAGCCTGGTGGTGCTTTACAATGGCTTTGGAGTTCATGTGCAGATTTTCCTTTGCAAAGTTACCAGAACATGCCCCAAATCCCAGTAATGCCTGAGTTTCCTAGACCTTAAGAGCTACTTCTGCTAATATTTGTTGGCTGTTTGGATCTTGCTTCTTTTGAAATTCTGTTAAAGATGAGGCTAATAATCTCCTGCAGCTTGTCTGTCACAGCATTTGGTATCAACTTAATTATGCAAATCTGCAATTCCAGAATAATGTGGGATCCAGGCCAAGGCTCTTTTAATTAGAAGTTTGGGTGTATTATTCTGTATCTCAGGAAGGCTGTCTTCAGGAAAGGGAGTAATTAGAAGCCTTCACAGTGCGTGGGTCTGTGTTGTTCCTTGAGCTGGAGCTGGCCTGGCTGGCGGGGTCAGCACCTCCTGGGGACTGGCTCTTATTAGCACTCGGCAGGGAGCAGTCACACCCGGGCTGCTGCTGGCCTTCCAAGAATCCTGCTCTGAGTGCCCTTCCACAATGCCAAATGTGAGCTGGTTAAACAAACACTTCGCTGGGCCCTGCAAGTCTTGGGTTTGTTCAGATCTGCCGGTGTTCTTTTGCTGGAAGATTTTTAATTAACATTAAATCTTTCAGAAACAAGTCCCTGGAGCTGGGCACATAAATTCACATGTAGCAAGCTGACCTCCCCCTTGTCCCACTCTGACCTGTGGGAGTGTGACACTGGGGATGTGGCAGAGGGATCCTGGAGATGCCATCTTGGGTCAGTGCTAAATGCTGGCTCTTCAAAGTCAGGACACCACAGGAAAAGCTGAGAGAGTTGGGCTCGTTCAGTCTCAGGAAGGCTGAGAGGGGATCAAATCAATGTCTATAAGGGACTGAAGGGAGGGTGTCAAGAGAATGGACCAGGCTGTGCTCTGTGTGTGAAGCAATAGGACAAGAGGCAATGGCAGAAACTGATGCCCAGGGAGGGAGGTTGGACCAGATGCCCCATGGAGGTCCCTTCCAACCTGGCCCCTCCCCTGATCTTTGTTACAAATACTTGATCCTGCTATAACCTCCAATTGGCTCATTACGTTTAGTGGGTCTTGTTTTGGGTGCACGGAGTGTCTCGGCTTTTTAAAAAAGTATTTTAGACAAACTGAAAACTGAGTTAAAATGGTGCCATCTGCAGGTGCCCTGTAACTGGCTGAGGACACATAACCTGGTGAGTTGAGTATGACAACCAGCCAAGGCCATGCAGTGCCTTTCTGCAGCACATTTGTTAGTACTGGGAAGCTCACCTCTGTGTCTCAGTGCTGCTTTCAGCCTTGCCCTTGTCCCTGCATCACCTGCTGACAGACCCTTGCTGGATCACTACTTTCTGATAGCTGGCTAAAAAGAAGAAATAAGAACAGCTTGGGAAAGAAGGCTACTTAAATAAATGCAGTAGTTAGATGGTGTTTGGTCTTTTGGTCATTGGGTCTTTAGTTCCTCCAAAGTGGTGATGGATTGGAGTTACAGGGTTTGAAGCCAGAGACAACCTCTGAAAAGACTTTTGTATTCAAGTAAGGCCTTAATCTTGATTTTTATCTCAGTACTGTGTATGCTGTGTATAACTGTCACCTACAGGTTAATTTAGTAGTTTTGTGCTTGTTATAAGCAGAGCTTGAGATTGGTGTAAAACAAAAAAAGTTTTTAAAAGAAATTAGGAAGCCTGAGTCATGTATTTAATGAGGCCTTCTCCCGAGGTGCTTAGGTAATACATACTCAGTCTCTCTCCAGTTAATTACGTTCCAATAATCTTTGTAAAGTACCTTCCTTACAGATGTTGCTCTGAACTTATTAAATCCTGTGATGCATCATCAGTGTTGGTGGTGTCAGCTGGAGCAAAGAGCTCTTTGCCCTTTGGAACAGTGCAGAGGACTAAACACAACTCAGGAATTGATTATGAAAAGGAATTTTTAATTAAATTAATTAAAAGCCTTTCCACTGTAGAATTTTAGACTTCCAGCAGGCAGTATTCTCTGAGGTTTCATACCATAAAGTGTTTATTAGTTGTTTATGTTTGGACTTTAATTTGTGCGGGGCTTACCAGTGTGTGCATTAGTGCCAGTTCATATTTGTCCTGCTCTTACACACAGCTGGAGTGCCCCACAGCTTCCTCTATGTTCTGCTGTGTTACCAGTCACTGCCAGGTGGGAATGGGGCCCTGATTTTTTTGAGTCCCATATCAGAATTGTTCACCCCTCCTCCCCTCAGCAAAGCCACTTTTCACATACCATTGAACTGCTATTTTTCTGATCTCTTGAAGAGATCTTTCTTGGCGTGTTCAGTAGGTCACTGTGAAAAATGTGCTTTTCCCTTTGGCGGCCAGACTGGGAAGCTGGGGGAAGGGGAGGCAGAGAGGAAGGCAAGGACTCATTCCATTCAGGATCAGAGTGAAATCAGCACTTTGCTTTTCTTAGATGACCCAGCAAAAGCCAGCACTGTTCTGGTGGCAGCCATCCCTGTTCCCCTGAGCCTAGCAGTGGATGAAGCTCTTAGCTCAGCAGCTGCAGCAGGGAGGGCCTTTGCACCCAGGCTTTATCCCAAGGCTTGGGGGCACTACATTGGACACAAAGGGAGGGCATGAGGATACCCTTGTCCGAGGCTGAGGAGCCTGGTTTGGGCCCTTCCCGAAGGATATTGAGTAGTCAGAGCAAGGGGACGAGAACAGGAAGGTTCAGCTGGGTGGTGGGGCTGCCCTCCTCTGAGGAACAGGGTCAAACAAAGGCTGAGCTTCACTCCCATGCTCCTTGCAGGAGGACTGGTGGGTGCTCCTGACCCAGAGCTGCTGGGGAGCTGAGAACCAGCCCTAAAACTGTTCTCCAGACAGCTTCATTTCAGAACTGAGATTGTTTCCGTGTGTCACCCCTGCAAGCACAGCAGAAACACATGGTGGAGGATTCAGGATTTGGCCCTTTTTGTGAGTAAGGCTCAGGTTTTTGGCTGCTGCAAAAACAGGAGAGATGCTGCATGCCTTCAGCAGCCTCTGTGGGAGGCACCTACCCATCTGGAAAACAATTTGGCTCCCCCTGGCCACAGCAGGAGCTGGAGAGGGCCGAGGTTTCTGCATCATTCCCTAACCAGCCCTTGCTCTCCATCTGCTCTGCAAGAATTCTCATCTTCTGTCACCTTCACCCCAGAGCTGCAGCTGCCCACCAGATTTTACCCAGCAGGCTGGAGCAGGGCTGGGGCTGAGAGCTGCCAGCAGCAGTGATGGCTCTGCACCAGGAGAGCCTTGCTCCTCCTCAGTGCCCTGAGTGGGAGCAGCTTGCAGGGCAGGACTGGGGGTCCTGCTCCCAGAGAGGGGGCTGTGGGGCTGTAGCAGCCCAAGGATCTTCACCTGGGCTGGGAATGGGGGACCCTGCTCACAGGAGCTGCTTCCAGCAACAACCCAAGGCCTGATGAATTGACTTTCTTCAGGGGTTTTTTGTGTTTCAGTGTTTTCCTGTACAGGCAAATTCCCCTGTTCTTCACAGGCAGGAAGGCAGATGACTGCCTGCCCCTGCCCTGTAGCAAGGAGTTGATGAATCATTTCCTTTTCCATATTTTAGTGAATTGTGTTGTTCAGAGCTCATCTAGAGCATTTTAATGTTTTCAGCACTTGCACTCTTCACTCTCTTCCTGCAATTGTCTGAAGGCTGGATTTTGTTTTTGTCTCCCTCCCAACAGCAGTTACTTGCTTGAAGTGTTGCAGGTGGGTGCAAAAGAATCTTTTTCCTCATTTTCTAGACAGTCTTTTTTAATTTTTATTGTACATAGGTGTCAGTGTAGCTTTTAAAGCATGAATGTGTGTTTCTACCAGTGGGAGAGATCTCCCTAAAGCAAACCAAGGCACTGTTGCTTATACCTTTAGACCTTGGAGATTTTACTTAGTTGAATATAAAGTTAGGGTCATATTAAAAAAAAATAGTTCTGAATTTTCAGAATTTTGAATAACAGACTTATTGATGCTGGGATTTCTTAACAGTGAACCAGTGCTTTGTGTGCTTGGCTGTTTGGAGGGAAGTTGGCACGTCAGCAGAGAGAGATGTGCTGCCCTTAATTAGATGGGCCTGCACAGATCACCAGAGGCCCCAGGTTTGATTTAAATACTGGCTACAGTGGGGGCAGCTCTGCACAGGAAGTGGGTTTGGCCTGACCTGTATTGTGCTGCTGCTGGGCTGGCAAATAGGGGGATGAAAGGACAGTGTGATTTATTGTTCACACTAGAAGAGAGCTGGAAAGCAGTGTATTTTCAGCAATCCTATTGTAGCTTATGCAGTAAGCTAATTACCAATATGTAAACCCAAGGAGCAAGAAAAAAAAACCCCTTGGACTTGGATTAAGGCTGCTGATTACATGGGTATCTCAGGGAAAAAAAACACTAAAGGGGGAAAAAGAAGTAAAGAGGGCACTGAGAATGGGAAGCCTGGTGCCCAGCTTTTATGGGCTATGTACAGTAACCCAGGACCTGGTTTCCAGTTAGGCAGGAAGTTACCTGTGTTGTGAAGGTTGTAACTGGGAATCAAGGCTTTTTCCCAAAGCTCCTCTTTCCTGATTTATATCTGCCCTTATTGTTATCTGTTATGTTCACACGGTTGGGTTTTTTCTTTTGTTATTTTGTTTTCCTTCCTTGTTTTCAAAGAACAGCTTATCTGTGTGCCCCAGAAGGGTGGGACTCAGAGATCACAGGCTTTTTACAATGAGCCAGAGCCAGCCTGCCGACTACAAGGAAATTTGCTGAGCGTTTCAGCCATGAGTGCCACATGGGCTTTGCAAAAGGCAGTGATTGCCGCGGTGGGACTGGGCTGGGTCCGGAGCGGCCACTTCCACTGCCGGGAGACAAGTGAGCATCACCTCACCCTGGGAAATCGCTGCTGGAGACTCTGCTGTCCTGTGTTGTGAACGGTAGGAGGATGCAGTGCTGCTCCTGGACACTTGGGTGGCAGGTACTCAGTGCCCAGAGCTAGGAGTGAGCCTTGAGCCGAGCTCCGCTGGGATGTGACCTGGGACCGCTCGCTTAAAGCCTTGTCACCCTGCACCTGGCCCCTCTGGGGCACACTGTGCTCACCCACGTGTTTCATCTGCTTACTGCAAAGCCTGTGGGAGTCCAGGCTCATTCTCTCCAAGGCTCAGAGTACACCCTTGTGCTCCCGAGGCAGAGTAAAAGGAAGGCACCAATTTGTCTGGTTTGATTTTTTGCCCGGAGTGTTTGCAATGGATGATGGAGCAGAGTCTCTGATGACCGTGCATCTCCTCACCCATTTGGGACGTTCAATCCCTCTGCAGCAAACTCTGGATAGGCTTCTGGAGTGGCTCTGCCTGGACATTCGCCTTTTCCTGGTGTCAGAGCGAGTTCCTCCGCTGAGATACTACGAGAGATACCGCAGGAGGAGCTGCAGCTTTCCTGGGATCTCCATCCTCCTTTTCCTGCACGAGGACTTGGGAGAAGAGCGGATCTTCCAGGTGCACGAGCAGTTCCAGCGCCCTCCCTGGCGCTGCCAGCGTGCCCAGTTTGCCAGTTCCCGCTGTGCCCCGTCCCAGCAGGAATTCTACGGGCTGGAGGAGCAGCTGCCCGTGTGGGGCATCAGGCGGGTGCGCCGCGGCCCCGAGATCCTGCGCGTCACCCTGCACTGCAGCTTCGACAACTTCGAGGACGCGGTGAGGCTGTACGAGCTGATCCTGCGGAGGGAAGGCAGCGTGCAGAAGGGCACCCTGTGTGTGTTTGTGCTGCACTCCGGCCCACACGCGGCCGTGCAGCTGTGCCTGAAGCAGCTGCCCATCGGGGTGACGGCCGAGCCCCCCGAGTCGGCGGCCCTGCAGTTCAAGGTGCAGGAGATCGGGCAGCTGGTGCCCCTCCTGCCCAACCCCTGCGTGCCCATCAGCAGCACCAGGTGGCAAACGCAGGACTATGAAGGAAACACAATTCTGCTCAAGGTATGTGTCTGTGGGGCTCTTTTATCCACTTGTTTACAAGGGAAGCAGGACTGGTTCAAAATGGAAATAACGATTTTGTTTGTTCATGTTCATTTTGTTTTGGATTTGTGAATGCAGTAATCGGTGTCTGCCGGTGCTGCGATGCTGTTGATAAATATAAGCACTGATCCTTGCAATGTTTTTATACAGTTAAATTAACATCATTACTGCTTCCCTGAAATGCAGATTATTGATGTTTTCTAGGGCATACTAGCTTAACATCTTCCCTCCTCTGCCTCAAAAAATGATTGTAGCAACCTAATCTTTTTCTGATAAGTCATTGCTGTATAAATGTTTTTCAAAGTAGATTTTTGGCATCCAAAACCAGAAGTTTTGTAAGTGTAATGTTGATAGAGCACTGCCTGCAATTAAGGTTGTGAGCTCACAAGTGAGTTGCAGTCGGGCAAAAGTGGCAAGGAGATGTGTTCTAGGAAATCTCTGCCTTTCTTTTGAAGTGTGCAGTCCAGAGGTTATATGAATACAAATTAAAAAAAAAAAAAAAAAAAAAGAAAGAAAAAGACAGAGTCTGTGCTGAGATCATATGTAGTGAGGATTACATATGTGAGTAGAATGGAAGTTTGGATTTCTTTCCATTCTAATAACCCCTCCCACCTCTGGTTATTTTTCTTGTAATTTGGATTTTAAATTGTTTGACCTTTTTCCTCCCAGAAGTTCTCTGCTAAAGTTAATTACTTGGTTCAGCCTATTTTTGTGCTGCTCTGAACACTAATCTTAGGGCAGCCCTTGCTGCCTCATTCAATATCAATTTATAAAGTGGTTTTCACCCTCTTGGAGTGGTCAAGGCCCTGGGTATCTTCATATAGCTTTGAAGTTGGTCCTACCTGGAGCAGGGAACTGGGCCAGGTGACCTCCAGAGGTCCCTTCCTAAATTACTTTGTGGCTCTTCCTGCTATAGATACAAGATCTTTGAGCTGACAGATGTACACGAATTCACTGGCAGGAAATTTGGGAGCTTTTTTGGGGCTGTGACCATGCTGTACTGTGCTCCTTGCAAAGGAAGGTGTAATCCACTTGAACTCGAGGATGTATCTTGTGTCCAAGCTCCAGACAGCAGGCTGACAGCCCAGTGCTTTACTCTGCAACTCTTCAGCCCATACTGTAAATCTTTCTTTTGAGCATCTGCATTTACCCCCTGGCCTGACCTCCTGCCATACCCCAAACTAAATCCCAGGCTCTGCTCACAGACTCCACATGGAGTTGTCACTCCCCCTGAAGCCCCTTGTTGTAACTGGCGGTGGCTGTCCTTTCCCAGTGTTTATCGAGGTTTCCCTGGAGTGCATGTGGATTTTTTGTACCCACAGCCTCCTTCGGCAGGGAGTTCCCCCGGTGACTGACTCAGGCTGCAGGTGACCCCAGCACAGCGAGGCTGGAAGAGAGCATCATCATTAGTTAAGGTAGAAATGTGTGATAACCGGCTTCTCTTTCATTTTCAACAGGTTCAAAGCAGCTCCAGGACCCTCGAGACAAACACCGGGCTTTCCCAGCAGCATGGTAACACAGGCAGTGGAAGAATCCCGCGGGACAGTGTGCCAGCCCCTCTCGCTGTAAAACAGGGCGATCGTGGGCGGAGGAGCCGGGAGGTCACAGCTCCGAAGGGTAAAACCGAATGTGCCCCAGGTGAAGCATCCCTGGGCTCCGAGCGGGCGGGCAGTGCCCTCCAGAGGCCCCTGCGCTCTGCCCCCGGTGTGGCCGCCCCGCAGCAGGGCTGGGCAGCGCTGTGGCTGCGCGGGCGGGCGGGCCGGGCGCCGCGGGGAGCCGAGACCGACGTGGACACCGGGCTGGCCGTGCCGAGCCCTGAGAGCGGCCGCTGCCCGCTGAGCCTGTTCCCCGGGGCCCTGCGGAGCAGCCTCCGGCCGCTGACAGACCCGGGAGCCGGCACCGGCAATGCCCTGCCCGGCCCGGCCCTGCGAGCCCCGGCCCGGAGCGACGGGACCGCGCACGGAGCCCCGGCCCGGCCGGACAGAGCCCCGAGCTGCAGGGACAGAGCCCCGCACGGAGCCCCGGCCCGGCCGGACAGAGCCCCGAGCTGCAAGGACAGAGCCCCGCACGGAGCCCCGGCCCGGAGCGACGGGACCGCGCACGGAGCCCCGAGCTGCAGGGACAGAGCCGCGCACGGAGCCCCGGCCCGGCCGGACAGAGCCGCGCACGGAGCCCCGGCCCGGCCGGACAGAGCCCCGGGCTGCAGGGACAGAGCCGCGCACGGAGCCCCGGCCCGGCCGGACAGAGCCCCGGGCTGCAGGGACAGAGCCGCGCACGGAGCTCCGGGCTGCCCCCCGCCAGCACCGGCACCGCCAGCAGCGGACGAGGAGCAGGAATTCTATATATGACCGAAACGAAACGCGCCTGATGGACTCGTGCTTGGCAAAGGACAGCGGAGCGCTTTGGGAAGTGCTGTGACTGCTGCTGCTCTGTCGCTGTGACATCCCACTAGGGGTCACTGAGGCAGACACTGAATTTCCATGGAGAGATGCTAAGGAGGCTGCAGGCAAAAATAACACTGTATTTACAGAAAGCTGATGTTTTGGTTTGGTTTTTTAATGCGCAATAGGTGAGGAGTATGTTGTGCAATGAATAGGAATAAGCCATGTGACTCCTACAGCTGTTCTAAGATGCTAAAAATTAGTGATGTCTTCAGATGGGTTTTGAAGGTGCAGCTTGGCTGAGCTGCCCAAGCAGCTGGATGTCCTCAGCTGTGGGAACTCACAATCCCTTGCTAGGACAAACTGGAACAAGGTCGTGGCATGGTCACAGGTGGTCATGCTGGTTTTCCTTTGTTGGTATTTAAAATCTATGCGTGTTGTCAGTTTTATGCAAGATTTGAAACATAAGAATATTCTTTGAAATATTTCTATTGAGACCTTTTTCCCAGCTCAGCACAGTACATGCAAAAACCACACACTTGAAGAGAAGTGCCAGTAAAACCTGCTGCTGCCTATTCATTTGACACTTAAAATAAACACAGCAACAGGCCAGGCTTTGTTAAACCAGTGTGCAATTAGCAGGCAATCTTAGCTGGTTTTTAATTAACAGAAGACAAGAGAAGTTGAGAGTCTTGGAGGGAATTGCTAAATCCTCAAGAGTAAAAAGGATGGGAGAAATGAAGTCATGATTCAGCATCAACAGATGCTGAAATAACTCCCATCTTGATCAGTTTGCTTTCTCAAGTAGGATTAAATAAATCTCAGCGGGAAAGAGATGGGAAGAATATGAAGGAGGAATGAAATTATTCAAAGAAGAGCCCCACCTGGGGATACTTACCTTCCAAACAGTACCACAAAAAGGTATTTTCTCCCTTAAATATATCTGAATTCTGGAGGGGATATAGGGAAGTCCCTGCTCTGGGCCCTTCTAGCTGGTTCTGCCCTGCCAAGTAATGCTCATGAACCCTTCAATTTGAGGACCAAAACCTACAGAACAGGACATTTCATTCACTGGACACTTACAAACATCCCCCAGGTTTTCACAATTATGGATGGGATAATCATGAACTGGGAATCAAGGCAGAAGTGGGATTCCTGGGAGAAACAGCTTTAAAGAGAGATTTCATGGCCTTCTCTCTATTCTCCCATGCCAAGGTACTTGAGTGTGACTATTTAGCATAATCTTATTTTACGTAAAAGAAAGAGGCAGAAGGTCAGTATCTAGCCTGGGGGAAATTCTTCATCATTGGGAAAAAAAATGGGACAAGTTTCACCTTGCCTGTAAGAGATCATGGAAAAGGGCCTTGAATCAAAGGAAAATGGCTCTGAAAATACTGCTTCTAACAGTGAGCATGTAAAATCTGTGTATTTTAAGCACAGGATATATCCAGTACAAATTCAGTGTTACACAGGCAGGTGTGCAGGGTGTGTTGGGTCAGAGGGCACATTTCTCCATGGACAGACTCAGTAGTGGAAGGCAAAGGTTCCCATTTTCCAGAGTGTTCGTATCTCTGCAACCTCTATTTTATACTTCCTTGCACACTGTGCCATTTCTTCCAGGATTTAAAAAAAAGTCTAACAAGGAGCACGGCTTGGTAGGGTGTGCTGGAGATCAGTGTCCCAAGCACCCTGAGAGAGAGGAGCTTCCTGATAAGGAGGCAGGGAGAATGGGTGCCTGAGGTGTGTGGGGCTGGCAGCGAGCTCAGCCAGGGCTGCCCATCCCCTGTGCTGTCCCAGCAAAGCACACAGGGGAAAACAGCCTTGGTGGGAAACTGAGGAGGGAGTTGGACAAGTTATGCTGAGAGGATCATGTATCACAATGTAGGGGGATAGAAAATAAGAAATAAAGGTGGTATAGAATGTAATCTTACCCCCTAAAGAGTTGCAGCTGAGCCAGTTATTAAGGATTGGAGCAGGCCTGATGTTAACAGGCCACAGCTGTAGCCAATAAAGAAGAGTGTTATAAAAGAGTGGATTGGTTGGTTGTGAGGAACTGGATTCAGTGCCTGGAGGAGCTGCCTGCAGAAAACATCAAGGAGGTATGAAACTCTAGCAATATGGAGCCCTTGCAATGTAATGGCAATAGAGCTCTTGCAGTATAATGACAACATCACAACACTGGATGAAGGGAAATGCAGTGGGATTTTTACCTTTGGTGTGTTGAGCTTGGTATAAGGGACTCGGGTGGGAATGGCTGTGACCTAGCTGTCACCATTGGGGTCGTGGTGCTGTGGGTGCTGAGCTGCTGATTCCTTTGATGGACAGCAAGGTGGGCAGCATTGATTAACACCCTGTAACTGAGATTCTAATTTTGAGGTGTGTGCTTTTTGGGGGACAGTGGGATCCTGCTTTGTTCCAGGCAGTGCCATACCAGGAGTGGGGATGTGGGGACTCCTGTGAGCCACGGGTGACCCCAGAGGGGGCACAGATGCTGCCATGTACCCACAGGGGATGGTGATGAACAGGCCCATCCGAACTGAAAGGCTTTTCTCCTGGGTCCCTGGCACAGTCTGGGTGATGGAGGGAGGAAACCTGTCCTTGCAGGAGCAGGGTGTGTGCTGAGAGAGCGAGCCGTGACACTGGGCTCACAAGATGCAGGAGAACTTGCTCTGGGTCACTTTAATACAACCTGAAGGGAAGGGGTGAGTGCTGTTGCTTTTTTTTGTTTAGCCCCTGGAAGCAGTAATTTTGTCTTTTGTCTCCTCTGGGGGAAGCACAGTGGTGTTTCTGAGGGATGAGGTGCCTGGGAGCAGCAGAAGCACTCCCTGGTGCCTGGATACCAGCACCAAGGCAGGGAGGCTCCCTTGCTCCCCACTCCTGCCATGGTGTGGGCAGGAGCCAGGAAACCCCTGCCGTGGTCAGTGAGGGCACAGGCTCGGCCTCTCGGGCTAAAGAGAACCTGGCAGCCTTGATTCTTTGGGGAAGCACATGCTGAAAGTCCTTTTCCCTGAATTCTGGGCCAAATTCAGCTTTCACGAATGCCTCGGTAAATCCTGAGGCAGTTCTGTGAGCACAGCCGAACTCCCAGATTGACACTGTGGGGCTGGGCTGGGCCTTCCCTTCTCTCCACCCGTGTTGGTGCCTTCCCTTCTCTTCTCTGCACCCAGTACAAACAAAGCCTCGCAGCTGCTTGGTAGGGGACAACAGATGTTTCAGAAATCTCATGTTTGTGACGGGAACACAAACCAGAATTTCTCTTTTGCTGAAGGCGAGTGTGGCAGCTCCAGCCCCTGCCCGGGCTGTGTGTAATTGGTGCCCACCTGTGTCACCTGTGCAGGGCTGGGGCAGTGATGGTCACCTCCTCTGCTGTCACCTCTTGTTTCTTGCAGATTTCCAGATTATTGCTGTTATTGTTACTTTGTGTTATTGCTGTTATTGTTGCTGTTATTGCGGTTATGTCTGTCGGGTTTCCGTTGTCCCGAGTGTCGCGGTGCGGGGCCGGTCGGGCTGTCCCTGTCACTGCAGCTCCGCCTGCTGCCCGCACACGGCATCCTTCCCCCGCCGTGTCCGTCACTCGGGATGAGATCATTCATCATTTATTAGATGCTCAAAATTTACCGGAGAATTGCTCTTGGAAAGGGACAGCGAACATAAAAGATTTTGCTAAAATTTCTATGACAAAACATGAAGTTAAACAAAACTCATTTTTTGTCTATCTTATAACAAGTACCAATGGCACAAACAGAAGATGTCATTATAGAACCGATCCTATTCTTGATAAACAATGCACTATTTTACATAATGTGTCTAAGCAGACATTCAAAAGGGACAAGCAGTAGCTTTTAGCCCCTATCAGTTTTTGTTATTTTTCAGAAATTTTTGGCATAAGTCGCATTTTTTTAGTCTTTTCATTGGATTGTTTTACAGGCTGGCATAATCAGAATAATTTAGCCTTTTTAACTCTATAGCAATTAACTGCTAAAACTCAGTTAATCTTTTTATTTGAAAAAGTTTTGGTCATCATTCATCACCCACACACATGGATATAGTCTGATTAATCACATTAAAGATCAGAATATTTGGTCATCAGAGAAGATGTTATTTAAAGGACCAGAATAGGAACATTAAGTGTCAGAAAGGCATTTCTCTGCACTGCTATGTACAGCAGCAGCTCTCCCAGCCCAGCTGTGCTCCTGCATGTCTGAGCTCCTCATGGAGCTTTACTCCCTGTCCCCACCCTCCCAGCAACCTGGGCTTTTAATCCTCCCTTTCAGTAACACAAAATTAACCTGATAGATTAGGAAGCAATAGAGGTACTAATAACAAAGAAAGCCCATTTCTCTCTCATTCATTAATGTTCTCTGACAGCAGAGTAGTCAGTTAGGGAGATCTGTCATGTAAGTGACAGGGAAAATAGAGTTCTTCTTAATGTGTTTTATTGTTTTTTGGCAGCCTCAGCCAGTGATGCTGTGCAATGTCAGGTGCAGTGGTTACTGTGCATCTGCTGTGTGTGAGAATAGTTGATACAGTACTGACAAGCTTGCTACAAAGATGTTTTACTAAAAAGTGCTACGAGTTCTTCCTTTTCACCAATAGTTGAGCACTGAATGATCACTCTAGTTCAGATGTGATGGAGCAGGGCAGGGATGAGGTGAGGAGTGGGGCCTTTGCTTTGGCAGAGCAGGAGCAGATTCGGAGCATTCCAGGTCATGTCTGTCACTCTGTGCCTTGTTTGCAAAGTGGATTATGAAGCTCAAAGGCCCTGAGGCTTTGCTTTTCTCTAATCAGGAACAGGAAACTTCTGTGGCAGCCCAAGGGATGCCAAAGGAGAGGTCTGGGCTGTGAGAGGGACACAGAGGGCCTGGGGTCTCCCTGTGGTGCCCTGTCTGTGTGGCACACATCCTTCTCTTCCCTCCCATCACTCATGTAGGCTGGCAGTCAGGAGGATTCTCTGCAGCCCCTTCTGCCCATGGTGCTGCTGCCACTGCAGCCTGGAGCTCCTGCCCATCCTTCCTGGCACTCCTGCACTCAAACTCAGCCTTGCAGCAGCTCTGTGGGCCTGTGTGCTGAAGATGTAAGGTCTTGCTGCTGAATTTTGCTGAGTGAGCCTCCAGATATCAGTCCTGCCATTCTGACAGATAGGCTGGGGTGGGACATGCAGGAGTGGAGCACACACAGGTTAGGGCAGGGGGCTCAGCTGGGATGGAGCTGCCCAGCCTGGGCATATTCCTGTTGGAGCTCTGCCTTGTCCCCTTCTCAGGACTGTGTTTTCCTGTTTTCCAGCACCTTTCTTTTGTCCTCAGGGAAATGAAAACTCATTTTTCCTTGTCTTCTGGGCCCTGCTATGGTAAGTGTGAAGGCACATCCCTGTCCCAGGGATGGACACCAGGGAACATGGAGGAGGCCTTGGCAGCAGGAGCTTCCTGAGGATGGGATGGGATGCCATTGCCTGAGTGCCCCCTGGGCCTTGGGAAGGAGCCTGGGGGTGACATGCTTCCCCCTGGCCCTGTGCCTGCTGCTGGGGCTGTGTCCCACCCTGCAGGGCTCGGGGGCTGGAGCTGCTCTGTGACCCCTGCACACGGAGGGAAACCGAAGGTGAGAGAACAAAAATGCCTTTTGAAGAGCTGCCTGCCACTGCAGCGTGTTCCTCAGGGTGAGCACTCTGTCAGGCCCCTCTCCTGGCACAGGAGCTGTGCCTGCAGCCTGGGCTTCAGCAGCCAGCTGTGTCCTGAACTGTGCCCTTCTCAGTGTCAGCTGCTCCCCACCAACTCTATTTCCAGCAAAAGTTGCTCATTTGCAATGCAATATCCTAAATTAAACACCCCAAACACTTGGTACCTCACTGAAGTGTCAGAAGTGTTCCCTATCCCCAAACCCTAACAGCAGAAATACAGAATACAAAACACAGCAGGTGTTACAGTAAGAGCTTCTTTCCTGTTCCCATGTGTTTGTCTTCTTTAGGTGCAGGGGATGCACCTGATCAACCTGTACTAAAAATTCAATTATCCTGTTTTTAAAAGAGAAACAGGGATCACAGCCAGGTTTGGGAGGGTATCTGGGGTAAGAATCAGTGTCCCAGGGAACATTCAGGATGGATCTGTGTCCCAGGCACTGCCAGGGGACAGTTTCATCTTCCATGGAATTTCTCAGCCTCCCATTTCAGCAGGCTCCTCCCGACAGCACAACTGCATTGCAGTTTGCTGTACTGTGCTTCTAATGTTTAATTCTTATTATTTCAGAGAGGTTTTGAGAGGTTTTCATCTCCCATTGAGCACTTGTATTAATATTCCAGCTCAGGATCCCAGTTTTGCTGCTGATTACAGGCAGGGACAGACACAATTCCTATTAGGGTGAATTTATATTCTTTAAGAGTCCCAAAAGCTTTCTTCTCCCCTATCACCCCTCTTCAGGCGCTGGCAGCCTGGCTGTGCTGGGAGGTGATTAGGTTTGTAAATTTGTTCCTGCAGACACTCAGTGACACTGTTCATTTTCTCATCTCCCTCGTGCCACTGAAGTTGTGACAGCCTCACTTCTTTAATTGGGACCATCTCCAGCAGCATCTCGGCACCAGAGGAAGCCTCACAGGGGGCAGCCTGGCAGGCAGGAGCTGCTGTTAGCTGCCACAGCTGGTGGAGATTGAGCCTCCCTTCCCAAAACTGGAGGAGAGGATGTGAAATCCCCTGACAGCTGACTGAAAGATGCTTGCTCTGAAGCAGCCTCCTGCCTGTTGGCCTTGCTGGGTTTCAGCACCTTGGTGAGGAGAAAGAGGATAAAATTTCTCCTTGTGCTCCTGCCTTAGGTTTGGCTCCCTGCTGCTCTCCTGGGAGTGCTGTGAGAGATGGAGGCATGACCCCTTCCAACACTGTCCCTTGTGCCACCGTGCTGGGAGCTGGGGTGGCCCTGCTGGGTGTGGGGCTGCTTGCTCAGGAGGGCTGGGTCTGCCTCAGGCTGAAGCTGCCACGCTCATGGCCCTGACAGGAGCCCAGGCCATCAGAGCCCATCCTGGTCCTTGCTCAGCTTCCCTCTCCTGCTGGCAAGGATGACTGTGTGAGCAGTTCACTCACCTGAGCCATCCTGGCCCCTCGCTGCTTTGTGAACCCAAACCTTCACCAGTGGATGGTTGAAGTGGGAGTGTGGTTTGTGCTTTTGCTTTACCAGAATTGGCTTTAAATGTCCCGGGGATTCTCAATTAAAACAATAAAAGAATGAGATTACACTAAAGGAAACCTCTGGGAGAACACAAAGGATTCTGAGTGAGCACAAAGGGAATGTATTTTGGCCATTCCAGTGGCTGGAAGTTTTATTTCCACTCTGGCAGCAGAATTAGGCAATCAGACCTTGGTTGTGTTCCTGTCCCTCCCTCATTTGTTGGCTGTGTTAGACAGAAGTGTCCTCTCAGGGTGTCCAGGTGTGCTGGGAGCAGCAGCAGCTTCCTCTGGGTGCAGAGCTCTGAACTGGAAATGGTCACTGGGGTGGCTGCACAAAACTGGCATGGATAAATGGGTGTTGTGACACGCTAGATGAAATGCAGCACTTCATGGCACTGATATTCCACTTCCTGGGCTTTCCTTGTCCCCTGTGCATGGTGGCTGCTGTGTGGCCTCCTGCCAGTCCAGCCAGCTCTTGAAGCTGTTGCTGCATCTCCAGAGGTGAGCAGTTGGAAGGTGACTGATCAGGCTGCTCCTGCCACCACCAGCAGTGCCTTGGTGGAGCAGTGACACTGCCTAGGCTGCACTGAGGGTCCCACTGGCCTTGGTGGCTGCTTTGGCCACACTGCTTTCACTGGCATGTTCAGGGGTTTCACACTGAGGAGGGCACTGGGCTCCCACCTCTGCAAAACCTTACAACTAGGACAGGCTGTGAGGGTTTCCAGGCACTCTGTGAGCTGGGACACCAGAGGAAGGGAGAGGATGAGAGAAGAGTTTCCCTGAGAATTTGACTGTGGTTTTCTCATCTTGTTTTAATTTGGAGCTACTGGGCTTTGTGGAGGGAACAGCTGATTGCAGAAATGCCTCATGCTGATGTTTACCAGATATTCTTTCTAGATGGGAAAGTCATTCTGTGTCATGAGAAATATCACAAATGTTGGCTTTTTTTGCAAGTTGGAGTGAAACCAGATTTCAGGAGGTTCATATTTCTCACAAGCTGGGAAGTGTGGCCACCCTGAGGTGCAGCTCCCTGACACCCACTGGAGCTGCTCAGCCACCTCACCCTGCAGCCCCTGGCACAAAGGGTTAAAGTGCCATGGGAGCCAAGCACGTTCTGGTGGGGAAGAGCAAAATTTTACTTCTCTGAGCTGCTTGGACTCAGCAATTGCTTCAGTGGAGACTTCTGTTTTCCAGTCTCATTGTTCAGCTCTGGTAATAACCTCTGTTGTGTTTACAAGCTCTAAGTGATGACAGGCCAGAAGCCTCCCCAGCATTTAATTCTTGCTGTGTCAGAGGAAGGCTTTGCCTGCCTCCATCAGCACCCAGGGCTCTCTGTCCTGCCTCTGCTTGCCCTGGAGCTGAGATGTGAACAAGCCCAGCCCTGGGCTGTCCCTGTGCCTCCCCACTCAGGGCATCCCTCAGGCATCTCTTATTCTAAGAGGTTGCATTTGGTTTGTAGTTTGCTGGCATTGGTAGGGCAGGTACTGTGGCATGGGCATCCTGAAGGACCCTCCTGCTCCATCTGTGCCTTGTGTGGTGTTTGTTCCTGGGTTTAGTCTGGACAGAGGGAATTGCTGCCAAGGCAGAGGTGACAGCAGGAGGTGTCAGAGGTGCAGTCCCTTGGCAGGCAGGCTCAGGTGGAGGGGCTGCCAGGTGCTGTGGGAGGACATGCCCAGGGCAGGAGCTGGTCCCTGCCCATGCAGCAGGGCAGGAGGAAGGGCTCCTGCTGCTCCCTGTGGTGCTGCTGGCACAGCCTGTCCCCTCTGATCGTGCCTGGGGAGTGCAGCACACCAAGCCAGCAGCCTGTGTGACCCTAGGCAGCACTCAGGGGCTGGGAGCAGAGAGCTTCTGGCATTCAGGTTCCAGAGTGGGAGCTGCCAGGCCAGCAGCCCCCACAGTACCAGGCAGGCTGCTGGCACCAGCTGGGTCACTTCCACTCATGGGGCGTGTAGGGAGCTGTGTTCAGAGAAAACCTGGAGCCTTTAGCCAAAAAAAAAAAAAAAAAAAAAAAAAAAAAAAAAAAAAACAGGGAGGAGAGGAAGGAAGGAAAACCCATAAAACACTTTCTTCTAATGTCTTGCAGATTCACAGCCCTTGCCCCACTCATCTGGCTTCTGGGTTTTATTTTCAGCTGTTTGATTAATGAGAGCATGTTCTGGGGCTTTTTGAAGCATGGAGACCACTTCCACCCCCCTGGTGCCTCATTCCATCCATGGTGAGCCAGCAAGGTGGTGCTGCCATGGGCTGTGCTCCCCAGGGAGGCTGGGGCTGCATGGCAAGGTACCACTCTCTGGAGCTGGATTGGACACAATTTACCAAAACCAGGGCAGGAGAGGATTTTTGTCCAGGTTTAATTTGAGCTTTCTGATGTAGCTGTGAGATCTGAGGGACTCCTGTATTTCCTGTGCTCTGCTGTGCTTTTATGGCAGGAGCAATGATAAGCCTCATACCAGGCTCGTCACCAGAGCCTGGGTGTGAGTAGTTTGTGAGGGAAGCTGTGCTGACAATGGAAATACTTCACAAGTATTGCAAAGGTTGAATGGAGATCCACACCCACCATGGACACCCTGGGCCTCTGAGAGGTGGGTGAGGATGGCAGTGCTGGCTGCCCACACCTGGTGGCCACCTAGAAACTCGTCTGTGTTTCTCAGTTGTTCCTCTAGGTAGGATTTGTGTGCAGGAGAATCTATCATGGTTTTGATTCAACACATGGTTGCTGCTCAGAAGGTGATTATTTGAAAGCATTTGCTCTATCTGTGTCTGTTTTGTGCTCTGTCTTGCTTGACCTATACCCACCAATGCACATTGGCACCCTCAGCCTGTCCATCCGTTATCATTAATGCTCCAGCATGTGGTTTTGCTTTATGGAGGATTGCACAGGGTTGCTGATGGTAATGGGAAA
This sequence comes from Ammospiza caudacuta, assembly GCF_027887145.1. Classification (NCBI taxonomy): domain Eukaryota; kingdom Metazoa; phylum Chordata; class Aves; order Passeriformes; family Passerellidae; genus Ammospiza; species Ammospiza caudacuta. The sequence continues at coordinate 11,178,814 of NC_080603.1, read as the reverse complement.
GGAGATGTTTTGGGCATGCAGCAGCCCCTTTTAACATTGACATTTTGGATGGGTTTTGAAAGCAGTCGCCCGTTGTATGTTCTAAAAGCTATTTGCCTGTAATCTTAAATTATGATAACAATAATAACAATAACCTTGCTGATGCAGAGGCTATGTGGGAGAAACAGTGAAAATTTACCACAAAGCTTTGCCAAGCTTGAAGTGGTTTTTTTTTCTGTTCTTTTTCTCCCTTTTAGTGATTGAAAGCCCTTTCTCCCAGCAGTGGCTGGCAGCTCCAGCTGTGCTGTGTCGTGGGGAAGCGGGATCTGGCTCCAGAGGCAGCAGGGTCTGGGCTGGGTCCTTTGGCAAAACACGTGGGAAGCAGCGCAGTCATTCCCCCAGAAATGTGGGGATGCAACTGGCCTTTGGTCCAGCAAGGTGACAGGGGAGTGACCACATCCCCTCCCCAGCCAGGTGTGCCCAGGGCTGATACCAATGCATGTGTACAGCTCACGGGGCCTGGCTTCAGGCCTCAGAATCCCTGTCTCATCCAGCAGGGACACTGCACAGCCATTCCTCAGGGACACCTGGCTCATCCACAGGGACACTGCACAGCCCCTCCTCATCCAGCAGGGACACTGCACAACCCTCCTCAGAACACCTGGTTCATCCAGCAGGGACACTGCGCAGCCACTCTGAGAACCTCTGGTTCCTCCTTCAGGGACACTCACAGCTGCTCCTGCTGGAGCGATGCAGGCCCCAGCCTGCTCCAGAGGGCAGGACAGCCATCGGTGGGGCTGCCCTCAGGTGCAGAGCTGCAGTTTGATGCCCCAGAAGCCACCAGGCCGTGGGTGAGGGCAGAGCTGGGCTGGCAGGGTGAGCAGCGAGCTCCAGATGCCGCTGGGATGCGGAGCCGCCGCGCCAAATTAATGAGATTGTCACAGGCCGGTCACGGCTGAGGAGCTGCTCCCGTCCCAGCCTCTGCAGAGAATTACCCTGCAGAGTGCCATTCCTCAGGCTTATTCTTAGCCTAATCGGGTGTACTTGGTTTGGTGTTTGGAAGTTGGATGAAAGTCAATTCATTTGAGTTTAAAATTCAGTCAATCAGATGTGGTTGGCTGAGTTGTTTTTTCTTTCACCTCACGCTTCACAGACATTTTGATGGTCGGCATTGAGAGCATTAGGGCTGAAGTTATCCAAACCTCTCCACTGGATAGGAAAATAGCATTATTCTCATTTTATCCAGAAGGAAATGAAAATACAGGGATTTTGTGTAGCTTGCCTAACATCACAGGGAGACTCCCTTTAACAAAAAACAGATCTCTCATCTCCTAATCTTACAGATTAAAAGTGACATCCTTCTTCCTTTATCCTTCTTTCAGACACTTCAAAACTTTGCACTAACAGTTTGTTTTTATAGACATGGCCTTGATAAGTGATTTCTTTGAGTAATAGCCAATTCACAGGCCATTGTTCAGTGGTAATGAGCTGGCTTAACATAAATTCAACAGCACGCCAAGACTCTACACCTGAACAGGCATCCAGAGGTTGGAACCCTGTCTATTATTTGAAAAAAAACAAACAAACACAACCCATTATTGTTTAGAAAGAAAGATGAGGACAAGTAGGAAGAGGATGAATGCAGAGTTATGGGATATGTACAAACTGCAGTGATTTCAGGCACTCAGGCTGGATTCTCTGTTTTCTTATGCTGCACCATCACTCCCTGTTTCAGGGATGTGTAGAAACATCTCTTTGTCAGGGATGTGTAGAAACAATGGTGATGCCTTTATTTGGAGATTCTGGGGGCTGGGATGGCTCTGTGGAGGCTGGTCAGTGGTGGGTGGAAGGAGGGAAGCCTTTGCATATCTGCAGGAAGAGAAGGGGCTTTGGGGTGGCAGTTGAAGACATGGCTCTTGCTTGGAGCAGTGGTGAGATATTCAGTGTTGTGAGCTATTCAGTGTGTCTTTCTCCATCTAAAGTAGGAGTTGAGAGGCCAGCTAGGCTAAAGTTAAGGCTCTTCTTGGTGAATCTGGGCACTCATAGACAGGAGGGTATCTTGGAGGGATGTGCAGAGTGGGAACAGAAATAATTAATGACTGGTTTTATTTCCATTTTCCTTACATGTTTACATTAATTGAACTACTCTTGTCTTTCCCCCCCCCCTGTCTTTGGACATGCTTATTACTACAGGCTGCTGGAAAATCTTGGGGAGAGGATGGTCTTGCTTTGCAGGAGCATTGATTGTGCTTGGAAATGAAGTCCTTAACAGCATGCAATGTCCACCCTTCCCCTGGTCAAGAAGTGGCTGTTCCACTTGTGTACAGGGCATTCCTTGGATTCCAGGTACTGAGGGCTCTTTGCTGTGCTGGTTTCCTGTGGGTTGGGTCAGTCAGGCAAGGTGTGGCTGGTGCTGCCTTTCAGAGGTCACACATCTGCAGAGGTTTGCCTCATCCTTCAGGAGAGCCCCACAGCCATCCATGGGTTCCCTCTCGGTGTGTGCTTGTTGCCAGGCTCCTGCCAGGGACAGAAAGCAGGTCCAGCAGCCCTGGGTGTTGGAAACATTGAGGCTGGCCCGGCTCACATGGTGCTGCCCTGCAGAGCTGTGTGAGTTGTGTACTGCTGGTTCTGTAAAGCATGACTGGAACTGATTTTGTTTGTTGCTCGCAATAATTTTCTCCTGGGGTCAGAGATTAGGCAGTTTTGGTTTGCTCTTTTCCCAGTTTGGTTTTAATTAGTATTGGACTCCTCACTGCTGGTTCTCTTCTGCACTTGCTGTATTGCAGTCACTTTGCTCTGGGCTGTTTTCTGAGAAAAACTGGGACATACTCAGTACCTTTGGTAGATGTTATGCCTGGAAGGTGGCCCAGTGCTGTAAGAAGTGCTCCTGACTGAGTGAGGGAAGCCAAGAGCTAAACAGTTATGAGAGTGTTCCAGTTAAAACATGGGAGTACCTCATACCATTTCAAGCTGGCTTAGCTGTTGTCATCATGGTACCAAAGGCAAGGTGAGTCCAGGAGAGGGCTGGTTGTGTAAATAATCACTGAAATTAGGAGCTGTCAGTGATAGCCTGAAGCCACCCTTTCCCTCCTGCCTGTGCCCTTGGCTGGTGTAGCCAGGCCAGCTGTGCTGTGCAGGGCTCAGGAGCAGGGCTCATCCTGCAGGCCCAGGGACACACAGGGCATTGCTGGGGCTCTGCAGGGCTCATCCTGCAGGCCCAGGGACACACAGGGCATTGCTGGGGCTCTGCAGGGCTCAGGAGCAGGGTTCATCCTACAAGCTGTGCCCAGGTACACACAGGGCATTGCCAGAGCTGCTCCAACGACCCATGCACTTTTAGCCCCAATGTTCTGCTCTGCTTGGTGTGCCTGTGATTGTTTAAATCTCTTCTGAGAGTGTTTCCCAGGGTGATAAGATCTTAGTGGCACAGTCTCAGTGGTGACCATCTGTGAGTTTATCCTTGCAGAAGGCTGTGCTCTCCCTTTGGGGCAAAGGAGCTGATGGAGAGCCCCAGGCTCTGCCCCAATGGGCCAGGCAGGCAGCTCACAGGGAAATGGGACATCAGACATCCTTCTAAAGCCTCATCCGGGTCAGGGAGAAGCTAAACAAATACTGCTTCTCTTAGCCCACTGAGGTCAGTACCTCCAAATCACATTTTATGGGCTATTTGGCAATTTAGGGCAAAGGCAGTGGTAAGAGAACCTTGAGTGGAGGTACCTGGTTTCAGTGGAATTTGATATTGGTGACCTTTGTGCATAAATCAGCCAAGCCCCAATGTGCTTTTGTCAGTGTGAGTTCTCTTGGCAAGACCTGGGTCTTCTGCTATGTTTGTGAATTTAGTGGGGCAGTGCTATGCCCCACAGTTCTGCCATGTTTCTGCATTTAATGGGGCAGTGACTTGCTGGTAATATTGCTCTGGGACGGCTGAATACTGGAATTTTAGTGTCTAGTGCTGAACAGGCATAAACTTGCTAGTTTGTCAGCATGACTTCCTTTTTTTATTCTATTTGTGCATTAAATCTAACAAACAATGGAGAGCCTCATACTGTGCTGTGGAAATGCTTCTATTCTGTCTTGTGCTCTTTTAAACATTTTGTAGATTGCTTTGTTACCTAGAAGCATAAAGCTCCCTCATAAATTGATGCATATCATGACTTTATAACACTTGGATATGAATTAGCTTGTTATCCATCTGAAGAAAGGATTTCAGAAACCACAAACATGGTCAGAATCACCTTGATCCAGTTTACTCCATAGTTTTGCTTGACAAAGCAGATGTTTTCTGTGTGTTCAGCAGAAGAAGGGTCAAACCCTGTAGCTGAGCCTACTATCTATTTCTGGCAAAACCACTGATGTTTTTAATCCTTTTTGAACAAGACTCTTCTGAGAACTTATTTTGATTTATTAACCTGGTTGTTTGAGCACAGAGAAACAATCTGGAGCTGGGACCTTGATTCAGGAAAGTGTGTGCTCAAGTATTTCTGCTCTGAATCCCTTCAGGCTCAGCACAAAGGCTGTGAAGGAGCCTGACGTGCACAGAGACACAGCTCAGCCTCAGGTGCTTCTCTGAGGGGTTTGGGCATGGTTGGCTCTTCTGCTCTGTGTGGGGTGGTGGGGTCTGCACCATGCAGCTCCCACAGAGGTGTGATGGGGCTCTGCTGGGCTCTGCAGGCTCTCACAGCTGAGGAGCAGTGCCCTGTGCTGCTCTGGGCTCTGCAGGCTCTCACAGCTGAGGAGCAGTGCCCTGTGCTGCTCTGGGCTCTGCAGGCTCTCACAGCTGAGGAGCAGTGCCCTGTGCTGCTCTGGGCTCTGCAGGCTCTCACAGCTGAGGAGCAGTGCCCTGTGCTGCTCTGGGCTCTGCAGGCTCTCACAGCTGAGGAGCAGTGCCCTGTGCTGCTCTGGGCTCTGCAGGCTCTCACAGCTGAGGAGCAGTGCCCTGTGCTGCTCTGGGCTCTGCAGGCTCTCACAGCTGAGGAGCAGTGCCCTGTGCTGCTCTGGGCTCTGCAGGCTCTCACAGCTGAGGAGCAGTGCCCTGTGCTGCTCTCTGCTCTGGAGCAGTGCTGGCACAGGCTGAGCTGCTGGAGCCCATGGCAGCCCATGAGGCACACAATGCCCACTGGCAGGGCTGCTCTCTTATTGACAACAGCTGGCTTTGGGGCTGTCACCCCATGCAGCTGCACTAAATCATCTGCTCTCTGTCTCTGTGTCTCTCAGGAACAGAAATCTCCTGTTCCCACGTGCATTGTGAGTGTGGTGACACAGCACAAGGACAGCTCCTGTTCCCCATTTGGCCCATGGCAGTGTCCATGGTGTCCCCAGGCTGGGCACTGCTGGTGCCCCAGCAGTGACACCAGCCCCAGCCTTGCAGGGGAAAGGTGCTCCTGCAGTGAGTGGCAGGATGAATAATGCCATTTCCATTTTCCGTGGAGCCCGAGTGATGAGGCAGCACTCATCTGGTCTGAGCCTCCCTTCCTGTTACTCACAGAGCTCCTGACTAATTCACACATTTCTGGCCAAGGATTTTCCAGCGTGGCTGCCTCAGAGAAGGCATTTCTGGCAAAAATGTCTGGGTTTCAAGGGTGAGAGGGAGTCTCTGCTGCCAGGGATGGACATGCAATTGCCAGCCTATGTTTTCTTTATAATTGCAAACTCTATAAGCATTTCACTGTGATTGGAACTTGGAGCTGATTTAGAGTGCTGCAAACAGCCTGCACTGGCCCAGGCTCAGCAGCAGAGTGTTCCCAGCCTGAGGTGGAGCTGTCCCTGCAGGGTGGGTGGCAGTGCCACCATGCTGACAGAGCCGTGTACGCATGGGGTGTCTGCTGGATGTGATTACTGCTCCTCCTGCAGCATGGCTGCTGGGAAAGGAAACCCATGGAAACAGGAGGAGGATCCAACAAACAGCCCAGCATATGACGAGTTTGTGCGTTGTCCATTAGTAAGAGATGGCAGCAGCCCAGGCCGGGATACACCCGCCCGCCCTGAGCGCTGATGGCCACCAGATGTTCAGGCAGATGTGACCAACCTCTGCTGCAGCAGCTCAGCCTTTCCCTGTGCTCAGGGCCAGAGGCAGAGCTCCCCCCTCCGAGGGAGGGTCTCTGTGGGACACGGGGGCTTTGGGATGTTTTCAAAGGCCTGAGGTTGTTTGTATAAATACTGGGAAGATGTTTCAAGCAGCTTGCACTGTGTTGTGAATGCTGTTCACTTCTGGGCTTTGAAAATGTGTCAGATGTAGACATTGCTAAGACCCAGCATTGTGTGTGACACTGGAGTGAAACCTGGGGATGGGGAAGGAGAGAATTAAAACACCTCAGCTCACACTACTCTTATATCTTGAATACACTTATCTTCCTCTCTATCCCAGAGAAATCTCAGTGGGCACCAGTGTGTCTCAGTCATTAGCCAATTATTTTGTGTGCTGACTTAAGGAAAATTAAATCCTGGCCCTTCATGTTCTTTCCCAAAGCACACACTTTAACTGTATTTTTAATTTTGGGATCATTTGCCAGAGTTTTTAATTATCAGTCTTGGCTTATCCTCATGTGGCTTTGTTAGCTCAAGAAAGCCTTTTTCTTCATGAAACCTGTCTTCAAGACAAGTTCCATGGGTCTGTGGGTAAAGTCCTGAGGGGCAGCAGGTCTTGTGGGCTGTCCTTGTCATTCTAACTGAGAATAGCAGGGCTGGCTGGTCAGTGGCACAGGGACAATTGCCACCTTTGGCTCCCAGTGACAGTGAGCTATTACTCAGGTGAGTGTTTCTGGAAGTCCTTTTCTACCCAGCAATGCTCTGGCAGGGGATTCACACCCAGGCTTGGATTCATCCCTGTTCTGGTCTGGTCTGTCCTGCTCTGTCTAATGGCCAGGACTGAGAGAACCTCAGCTGGATGGAGGCTCAAAAGGTCTGGGCTGGGCACTGCATTTCATGCCTTGATTGCCCTGTGGTCAGCGCACAACAGCACAGCACAACTGGCTTGGGTACAGAGTTTGTCAGGGAAATTTCTCTTTCAATCCATAACTGTAGTGCATCAGTCAGATTTATTCTGTTATCATGGATCCTGTGGTGCCTACTGTGGCCTCTCTGAAGTGACAGTATGGCTCCGTGTCCCTTTGGCAATTGTTCACTGTGCAGGTGCCTCTTGGATATCTTCACTGAAAAGCCAGGATGTTTTAGTACAAAACTTCAATACCTAATTTTCCCCTGAATTCCCTAAATAAATCACATACTCATCTAGAAAATCCTCATATATTTCAACTTTGTTTTACTTCCTCCCCTGGCCACTCCATTTTCTTATTTTTTCCCTATCACAAGGGATCCCTTGTGATATCCCTTTATTCCTTATTTTGTGCCTTCCCTAACTCAGTTAGGGAGTTAGGGAAGGTTTGTCTGTAAGTGTGCCTGGAAACTCTGCACATGCACTCCATAACAGTACCATAAATTGCTTCCTTTCCTATCAAGTGCCAATAGAGACAATTCAGGGTTGCTTTTTTGAACCTCCACCTGTTCTCTGGAATTGCAGCCTGCACAGCTACAGCTCATTTCCAGCATGGGAGAGCCACATTCAGGAGCTGGAGCTGTGAAGTGATGAGCAGAGCCCTCAGCTGCTCCAGCTGTTTTTCATGGTAAATGAAGATCAGCACAGTGAAGCTGGTGTCTCCAGGTGAGCTAAGGAAAAGGTTTTAGAAGGTCAGTAAGTAGCTGTCTGTTAAACAAACCTGGGGTGGAGATCTTTGTGGTGAAGAATGAATCATAACTTGTGCACTACCTGGTGTTCTTGCTTAAGAAAACAAACAGTTGTTGCAAATCTGGACAAACAGAGACTTTTTGATCAGGATTTGTTCTAAGCCAGGGGTGACAGCATGTGTCATCTGAGGTCATTATAAGAAGCTGTGCATTCAATTGATCTCTGTCAATAGTCTGGGTATAACGATCTGCTAGGAGCTGACATGACAGCAAATGCTGTGTGCCATTTCCCTGGAGTTTCACCCAGCAGTGTGGTGCCTTGCACACTGTGTCCCCAGCCCAGAGCACAGGAGCCCTGTGCTGCTGTTGGCAGAGGAGCCAGCAGCACTGCAGGGCTGGCTGCTGCTCTCCTGGCAAGCTCTGCTGGGCTCTGCTCTGTGCAGCCCCACCCTGACAGGACAGTGATGCCTCTGAGGGACAAAGTGCTGTACAGGACAGGGCACCCAAGGGGACCAGAACTGGGGTCTCTGCCACCTCCCTTGGCAGCACCCAGCCTGTGCCCTGAGCCAGGCAGGGCAGGACAAAGCCAGCCTCAGTGACACTGGGGCCACTCCTGTGCTCAGGCAGTGACTGCATGTGGCCAAAACACCCACATTGTGCAATTCCTGCAGACAGCACGAGGAAAATGAGTTTCCACACGCTTTTTCTGTACATTGATCACTGTTCCTTTGGGATGGATAAAGCTGGTAGGTCTGGGCCAGCCTTGTACCTGCTCCTAGCCGAGGGGAAAGGAGCCATCAGTGCCTATTTGGTTTCCCTGGTTTATGAATTTACCTGTGTCCTATGGAGAAGGAGCCCTCTGTGCACCTCCAGAGCTGATCACCAGAGCAGGATGAGGCATTGGTTCTGCTCTTTACTCCCAGCAAAGTTTGTGCCTGTGGGCAGAGGGAAGGTGGCTTTGGGGAGTGCTCTTCCCTCCTCAGGGCTGTGTTGGGATGCTCCTGCAGCCCTGTTACAGGATGGTGTCACACACAGCTCTGTCTGCCTGTCCATCCTAAGGAGATTCCCTGTCTTAATGCTGACTGTGAAAAGTAGGAAATATTGGGATTTTATAGCTTGGCAGACATGGAATCTGGGGCTTGGCTGCTGTGCCATGAGGGGACAGCATGTCCTCCCTTCCACTGTTTAAAATAGGTGGATTTGAGCACTATAATAGAGTAGGCACTGTGGGTGTTTAAACTTTCAGGATGATTGATCACCTGGCAGAGGGAGCAGATGGTGTGGTGATGAGTTCCAGATCCGTCCAACTGAGCATCACTGAGGAAAGTGCTGTGGACCAGGCTGGGGGGAGGCTGCTCTCAATTTAATTTATTTTAAAACCCCCAACAATGTAGGATTTCACATTAAATCCTCTTAGCTCATAAACAATAACAGTAAAAATTTACTTGGTTTGCAGTTAACTGCCTGACCCCCTCTGGTGTGTGAGCCAGAGGAAAGGGCCTTGGTTCACAGCCCCATGAAGGCTTTGGGGAAGGAAGGTTTGGATTTAGTGCCTGGTCTCAGCCCAGAGCTGCTGGGGAGCTGAAGGGAGCCCAGGTCTCCTCCCAGCCACAGGGCCTTGTCCTGGGCTCTGGCAAAGCATTCAATGCATTCAGTGCCACTGTTTGGATCACCCTCCTTAGAGACTTTTGATCCCTCTCCAGCCCAGTTAAAATATTCCAGTGGCTGTACTGGAACCCTTATTAACCCCACAACAGGGCTGTGCTCAGTGAGCTACCATGGATCTTTATCAGTGAAAAGCAACTAAGGAGCAAAGCTGAGCAGCCTCCCCAGCATGGCCCAGTTCCCTGCTAACCTCAGCTCTCAGGGGAGCATTGATTAGAGTAATTTACCTTTTTCCTTTCTGGCATAATGGTACCAGCTCTCAGCATGTGTGCTGTGGGCCAGAGGAACCCCTTCCCTGGTTCCCCCCCAAGCTTTCCCTGGGGCTCACTGCAGAAACATTTGTCTCAATGTCAGGGGCTGCATCTCCATGTTCTCCTTGGTCCCCACCATTTGTTGGGGAGGCTGGGAATGTCACATTGGCTTCAGTTCACAGAGCATTCACTGCATGGGCATTTGAGGAGCCAGTTAGTTTTTTGAAGGCAGTTTCTGGGCTTTAGGGTGATGTAGAGTTTCTCTCTAAGCCAGTTGGCAGCAGTGCCTGGGTGAAAGCCCATGCTGTGTCACTCTTCCTTGAAGTGCTCTCCCAGCTCTGTGCCTGTTTGGGCTGTCTGGCTTGACTTCTGCAATTAGGGAAAGGTTATTGTAGGTTTAAAATGTTGCCTGCTTTGGCAGTATCTGCAGTCCCTTAAGGCAAGGATGCCTGTTTATTGTTATAGCACCGCCTAAGCACAACACACAGAAATCCCTGTAGGAAAGAGTACTTCAGTCAAGTCGATTTTTTTGTAAAAAAAAAGAAGTTTTGGCTGGCCTCTCAAACTTAAATGCCATTGGAAACTAATACTAAGTTTATTTTTTCCTCCATAAATCACATCCCAGGGCTTTTGTTATTCTGCTCTCATCCTGCCCTATCTCCCAGCGCTGATAAGGAGCTCTCAGCTGCTGTCACAGATGCCCGGGGGTGAGCAGAGCTCCTGGGGCTGCTGGCAGGGTTCCCAGGGCCTGAGCGAGCTCCTGCTGTGAGTGATCCATGGGCTGCTCTGCCAGGGCTGGGGCTCCACCTCTGCCAGCACCTTCTGCAGCTGTGCTGCCCAGGCCTGCTGGCAAACAGAGTGTGCCAGCACCGTGTGGGGCTGGGAAAAGGGATGGGACATCACCAAATGGCTTTCCAGCAGCTCCTGTGCCTGCCACCCAGCCTGCTCACAGCACTGGGGTGGGTGGGCTGCTGGGAGCCCCTGCATCCCAGACATTTGGGAACAGCTCCTCTGGGAACCAGTCCTTTTCAGACTAAACAGCCAGCCACCAGATAAGCATCTCCAAAAGGAAGAATTTCCATTGTGGGATGGACTTGCATATGAATTAAAACAAGCAAATGCCTTCAAATCTATATTGGGCTGTTGTTGAGAGGAACTGGAATATCCAGTTCAGTATGGCAATCCCTGCATCCCTCACCACAAAGCTAGGGATGGATGGGGAGTGAGAGCCTGTCTGTCAGGCTGTTACAAGGGTTTGAACACTTCTGCATTTTTATAAGTCAGAGCAACATCATATATATGTATAAACTGTATGGGTTGTTTGTGTTTGTCCCTCCAGCACACAGCTTTGAAGCTTTCCCAACACTGCACTATGGCTGTGCAGGGAGGAGCCAGCCCAGCCTTCCCGTGTGCCTTTTCCTCACTCACTTTGATGTGAGGATGCCAAACGACAGGAGAATTGAGTCCTCCTCCCCCTGGTGCCCAGCTGGGTGCAGGCAGACTCCTGCTGCTCAGAGGGAGCTCCTGCTCTGCTGGGCCCCAGAGCCTTTGCTGGCTCCTGATTGAGCCAGGAATTCTGGATTCCTGGGATAATGTGGGATAGCACAGAGGGCTTTCTCCAGCTCACTGCAGAGGACACTGGTGCATCATTCTGATCCATCCCTACTGCTGAGCAGCAGGGCAGCCACAGGTGAAAGGAATTCCTGTGGTGGGAATGCCTGCCTGCCCAGCCTGTGCCCTGCCCTGATGCCAGCAGCACCTGTGGAGGCGTTTCCAGTGATCTGGCACATGATGAGCTGGAATGATTTCTGATTTCACTCCTGACCCAGCGCTCCCCCCTCCCTCCCCAGTCCAGTGTGCATAATTTAGCAGGGACAAGGAGCCAGCTCATCATCTCTGCTGTGACACTCCAGCTGATGGAGTGGCCTCTGCAGCCACCAGCGCATCCTGTGTGAGCTGTGCCTTCCATGGCTCGGCCTCCCAGGGCATTTATCTCACTGTGCTCCTTGCTTTTGATGTGAGCCTCATGCTAATGAATCTCAGCTCTCTTGATGTTCCTCTCAATATTCCAATTTTCACATTTTTGTCAGTAAGGAGCAAATCAGGTCCCTAAAACTTCACAGGAGTTATGGTTTCAAAGCAATTTTTTGTTAATGCATTACTCAAGGAAGGCTATTACCAGAACAGGTGTAGGTTTATCTTGCGGAAGGAAAAAAGCCAGGCTTAAATATCTGTGTGTAGCTTTATCTGCTATAGTTTCCCTTTTGGGCTCTGTAACTACTATATGAGAGTCTAATGTTATATGCAACTCATCTCTTTCAGAGGAAGAGATGAAATAGCTGTGTAAATTCTGAACTGGTTTCTTTTTCCTGCCTTGTTAAATGGCAACTGTGGGAATGATCTTTTTTGAGGATGAGGATTTAATAGGAGTATTTATTACACCAATGTTTTTCTAAATGCACGAAGTGGAACTTACACTTAAATTATCATTTGATTAAAATTGGGATTATGTGAGCTCACAGTAATGATCTTTCTGTGAGGATAATTTCTTTCTCAGCTCTCTGAAGGGAAGCTGGGAGGAACCCTCCTGCAGTTAGCAGGGTCACAGTGTTATTGCAAACCTCCTATAATTTTAAAAGGGTTTTGGGACAATAGTTATTGGAAATACAGTGCTGATACATGCCTGTGAAGTTGCAGTGCACCCATTGCCCTAACTTATGCTGGGCTGCAAAAATCCTTTTAGACTTTTCTTTTTTTCCTTGGTAAAGGTGAGTCTGAATATTATGACTTTTAAATACTTTTTATAGGAGTTGAAAGAATTTTAAACCTCTCCACCAGCACATGGCAGGAGCCGTGCCTGGTACAGGGAGCTGTCTCAGCCAAGGTGCTCCTGCACTCCCTCAGCAGCTGATGGTGGGAATCACTGACAAGCACAGGGTTTCCAGTGTCCAAATGGCAGCTGGTGGCTTTGCCTGGGAGAGCTCAGCAGGGAAGGGATGTCCCTGTGCCCTTGCAGCTGGCCAGCAGCTCTCTGCAGTGTCCCTTGGTGTGTCCCAGGGCTCCCAGCCTGCAGGAGCTGCAGTTCTCTCCCTGCTGCAGTGGGTGTGCTGGGGGCTGTGCTGTGCCATGCCTTCCCCTTCCTTCTCCCTGTGGGACACAGTCCAGCACACAGCCCCCTCCAGCCCTGAGAACAGCAGCCAGGAAATGAGGGACCGGCAAGCTGCCATCCAGCAGGGCTGTGATGCTGATGTGACCCTAATTGTCCTGATGCTTCAGGGCCAGTGATTGCCAGATTTAGACTGGGGTATCCCCTCAATTCAGTCCTGCTCAGGGAGGTGTTTTTGCAGGCAGCTGTGCTCACAGTAAGTCTGTGTGGAGCTCTCTGTTACTGGAATTATTTCCACACTCAGCATAAAAGCACTGAAGTGCTGTGGGCACACTTGGGCATCAGAGGCAGCCTAGGACCTCGTGCAGGCTGTGACCTCCGATGCCACTGGCGGTTTTGTTCTCCTGTAAATGCCTTGAGGATTTAGGGGCACGGACAAAGTGCAGGAGGGTACCAACATGAGCTGCCATCACCTTCATGGTGAAGCCTGGCACAGGCAGCAGGGCCTTGCTGTGCTTGCAGGAGAGCACAGCCATGGCAGAGGGCTGGTCCCTCCCTCTACTCGCTGCTGGGCTGCCTGCCTGCAGATTTGGAGCATCCCTCAGGCTGCACAGAGCTGCCCTCCCTGCCCCAGAGCTCCTGGTTGGTCCCTGCTGCTGGCAGTGCCAGGCAGAGCTGGGCAGGGCAGATGGAAACTGCAGCAGGGACTGAGCACATGCTCTGGGCTGCTCCCCCAGCCCAGCCCAGCTCTGCTGCAGCTGCCAGGCCGGACAGGAGCCAGAGGGAGCCTGTGCCTCTGAGGAGCCTGGGCTGAGTTTCCACAGCAGGGTCCAGCAGGCTCTCCTCCAGCTCCAGGCTCCACTGAGCCTCCCAGCTCCACTTCCCTTCCCTTCCTTCCCTTCCCAGGGTGTTGCTCAGCACAGCTCAACCCCACAGCCAGAAATGCAGTTCCTGTGCTCTGTGTATCTTGTTTCTTCCCACCATCCTTCCAAGGACTGCAGTCACAGGCAGCAGAAGGCTCCGAGTGCTCTCCTGCAGGGTGGGGTGTGTGCTGTGAGATAGCCACTTCCAAAACTGGCTCTGGCTTTGAGGAGATTTGCATGCTGATGGCTCCTCTCAAACCCCTCATCCCAGCTGTTATCCCTGTGATGTGCTGCTTTCCTGCTCATCTCTGCATCCCCGACTTCTCCTCACCCCTGTCTCTTCCCTGTTTCACAGGGTAGTTGCTCTCTCTGCAGTGGCACAGGACATGCTCCAACTGCAGTGAAGGCTGCTGACACCACCCTCCCATCATGTCAAAGCATTGCTCCACATCTGGATAAATTTCTGCCAGGTTTTCACTAAGTAAAAATGAGGATTTTTCCTTTTCCCTCCTATTCCTGACACAAACGTTTCCCTTAACATCTTGAAAAAGCTCAGCCTCAGGGAAACATCTAGCTTGGGAAAAAAAAAATAAATCCCAAGGTGATTGATTTCAGTTGTGCAGCTTCTAGAGGCACCTGGGAAGGGCAGGTTGGGAGGCAGAAAGCAGGAGGCAGCTGTGGCTGAAGAGCAGGGAGGGAGCAGCTGGCCAGCACAGGGCCACCAGCCAGACCTGCTGCCTGCATGCCAGCTTGGCTGCAGCTCCTTCAGGAATTAGAGCAGAATGCTGTCATTCTGAGCTTGCATTCCTGCTTTTTGGGGGCACTCACAGGTAAGTGTTCAGCTGTTACCAACAGGCAAGGCTGTAAAAGGGAAGGGAACATGCAACATGGGGCTGTTCTGTTGCTTAGGCTTAGAAGGGAGCTATGGGAGAGCTGGGATAGGGATGGAGAGATGTGAAAGAGGTGCTGCATGTCCACATCATGTCCACATCATGGTGTTTGGTGCTCGGTTGACTTGGCCTTGTTGTGCCTTACAGTTGTGTGAACTGATGAGCAGCTAACTGAAAGCTCCAAAAGGTTTTTGGCAATGAAGGGCTCTCCTCTGCACCTGCCTGGGCTGCCTGCATTGCCCATTATCACAGCATTAACTTATAGCTTGCTGTGCCTTCTGAATGATTTCTTTAATACCAGGCCTGACTTGAAGTAGGTCAGCTGAAAAATGAGTAAATTACACTTGCAAAAATGCATGAGGAGCTGCAGTGTGCATGAATCTAACTGCCATTTAGCAGATCTCATAACAAACTGGAAATTAAAGTTGTAGATAGAAGTTTTCCAGGCTGTGGCTGGTGAAGCAGCCTCTGCTGCAGGACCTTTGCCTGCCCTGTTGCTCCTGCACCTCACCTGGGCAGCTCCAAGGGCAGCTCACAGCAGAGCTTTGTGTGTCAGACCTGTCCTTTCTGCTTTTCAGGTGAGATTATTCCATAAACCCTCATTTCTTGGGGCACTCCTTATAACAAGGATTAATGTGGCTTCCTGCAGCACAGGGCCCAGGAGTGCAGCCACTCTTCTGAAAGCCAAAACCTGCAGTTTATGTTAATATGGTATTTGGGAACCACTGCAGTTTGAACTTGGAAGCCTGTGAAATCCTTCCAGCCTTGGTCACTGAAAAGCCCAACTCTCAAACTTTCAAACCTTGCTCTTTTTCTTTATAATGGGGATGGGAAGGTATTCAGAGGAAACACAGTTTCAGCTATTTTTTACTTTCATTTTACAGGAAAAAAGACAAAACACCCCAAGACCCCAGTCTTTCAAAGCTGTATTCTGAACATACCCAGCCAGAAATGCCAGCAAATCTGTTTCCTTAAGGGTATTCTTTAGTCACCAATTAACATTTTAAAGTCCAAGTCTCCAAGAAAAGAAAAGCAGTTTAATATAAATATGTTGGGTGAGTTGAAATGACAAATACTTTGAAATATGCATTTAAAAATATAATTAGTGTTTTCTTGTTCTCAGGCTTGTAGTTTCTGGGCCAAGCACCTTCAGACTTCAGAAAATCAATTATTTTTCCTCCTCTCCCTCTCCTCCCACCTAATTTGAACATTATTCCCTTTCCCCAGTGTGGTTCTTGTTCTGCTGTCTGCCAGGCATGCCTCCTCCTCCAAACACAGACAAAACCTGCAATGTATTTAAAAATAAATGCTTGTTATGCCCTGGCACCCACGTCCCCTTCTCAGGTTCCTCTGGAGGGCAAGAAGCTCTTGAATTTCTTGAAAAGATATCAAGGAAATGCCTTTAAAAAGTGCCTCTGAGCTCCTTCCCAGGTGCTCCTTTTGCTGGCAAAGTGCACTCTCAGTGCCCAGCAGGGAGGGTCCTGCTGCTGACACCAGGGAGATAAGCAAGCCTCAAGCTCTGTGTCAGGGCTTGTCTGTGCTGTGCAAATGCCCTCAGCACAGTCTCTGGGAGTCCTGAGGATGGCCAGGGCACCTGGGAAGGAAGGTTTCAGTTGCTGCCCAGGTCCATGGTGTATTTCACCAGGGGTAATGGTGTGTGAGCCTGGAACACTTGTGTTTAAGGAAAACTTGTGTTTGAGGAAAACCTGTGTTTGACACTGCTGCTGCTGGAGCTTCTTCACGCTCTCATGGTGAGAAAATTCACCCATCAGGGAATGTGAAACACCCACCTTGCTTTATTGCATCCTCAGAGCCCTGCTTTGAAATGCTGAGAAGCTCCTTAGGATTCTGCATGTCCCCCTCCCTTGCCCAGCTGCTCTGTGGTGAGTTTGCCATCCTCCTCCTTGCTGCAGCAATCTCTAGCACAGGGTTAAATGGAGTCTAAATTCCTCTTTCTGATTGAGGGGGCATCCTGCATAGTTGCATGGTGCTGACCTATATCTTTCATTCTCCACAAAACCATTAAAAAGAAAGCTAAAATTATTCTGCTTCAGGTTAAATTTTAAATGCAGGCAGGGAATTAGCTGTAGACAGCCAGCAGTACCATTTAAAATCTTTTATTAAACAGTATTTTGATATCTGCTCTTACTCTCATGCCAAAACATGTATTTTGGGGCATAAGTGTATAAATTACTCAGGGAAAGGAGGAAGGGGTAAGACTGTGCCATGAGGCAGAAGTACCTCTGCATCCTCAACAACTCTAGCAGGAGCCAAGGCCTGACTGCACTTAATTTCTGAGCAAACCCCACAAATTTCCAGTGGGACTGGCACAGAGGCACACAAAGATGGGCATGAGCCTAGGGCTGCATTCCCAATCATGTGCTGCTGCTGGGTTCTCACCCTTGCTTGCTTTTGGGGTTTTAAACCTTGTTAGTGGAAAGAGCACTGAGGGCTGAGGGTGTGTAGGATCCTGGGAAGAAACAATCCCTGTGCCCAGGAGCTCTGCTGAGCCTGAGCTGCAGGAGGGGGCTTTGGCCAATTTATGGAGAGAGGAAAATGAATGGGAATATTCTGTGCCTTGCCAAGGCTTTGCCACAGGAATCCTTGGCAGGTCTGGAACTCCTTGGCAGAGCAGAGAGCCTTCAGTGCATGCAGATATCACAGCAGATGGCTGGGTCTGTGCAGTCTGGGCATCTCTGAGAGTCACTGCTGTGCTGGGGCTGCAGAGTGATGCATTTTGTGCTCCCTGCTTTGGCATGGTGGGTCCTGCCTGTGTGACAGGAGAGCATTGTCCTGGGAAAGAGTGAGATGATGGGGAATGGAAAGGCATCTTTGAATACAGCAGAGCACTTGCCTGGAAAGAGAGGAGATTCTGCTGCAGTCAGCATGGTCAGGCCTGTGTGCCACCAGCTGTCCAGTTCAGGACTCAGTCTCTGGTTTAACCTTGATTTTAGCATTTCAGAGCCTGTCCCCTGCCTCGCTGCCCAGCCCTGCTCTGGGCAGCATGGGCTGGCCTGGATAGCTCCCTTGGGAGAATAATGAACCTTTCCTCTAAACAGGGAGAGGGCAGGGTGGTGCAATGCTGATCACAGTTTGGATGAGTTCTGGTCTCTGTTTGCCTGTTTTCTTAGCAGCCACCACTTGCAACTCATTCAGCACTTCAAAGAGAGAGCAGAGACAGGCACAAAGCCCCTGGGAGCACCTTTCCTTTGTGCTGTGTGCAAGTTGCTAATTGCTGTTATATGTTTAGGCACTTGGATTGTGCATAATCAGAAATCAGAGCCATGCAAAATCAGGTGGATAAATACATTATTAGTAGCAAAATACATCCAGTCTTTGGGTATGTGTTCTTTTTTTGCACAGGTATTTCAACAGCAATTTATTTTCTTCAGTTACTCAGCATAACTGTAGTAGCAAAGGATGAAGTAGCAGAGTAGCATTAGGTTGTTGATGATGGGTAAGGGACCGTCCAAGCTGGTGAATCCCATGTGTTTTTGTTACCTATTAGAGTTTATCTGTTCAATATTCCTCCACATGGGACAGAGAGAGAACTGGCCCTTCTGACCCAGGCTACCAACAGTCTTGTGCCTGAGCAGAGTCAGCTCTATTTAATATCTAACTTCTTCCATGTGTCACTCCAGCTGGTCGAGGAGAAGTGCTTGCAGATGCCTGAGCTGAGGAGAGCAGCAAGGGAGAGGGCATCACATGCATCCCTCTGCTCAGGAACTGTCACGCTGCAAACCCCAGAACGCTGGAGTTTCCAAACCCGGTTTCTCTCGCCCTCTGAATCAGCTCAGTGTGCTGTGCAGAACAGTCTGAGGGGCACAGAGTGAGTACAGCTCCCTTATTTTTAATAGAAAATAACCAACCAAACGTTCTGCAGATGAAACTCAGAATGCTGCTGCTGCAGGGCCAGGCCTGCCCAGGTGGATGGGACCCCGTGTTCCTTGGGCACTGTTCTCCCCTGCAGCTCCTTGCTGTCCCCATTGTCCTTGGGCTGCAGTAGGGCTGGGCATTTGTGTTCCAAGCCTTTCCCAACCCCATCCTGCACTCTTTCCCCCTGACCCCAATCCAGGTGACTCAGCCCTTCCTTCTGTGGGGCTGCTCCTTGTGCCCATTCCCTCTCCCTGCCTGGCCTCCCACACACCCAGCCGTGCCTCACTGCTGCCTTGGGTTCGTGTGCTCTTTGCAGGCAGAGCAGGAGTGAGCAGAAAAGTGCTGCTGTAAGGAGTTACCTGACTTGTCCTTTTCTGTGTGCCTTGGCTGCTGTCCCAGCTCTCCAGAGCAGGCCCAGCAGTGCCCCAGCCTCCCAGCTCTGCTTGCAGAGAGTCTTGCCTGTGGTAACTGCTCAATGGCTCTCAGTCTAAGGCCTGAAAAATGTAAAACACCCTGGAAAAACTGCAGGCCTTGGGTACTTAACTCTTTGGTGATCATGGAATAAGCAGCTCATAGCTGTGAATATGTGAATGTTTCTCTTTTGTTGCTGACTTAAGAGAGAAGTCAAATCAGCCTTCCCAGCCTCATCTAGAAAATCTGTGTAGATGACTTTTCTTGTCTGCGTTAGGTACTGCCCTAATGCAGTACCTAATTAGAAGATTACTTCCCTCTTTTTGCTCTATTTCAGGTTAAATATCCTGGAATTTATAGATTATGGTTTGCTGCATTACAGAGTTACCAGTTTCCTGGTCCTAGCAAGGATTGATGTGTGAAGACACTGTGCCATGGACACACTTGCAGGGAGAATTGCTGCATTAACCTGCAGAATCACGAGTTGTGTGTGAGCAGCATTTGCAGTGAGATTTATCTCAGCTGACAGGATCTCCTGCTGCAATATGAAAGACATCCACAGGCTTGTGTCACCAAGCAGAGGTGACAGAAAAGCTAAAAAGTGCCCTCATCTCTCTGCTGCCATGTCTGCCAATAAGCTGGGGGATGGCAGGGGGGATTGGACTGTCCAGGCTTGGGGCAGCATTTCTCTCCTGTGCACCCCTGGGCAGAGGGGTGAAGGCACCTGGAGCATTGGGGTTGTGTCAGAACTACAAACCTGGTGAGGATTCCCAGGTCCAGTCAGCAATGTGAATTATTACATCATTTTTATGCCCCAAAAGATAAAATAGCATGTGTTAGAAAACCCCATTAGAGGTTTCAGCCTAGGTACAGAGTGTGCATTCCATGAACACCTTGGCTGTGGCCTGTGTGAAAAGGCACAAGCTCCTCTGTGAACTTCAGCTGATCTTTGTTCTTCCTTTAGAAACCAAGCACATTGTTTAATTTTTTTGGACAGTACCCACATCACTTATGGGCACTTCATAAATACGGCTAAACCCATCCTGGCAGACTTCATCTCTAATTTTACAATGTGGTTTTCTCTGTCAGAGGACTACACTTTATCCTAACTGTTTTAACAGCAGCAGCCAGCATGATTCAGGTTTATTCTCCTATCAATCATACATCTGTGCAATCAAAATAACCAACTCTGCTGTCTGCAGGGCTGTACAGTGCTCCTGGAGCAGCAGGTGAGGGGCTTTAATCTGAGATTCCCACTATGAAGATGGTGCAATCAATCCATCTGACTTCTTAATACCTCTGTGTGGGTTTTTTCCCCCCTCTGTGACTAGGAGTGACTCACTGCAACTTCCCTGAACTGCTCTGGAGCAGCAGCCTGCTTATCTGTGCTGCTTGTTCCTCTCAGAGGTTGAGCGATGGGCCAGTACCTGCCTGGCTTGGCCTAAGCCTGGCTGTAGGGACAGGCAGTGGTGTGAGCTGCTGAGCCCTCCCAGGAGATGGGCCTGGGCCAGCCTTGGCCCTGAGCAGCTCTTGGACGGGATGCTGCACTTGTGGTTTGTCTCTTGGTGCTCAGAGAGCCAAACTTTTACTGGTTTTGGGTTTTTTTACTGTGTTCTCCTTTGCTCCCTGTGAATGCTCTCCTTTGGCAAGCAGGAATGTTCAGGAAGAAACATCTGGAGCTGCTGGGTGAGAAGAAAACCATATCAGCAATTGATTTGAATGGCAATAACAGTTGTTGATGGGAGGTCAAGGCTCTGGTACGTCATGTCTAACAGTTGTTTATCTTCTATAGTTTTTTCAGAATGTTTCCTCACTATTTTTTTAAATGGAAAATCTGGGGGTGGTTCTTTCCTTTCTGCTTGTAATCTCTCAGTTTAGTTAAGCCCACAAAAATGCTGAGAGAAATTGCTTAATTCCACAGAAGTCTGTCATCATCTCTCAGCTTGATATAAATTTCTGTTTGATTTTTGAGGAAACTGTTGTTTAAAGTGTTTTTAGGCCATGACAGAAGATAATATCTATATGTGTTACAGAAAGTTATTAAATAAGCCCAACTAACATATTGCAAAACTGATGTTCTGCATGTTCAGCTCTTAGGCACGGGTCACAGGAATGTCCTAGAGGGTCTGGCTCAGCAGGCTGCATGTGCTGTGCTTGGGCAGGCACAGGTTTCACACACATCACTCCCAGGAGTACGTGTCTGTGAGGCTCTGTTTTGCTACTCTGTTCTGCCTTTATCAATGAAAACTCCTGCTCTCAATACAAGGATCAGCTTCCAGGCTTTATGGCATTGGTGCCATATGCTCCAAAGGAGATACTAACTATGATCTCCCTTGTTACTTCTCCTCAAATCACCTTTTTTCAAAGGGCACATTGTGTTCTGAGTGGTTGAGGTTTGGCATAGACCTGTCTATGCACGTGGCAGGACAATATCTGCAGCAGAACAAAACAGGTTTGTGGATGTGTAAAGGCCCTGGCTTCCCAGAAGAGTTGTTGGTAAGAACACTTTTTTGGCCAAAGTGTCCATGATTCAGCATCCATCACTGATCTCTGGAAGTCATCATGATACCTGTCAAACAGTCAAGGGTTTTTCAACTCACAAGTAAAAGTTCTTTCCCAAAGTTTTTTTCCATTCAAGTTTTTTCCTAAACTGATACTGTGTGCAGAGCCTTTTAATTAGATCTTTCATCTAGGTCTGTTAATTTATTAAAAGGACAGTCTGTACTAACTGAATGAGCACCATATCCCCTTGCTTTAGCCTTCCATTCTTCCAAAAGATCTGCTTTTAACTGTGGCAAAACCATTGAGTTCAAACCATCACCTAATCTAGAAATACAAGGTGGTCTTGTCCATAGCACTGACCTGAACCTGCTATTGAGTTCTCTATCAGCCTGAAACATCTGCTCTCTTGTGACCAAACTGAGTAAGAACCAAAACTCAGGGTGTGTTTTGGTTTTTTGGGAGTTTTTTTTTTGGTGTTTTTTTGGGGGGGTTTTTTTGTTTACAAGTTTTTGTACAAATTCTGAGAAACTTCTGTACCATTCATATTCTGAATGTGGTCACGGCCCTCCCTTGGTACAGAAAAATACCCCCATGGTTGTGTAGCTGGTTCCCCATGGTTTTTCCCAGCTGAGGCTCTGCTGACAGTCAGGCAGTGTGATGTGGTGTGGTGTGGTGTGTACCAGGCTGGAAAGGCACCTCCTGACTGTGTCTCTTGGTGGCAGAGGCTGTACAGAACATTGAGCTGGCTGGGAGGTTGCCCTCACTACCCCTCATTATTTCCTGAGATAAATAGGTGGTTTTAGTAACACATAGTGGGATTTTTTTTTTTTTTTTAAGAAAGAAAAGTCCAGCAGTTGATTTGGAGGAGCAGGGGAATTCAATTCTCTATCAAGGAAATCAGGAGGAGACATTTCCTCTGGGAGATGCTGATGGAATGCTGGCCCTTGTCTGCTTTCCCAGCAGTGGGCCAGGAGCTGAGCAGTGTCCTGGGAGTGATTCCCTGCCCTGGGCAGGTGCTCTGCTCTGCCCTGAGCCAAATCCACAGCTGCCCATCTCAGCAGGTACATGGGGCTGATGCACCACAAGGAAAGTTTAAGCCAAGAATGTTCTGAGGTCCCACACCTCAAGGGAGGTTGCAAAACCATGACCTTTTATGTTCTGATCTGGGACAAAGCCAAATGGAGTTTTCACAGATGGGAAAACCCAGGGATTCTTGAACCATCACCCGTAGCCCACCTTAAGGTGTTGTAAGTCAGCCTTAATTACACAGATACACAGTGGCCCTAGAGACAGCCAAAATATTTTCCAAGGGTTGCAACAGAAATGGCCAGGGCAGATTGTTCTCCTTCTGTCATCAGCCCTGCCTCAAAGGAAGCTCTGTGATTTTAAATGAAGAGAAAACACAGGGTTTGGGAGACAGAGCCGTTCAATGTGCTGGCTAAGGACAGAGCGCAGCTCTGGGTTCTCCTCTGCAGAGCATTCCCCCCTTGCAGAGCAGTACAAAGCTGTATTGAACACGAGCATGGCCTTCCTGGGGCTCCAGCTGGTGCAATCCTGCTCTCCTGCACTCTGGGGCTGCATGGCTGGGCAGCAGGGATGGGGCAGGTGAGAAACACGTGCTAAACCTTGGAAGAGTGTAGGAAGCAGAATCAGAACATCACTGACTTGCTTGGGAAGGTGAGGGGTCAGGCAGTGGCATCCCACCTTGCTGTGTGTGTGACAGGGCTGCTGCTGGGTGTA
The DNA here is from genome assembly GCF_027887145.1 of Ammospiza caudacuta. NCBI lineage: Eukaryota > Metazoa > Chordata > Aves > Passeriformes > Passerellidae > Ammospiza > Ammospiza caudacuta. The sequence goes on along the minus strand of NC_080603.1, from coordinate 11,155,851 downwards.
GGAAAACGCTGAGCTGCTCTGCCCAGGGCTAGAAGCAGAAAATGACTCCTCACTGTTTCCCTGTAGCTCTTCTGGGCTGCTCTTGTGTTGGCTGTGAATGTTGTGAGGTTTCACTGGGGGCTTTGCAGCACTGATGTATTCCAAAACAACCCAGAGGTGTTTGCTGCAGCCAGAGGAGCTGGGCTACAGGGTACATTTGGATTGTTTTGCATTAGTAGTAATCCTACACCTGGGTCATAAAAGATAACAAACTTGATCCAGTGGCTGGAAAGAAGACCCCTGTATCACCCCACTCATATTCCACTTGGACGGATGAATAGAAATGAAGTTCCCATATAGAGGGTTAACATCAAGTTGAAGCCCTACTGATTTCTCTTGAAAATTCCTCAGGAAGACCAGCTGCAGACAGCTCTTAAAACTAACTTCACTTACAGCATCCTATAAAATCATGGGATAGATGAGGAACCTGTCCCTTTTGCCTGTTTTATTCAGCCCTACTTCAGCTCCTTTCTCCTGCAAAGTCTGTCTTCTGCAGTACATCTTAGCTTTATCTAAGGGCTCCTCCCCAAATCTACATTTTTTCCATCCTAGTTATGTGTGGAGAAAATCTTATTCAACCCAGCCTGAGAAATGAGAATAAGAAAAGACTCATCTGAATGATTTCTGACCATTTGGGTTTTGGTTTGGGTTTTTTGAATTGAGTTAAAGTAGTCCCAGCTTGTGCAAACTCTTGTGAAAAAAATGCAGGCAGCATTAAATTTCACAGTCAGCAAATATCCACAAGGCTGATGGTGGTGATGGTGAAATCCTGTTTACATCAGTTTGCTGTTGGTGTTTGTTCAGGGGTGCTGCTCCCTGCCCTGTGCAGTGACTCCCCTGTGTGTTCTCAGTGTGTCTGTCTTGTGCCAGGTGTAAAGCCAGGAAAATGTGGGGCAGAAGCTGAGGCAAAAGGTTCTTCTGGGGGCTCTGGTGTCAGGGGCTGAGGCTGAGAACAAAACACAAGATGAATCCACTGAATCATCTGCCCTGGGAACTGCCTGTACACTCACTGGCTTCTGGAAATTGTTACAGCTGTTAATTTCCCAGGACAATCCCTGGGAGCAGTTCCTGTGCCATGACAGGAAGAATCTGCTGTTAGTTTAGGCAGGAGATGAATTGCCTGTGTTGCTAATCAGCAGGGCCAGAGGTGTGAGAGGATGAGCACCAGGATCTGGGTGTGGGCACACAGCAGGGATGGAGATGATTCCCAATGGACATTGCTCCTTGTAGCACCTTCCAGGCATTTACCTCGTATTGGGAAGAGACAAATTCTACCCCACACCTCCCTCCTGACACCAGATAAAGAACTGAAACTTGTGGCATCAGGTTCTGGTGGGCTCCAGCTGCAGCTCTGAGGGTCAGTGCTTATCCTCAGGCAATGGGCTCCAGACTGGGCTCACCCAGAGCATAGATCAACTCCAAGGCTTTGTGCACAAGGAGGTCATTAGCAGGAAGGAAATGAAGGGAAAATTAGGAATCATGTTTTCAGAACAGATGAAAAATCCCTCAGTGATCCCAGACCCAGGGTTGTCTGTGCCCTTACACTGAATAGGAGGAAGAAGGAATAATTTCCTCACGTCTCTTTTTGTGCCTGTTAAATAATTAATATCACTGAAGCACTGGAAAACCCTGGGTTGCATTCAGGCCAAAGAAAACATATTTTTGCTATTAAAAGCACACTCTCATTTTATCTTGTCAGCCTATGAATTTCTTGCAGACCACGCTAACACTTGCAAAAAGGAGTTTCTCTCTTCTCTTTTTTCCATGCATGCAGCTATTTACTTTGGCCAGAGATAAGGGAAAATTTTTGGACAACACCTGACCTCACTGCAGAGTAATTGTGGGTATGGAGTGAAAAAAACCCTCTTTTAGCATATTGCAGCTTGTGACACCCTTGGGAACAGCAAAACCCCCGAGACAGCCCCAAGGGAGCACCTGGGGGGCTGCAGATTCCTCCTCCACACTGGCCCAGGGTCTCTGTGCCTGGTACTGGGCATCCCCAGCACAGTGTTGGAGCTGACAGTGGGCAAGAGAGATGCCACTGTGGGAGCAGAGAGCCCATTATGAGGGGCAGGAAGGAAATCTGCAGCTACTACCAAGGGCAGCAATAAGGAAATAACCTAGTTAATAACTGAGGTGCTCAGAATTAGACAAATAGTGCAGCCCCTTGATTTCCACATGCTTTGGAATGGGTAAGAGTTCTCATGAGTCTGGCGGTGTGGGACTGGCATTGCCACCCAGATCTGAAAGCTGCAGCTGGGGGCTGGCCAGAGCAGGGGGGAGGCAGGAGCAGGCAGCTGGGCCAGGCAGGCAGGAGAAGGGGAGGAAAGGCCCTCAGGTGCATGAGAGAGACCTGTAACCTGTGCAGGGGACAGCCTGTGCACAGCAGTGATGCTGCTCCTCACAGACACCTCGGGACAGGGATGTGGCACTGAGGGAGGGAAGGGGCTGGAGCTGATGCACCACAGAGGGGATTGGGCTGTGGAAATAAGCTGTTAGGATAGATTTTACTTTGTTTTGAAGAAAATATCCCCATTCCACCTGCATTTCTGGTAACAGCTGGATTGTCTGCAGGTTTTGCAGCAGGCTGTGTTTAGCAGCATCCTCCTGTCGCCTGTCTGCTCTCACTTGTGTTTATGGCAGGAGAAGAGAGCAATGCTAAGGAGAGATCCAACCTTTAAAAGACATGTCTCCAGGTCTCTTACTCCCAGGCCTCTGGTGGGAATATTTTTTAGGTTTTTCAGGTGTACAGCTGTTGCAGATAGCCCTTGATACCCTTAGCTGCTAATTTAGAAGCAAAATAGAGCTGCTCACTCCCCTCAGCCACAGGAAGGTTGGCACAGAAGGTTCTTAGCATGGTGCTGGGGCTGGGAGAAAGCTGTCTTATTTGAGTGTTGTTTTCTCCTGCAGTATTCAGCTGGGAGCAGCCTTGACTTGCCTATCCTTCTCAAAGAGGTCCTGTGGTTTTCCAGCACCACTGATGAAAAGCAAAATCTGCATGGAATCCCTGGGGGCTGGGGGAGCTGCAGCAGCTCTCAGAGCAGGTAAACCCAGATTTCCCACTTACCCACAGCTAATTACAGGGAAGGGCAGAGATGGTTCTTGCCCCCCAAACAGCACACCTTTATCATTTTAGGGGGTTTTACTTGACTAATGCAGCTGTTCTTACCTTTATTCCTACAAGGTCAAACCATTTGTTTTCATAAGGTATGCTAATGTAATCTATTTTTTCTTCTTCCTCAGCCATCTCTTTAAAAAAAAATCTTAGGTGTTTGTTTGGGAAAGTGTTGTTAGATGTATTTTTATGTGACATATTTATGCACACTGTGGCTGATCTGAATTCAGATTAGTGATTCTGCACTAGAGCAATAACTGATAGGTTGTAATGTTTATAAACGTTGCTTTGAGATTGAAATTTAAGAGACAAGCATAGGAAATAGATCTTAGCACAATACACTGTAACCAAATGGAGTCCCAATAAAGAGGAATAAAGAAAACAAATTTTATATCTGGGCATTTGCATTCTCCCAGATGCTGGGTACCATCTGCCAGGATGTTTTAGCTCTAAAGTAAGCTGCAGTTTAACACCTATAAACAGAGATTGCTTCCCCTCTTCTCCTCTGCTTCTGCAAGGGAAGGATACACACACCAGTAACTTGGGGTGAAAATTTTCTGGGAAGGATTTTGGTGGGAGAGGAGGTTTGTATCTTCAGAGCATTCATATTTTGGATGCAACAAGGCTGCAAACTGTGGTTGTTGTTTTGAAGAGAGCCATGGATGTGTGACATGTATTCATGTGCAGTTCATGTGTACTAATTACTCAGTGTTTCAATTCCAACCTTATTGTTATATCAAAAGGATGTATAGATTTCCTACAATTCGAGATTTTACTGGAGGGATGGTGTTTACTGACATATTGAGAAGTCTTATCTAGTTTTGGTTTTGTTCTGAATCCCAGGGATTCTGCACAAAGATGAGATTTATTGGAGGCTGGAATGCTCAGTTGTGTGCATTATTTCCATTGGATTGGGAGCAGATTCAAAGCTGGAGAACTGGACATTCACATGGAACAAGAACTGAAAAGTACAACAGGCACTGGGTTATTTTTTTCCCCTCTGGGTTATGCTGACAGCAGCCATTACATTAAGGCTGAAAAGTTTATTTACTATACAAAGGCCATATTTTCCCTTCTTATCCCAGCTTTCCTTGGCTTCCATTGCTTGGCAGCATCCCCTTAACCACTAACACCCAGAGGCGTGGTATTAAACTGGGATGAGAAATGAACATGCAGAAGAATTTTGGAGATTTAAGTGGGTATGGTTCTAAGAAAACCACTGGAAAATATGTTTACCCCAAGCATCTGTAGCACCTAATTGAAGCAGTGATATTTTCTGTAAGAACACAAGGAATACTTTTCTGCTTTCTCTTTGGCTTTGAATTTCACTTTGAATTGATGTGACATAATCCATGGAATTATTTTCTCACAGCTGCAATGGAAGCTTTCTGCCAATAGACAAGGATGTGTTAATGGGGGTGAAAAGCTTACATTCAGTTCATCTTTGGTGCTTTCTGGAGTCTTTGTTCAGGAAGTGTTGCTCCCCCCTCATTTATTGAAACCCAGTACACAGTAAACACTATTACTTTTGAACTATTAATGTTGCTGTAAATTTGAATGGTGGGAAAGGGTGGCAGATTGTGATCAAAAGGGAGCTGATCTACAGCTGTGTGTGAAATAATTGCTGATACTAAATGTGACAGAGACTGAAACCCACATTAATGTGCCCATAAAGGATGATGTAGTGCTCCTGAGCCTGCAGTATTGGCATTGCCACATGAATTCCCATGAATCTAATTTAGGAGAGCATAAAAGAACCTGTATCACCTTTGGGGCACCTGCAAAGTGCTGCTGGTTGGTACTTGGTGTTCATTCATATTGCTTTTCTCAGGCAGCTCTGATGGGCAGGCTGAGTCCCCAGCAGTGGACTTGCCGGGACAAGCTGCTCTGTGCCACCGTGTGCTGATCTGTGCCACCGTGTCCCTCTCTGTGCCACCATGTGCTGTTCTGTGCCACCACGTGCCTCTCTGTGCCACTGTGTCCTTCTCTGTGCCACCGTGTCCTTCTCTGTGCCACCATGTCCCTCTCTGTGCCACCGTGTCCCTCTCTGTGCCATTGTGTGCTGATTTGTGCCACCGTGTCCCTCTCTGTGCCACCGTGTGCTGCTCTGTGCTCTGCAGGCACATCCCACATCCTGTAATTCACTTTTATCCTGTGTCTTCCCCCACATTTGGACTTGCCTATGGTCAGCAGGCAGGGCCAAGCCTGGACAGATGCCTGAGCCCCCAGTGCCTGCCCCAGCCAGGGAAAATGGGTTCCCACACCTCACTCATCTCTCCAGTCCCATTTCCTCACCTTTTATCACATATGCTGAAACAGGAGCTGTTTCAAAAATGTACTTCGTAATTATTTCTTTTTTCCAAAATGCAGACTAACATTTCTCAGAGACCTTTGAAGATGTAAATTCAGCCAGATATATTTTAAAGCTCATTTTAATCAGCATCAGAGCCCTCATTTGAGCCATATGGAGGAGCAGAGGAGCAAACTGGAGCTGAGGCATGGGATAGGGTGGGTGACACAGCAAACAGCCCCACCAGCAAGTCACACCAGTGAGGTAAGGCCAAATCACAACAGAGCATGAAAGTGCCATCAGGGTGGCTGGAAAAATGGATTTCCTCATTTAACCAACTGTATCATTGTGCAGTCATGCTCTGGAGATTAACAATGAACAGAAGAGGCCACTGATGCAGTGCTTCAGAGATGGGGACTTCATCCACGGTTACTGACAGCCCTGACTGCAAACAGCAGGGCAGCGTTTGGGTGTTTGGGCTGCACAGGCAGGGCCAGCAATGGGCTTGGAGCAGAGGTAATCTCATGAATGTGTCTGTGGGGAGAAGGGCCAGAGCAGAAATGGCCCCAGCTGCTGCAGCAGTGCTGTGCCAGGCAGTGCCTGCCTTTCACAAGCTCTGCAGGACAGCAGAAAGGTAAAACCCCTGTTTTGGGGACCACTGCCCAAACATTCCCTCTGGGAGCAGTTGGACAGAGCGCTGCTCCTCCTGGCCAGTGTCAGCCTGGCTGCTGGACTGATGCTGGCTGTGGAGTGGCGTGCCCAGGAGGAGAGGAGGCTGCTCCACCTAAGGCTCACAGCCTGTCCCACAGCAGGAGGAGCTTTGGGCTTTGCACAGGCTGGCAGAGCTGTTGTGTAGAGCAGGGTGGGCTGGCTCCCCTCACTCTCCCTGTGTCACTCCAAAGCATTTTGTGGGGTGGCTTTTGGCCAAATGAGAGCAGAGTGTGGCCTGCTGAGGCCAAGGGGCTGCTTTGAGGGTGCAGCCCAGGGCAGGGGGGGAGCAGCACCTCCTGCTCAGCTGAACACTCATTCTCTCACTTTGCATAAAGCAGAGCAGGGCTTTATTCCAGGATTAGTGCTGGGCACAGCACAGAGCTGAGCTGAGCTCAGTGGGGTCTCCATTGGTGTGCACAAGGAGCAGCCTGGGGAAGAGCTGTGCCTCACAAACACAGAGCCAGAGGTGAGAAGGAACTTCAGACTTTGCCTCCAGCTTCCCATGCATTCAAACCTGACTTGGATTCCCTTCTCCATCTTAAAAGTTCCTCCAGCCCTGCCTAACTCCAAGTGCAGGAGAAGCCTTGATTTTGTCACTCTTCTCCACCTTTCAGCCCTTTTGTCAGCAAGATTATTGTGAGTGCAAACTGATGGGCTGGGAAGGGCAGAGCTCTTGCCCAGTTCTCATGTACACCTGTGGCATCTGAGCCTCCCACTGGTGTCACCATGAGGGTGGGTGCTGGGAAGCTCCATTGACAGGGATTTCTCAAAATGTATTTTTACCATTGCAAGTACTGTCAACTTTCTCTGCTACCTTTTGCCTGGGTTGTGGAGGAAGTGCACAGTGTTGGGCACCAAAATAGAAAATATTTATTTAAAGAAGTCAAATGTTCTAATTTCTTCTCTTTTCTGGTGGCTGTAAATTAATGGCAGTTCAGCACTCTGCTGAAATAAGTGGAGTGGGATTGTGGGAGAGCTCTTTTTAGACAGAAATATAAATATACACCACTTTAATTGTGTATATTTAATACACACCCACTCATTTGCTTTTTAATGTGAACAAGGCTTCAGCAGGCTCCAAAGAACATTGATACCCACATTCACTCAGCCCTGGAGCAGCCCCAGCTCCCAGGGACCTCCAGCTTGTCCACAGGCAGGTTTTAAGCAGCTACAAGATCACTGCTCAAGGAGTCAAACAGCTCTTCCTGTGGCTGTAGCCTGGGAAAAGGGCTCCACACTTGCTAAAGTGGCAAATTAGCAAAGGAAATGTAGGAGCCCCCTGCTCTGCTCATTTCCCACAAGATATTACTGGGTGGTAAAACCTCCCCAGCAGCAATAACCATCACATGGTGTAATGGAACGTGGTCAGGCTGTGGGTTCTTCCCCACATGTGTGGTTGGTTGTTTTTGGCAGGGGAAGAAGGGCTGCCCTGTGCTTGAAGGTTTTTCAGAGTCCTCTGCCCTGGCCTTATCCTGACTGGGAAGTGTCTGACTGATGCTGGTGATTTCTGGAAGCCAGCTCCAAACACCCAAGGGCAACTCTGTACTGGAAAGGGGGCAGGACACCCCAGCAGTGTTGCTGATGGGCTCTCCAGAGCTATCTGGCCACAGAGCTCTGCTTCTTTATGTTACTTCACATTGACACACAGCTTTATCTTGAGGTTTTTTTCATTTGCTGTCAGGGAAATAGAATAGTATTTTAGTTCTTTCCTTCCCCTTTGTATTGGAGTGTAATCACCATCCTCAGCCATGTGCAGAGAGCTGCATCCTGGAGCTGTAATTGCACTGGGGACACACCAGAATGCAGGATAATAACTGCATGCTAATGAGCTCCATGCTCTCAGCCAGAATCAGACCTGCCACCTCCCTTCCCATTGAAATTACTGTGCCCTGCTCATGCTGCTTTTCTGAGTGTATGCTGAGGTTTGCAACCAATTGGAGCAAGTCTCAGTCTTGATTCAAGTTGTCTTCTGAGTTATCCAACAGAGCAAGGCAAAGCCAGGACAGCAAAGCAGACATGGATCTGCAGGGCTCTCTTTAATTTTAAATCTGCTATTTAAGGGAGTAAACACAGCCATGCTGAAGATGCATAAATACAGCTTGGAGTGCCATTGAAATGCAGGTCAAGGTTCCAGCCCTGCCTGGGGGTTTCATTACCTGACTGTGCTGCTCCAGGAGCAGGGGGAGGACGCTGCTGAGCCTGATGAAAGCAGGTCCACTGCACACTGCAAACAGCTCACACAGGCTATTGCTGAGCTGGAATTGCTGAATTATTGCTGAATCTCACTGGTCACTCCTGACAAAGGCCTTTGGCTCTCCAGGGGCTCTCCAGTGCTCCAAGGAGCACTTCCAGCATTTGCCAGCAGTGACCAAATTGCCTTCCAGGTGCTGGGAGGGAGGGATAGAGCTGTCAGTGTGATAGTTGTTAACAAAATACATAATTTGGAGGGGGAAAAAAAGGACTTGCATTGATGCACATTCATTTGCTTTGCAATCCAAGTATATGACTGCTGAAGAACATGACTCTGTTCCATGTTTGAGACTCAGTCTGTGTTTGTGTTTTAAGTTCGCCTTCCAAGCAAAACATGTGCAAGGAGAACATTTAAACAGGAAGGGTTCATGGATTTTTTTTTTTACCTCATAAATTTCTGGAGGTCTTGTTGCTGCTAATTACTGGAGATCTCAGCACAAGAGCTTTTCTTTCTAGCAAACCAGCTTCTCATGTTTCCTACCCTTCAGTTAATCAGTTTTAATCTCCTTTCTGTTTGTTTATTTAACTTCACAGAGCTAATTGATGTTTGTGGCCTGAGTCTGCCAGAGCCTGGCACAGCAGAGTTTGTGTGCACACAGCGTGGGCAGCGGGTGGGCTCTGGCAGTGCCAGCACAGCCCCTGGGTGTTCCAGGAGCCAGGTCTGCCCTGTGCCTCCCAGGGAGGCTGTTTCCCTGCAGGAGGGTGCCTGTGGGGCTGAACAGCAGCCCAGCACCGTGCAGGTTGGGCACAGACAGCTGCCAGGGCCGGTGGCTTGCAGCAGGCAAGGCAGAACCCTAGCTGGAGAGAGTGGGTCGGCATCAGGGAAGGCAGGGATGTGCATGGAGACACTGCAAGATTCCTCTGTTGGGGCTAGAAAAGCAGATTAGAAAATAAAACATTGAGGGTCTCTGTAGAAACCTTTGTGTTAACTGAAGGAAGATGCTCGTGGTGAGAGCGGTGGGCTTGTGTCCTCTCTAACTCAGCTGTCCCCTGTCCCCTCCCTGGCACAGGCACACCCTTTGGAAATGCCAGGCACCCACTGCTGGCTGTGAACAGGGAGCACAGAGCAGCTCCTTCCTCCCTGTGCCCTGGAGTCAGACTCCAGAGATGCAAACCAGGAACTCTGTGCAATGAGAGTTGCACTCCTCACCCACCCACTCCTGTGCTTCCCACCCCAGTACCTGGCCTGTGCCCCCACAGCAGCCTCCACACTCAGCCTGTCTGCGGGGCTTGGTGTTCCCAGTGCTCTGTTGGGTCCTCTGAGCAGCATCAGGAGATGGCTCTTCTCAAAATCCAGCTTTAGTTGATGGTGAGGTTCTTTTGTCCATGTGTTTTTTTACCTTCACCATGCAAGAGTAACTAAGCAGAGCTGATCTTAAGGAGTTTTTCCTTTCATCCTTTATAATGGGTCCCTAAATCCCATCAGACTCTGGCCCCCTTATACATTTCTGTGATGTCACTTGGCTACAGGCTCAAAGCAGATGCCAGTGGAGAAATCTTCCTGCCTAAGGGGAAATCCTGAAAGGCTGGGTCTGCTCAAGGTGCCTTAGTCATGCTCACCAATGACATTATCACTGCAAAAGAGGCTTGTTTTTATTGGCACCTGTGCTGCTGGGATTGTGTTTCAGCATGGGAGGAACAGGCTGTAGCGCAAGAACCCTTCAGAAGGTCCCACATGAGTTCCTGGTATGACAAAACTAACCTCAAGCCATGAGGTAGGTGGCACTCTGTTTCTAAAATGACTTGAGGCATTATGCACAGTCCTATAAAGTTGCAAAATGGGGCTGCTGTGTTTCCTCCTGTAGCTCAAGAGGTTTGGAGCAATTGGTTCATCATTTGCTACCAAAAAAGCACTTCCCTGAAGCAGTGGCTGCCACATCTTCTTTTGCAGCAGGCTCTTTATTTTGTGCTTATAACACTGCAGTTTATTTCCGTGGCAACGACTCTAATGTGATCATTTGCATCCATAATAACTTTGCAGTTACTAGAAAAGGTAAAACTGTGATGATCTTTTTGAAAAAGTGAGCTGGGTCCAACTGAAACTGCAAACTATAAAGAAAATACTAACAATTAAGTTGATTTCTAGGGCATTAAATCATGGCATATTGAGCTGAGCAGATGATTTTTCCTGTCTCTGTGCCGTGGTGAGGGTGAGCCTGTGTAAGCTGGCTGGAGAGCGGAGGCTGTGGAGCAGGGAACACACAAACACTCTCAGTTGTGTTTTACTTAAGCTTTCACAACGTTGCTCTCTGTTTTCCCTTCCTCAAGGACTGCAATCACTCATGCACTGCTTTCCTTCCCTCTGCTAAGTGATGCACAAATTGTTTCTGCATTCCTGGTTAGTCTGTGACATTCCTCTCTTGTGTTTGCATGGGGATGATGAAGATGCTGCCCTGCTCATCAGGAAATGAGTGGGCTGCCTGCCTCCAGCCTCACAGGAGCTCGTCCAGGCTGGTGGAACAGCCATGGCTCAGCACCAGCCCTGAACCAGGGTTTGCCCCAGCACTGCCCATTGTTCAGTGGTTTTGCGTGTTTTATCTTTCACCTGTGTCCACAATCTCAGTGCTGTCCTCCACTGAGCAGCTTAGGATGAAACATGGACTTTCCTGGGATAAGCACATTGACAAACTCAGGCCAAAATGCATTTCTCTTGGTTCAGATTGAAACAAGCCACAGGGTGTTTTTTCTGTCTCCTGTAGGTTTTGCTTGCTTGAAATTTGTTTAGAACACAGCATTAAAAAAAAAAATTCTTACACACACTCATGTTTAAATAAAAGAGAATGCTGCTTGTCTATGAGACACACCAACTGTCTTGATTCGAACAATCCTCTGTTTTGATGAGTTGATTAAATCTATTTTAGCTAAATACTTAGCAGAAGTCAGGCTACTGGTGATATAAAGTGAGCTAAGAAATATGCTCTCCATATTCTTTGAGCAACCTGGGCTAGTAAAAAGTGTAAAAACCCAGGGAGTTGGAATTTGGATGGTCTTTAGGGTCCCTTCCAACCCAGGCCACTCTGGGCTGGAAGGGACCATAATTCTAGACTTTCCTGAAAAGATTTCCTCCATAAATTAGAAGTAAGAAAGCTGGCACTAATAAAACAGAGCAGGCTATCAGTTTGGCTGGTGTAGAATGCCAGATAATGCAGTTTTCCATGAATTACTGACTGCATAACCATGTTAAGAAGTTAAACTTCTCTGTGAAAGGTAAGTTACATGTAAGCTACTTTAGCCCACACATGGTCATGAGCACTTTATCCTTCCTTGAAGCAGCTTGGTGAGCAAGTATCTCTTTTCTTTGTTGTATGTGATGTGGGTTGAGATAGAATTACAAAACTAATCCTCCTTGCCTGCTGCTTTGTCTCATCTCATTTTCATTGGCCAAGAAGAACAAAAATCCCACATCCAATAATGCAAATGTTGGCTTGCCTCAGCCCTGTGTTCCCCTGCCAGAGAGGGGTGAGAGGGCTCTTTCCAGCCCCTGAATGCTCCTGGGATATCCACAGTCTACCCTGCAGCTGGCCTGGGTCTGCCTCTTCTTCCTGTGTGCTGCTCCTGCCCCTGGTGCTCACCTACACCAGCATATGGATTTGGCAGGTAAAGCTTTTGCTATGTATAGATGATCTGCAATCTGATAATTAATGCCTGGTCTTAATTAGAGCACAGTTCTGAAAAGTTGTCTCTCTTTTAAATGTCCTGCTTTTCCTGTTGCTTGTTACTGCAGTTTCTTCACAGCTATTGGAGTCACCACATTATATGTGCTCCTTGTTGCTGTGTTTATTTTTTTGCTTCAAAATCAGAGTATCTCAAGATGGTTGCTTTATTGTTTCTAGATAGACATGCAGATTGAGCCACTTTCCATTTAATATTAACTGAAACTCACTGGAACATTATCACCTGCATGGCAACCAGAAGCCCATCTGTGCTAACATCAACAGTCCAAAGTGAAAGAGTGTGCTTCTGACAGGAGAAATACACACTGTGGAAATCCTTTTCAGGTCTGAATGGGAAAATCTGGGTGGGAAGAGCCACCCTCTCCCTAACACCAGGCTCAGGTCACGTCCAATTTCAGCAGTGAGTAATGGACAGCAGTGATTCACTGCACAACCAGGCTCATAAAGTCCACTCCTTACTCCCAGAGACAAATGGGAGTGATATTTTTATGGGCAAGTGTTATTGTTGGTGAGCCCTTTCTAGGTCAGTCCAAACCAGCACACGTAGCCCCTCCTGGCTGGCTCCAGCTCCACTGGGAGCTGGTTTGGAGGGACCTGCTGGGCAAGGCACATGGCAGAACTGGGAACTGCCTACAAAACTGCACCTAGGCCAGCACCTAAATCCAGGAGGGCTGAGCTCTGCTCTCTGAGGGAAAAAGAGGAGTGACAAAGGATTGTCAGGGAAGAGGAAGCCTGGTCATCTGATGCTCTTTTGTTGAGAGATTACACCAGTGCAAGCTCCCTGTTTGGGGTTTTGCTCCCCCTCAATGCAATGGTGCTCTTGTGCTTACAAGAAATCAGCACAGTGTTAATTTCACTGTGTCTCAATGATTCCTTTTCTGTTTTCCTACATATATGGCTGCTTTACTGCTTTAATGCAGTATTTTCCCTTAAGCAGTTCTGTGCAGTACAACAAAAATAAACACACGGCAACGTGCGTAAGATGAAACCATTAACTCACTCAAAGAATACAGTTCATAAATTAAAACTGCTTATGCTTATACTTTATTATTGATTGCTGAGTTGATACAAGAAGAAGAACTTGCCCTTAGGAAACAAAACTCATGGTTCCTTAAGCTTTTCTTTGTCAGGAAGCCAAAAAGACAACATTAAATGGAAATGTCACCATTTGTTCTTGTCAAATGTAGTTTATTCAATTAGATCTTTTATAACTCTACTGAGTTATACAAAGGAGGTTAATATTTTTTTTGTTTTTCTTCTTGCTGTGCCTCTAATACACACAGAGATAAGTTGGCCTAGTAAAATATACAGTGTAATTTGGTAATGTGTTTATTGGATTCCAGTAAAAGACTATGAGAAATTATCCAAGACTTTTTCTTCTTCAACTGAAGTTTTCTTCTCTCTCTTTTTTGTTTTGTTTTCTCTTTTTCTTTTCTTTTTGGTTTTTTTTTTTCTTTTTTTTTCATTGTTTGGGAAGGTGGGTAATAATCTTGCAAGTTTTTGTTTCCTGAAAATGCTTCAAAAAAGAAATTCCTCAGGGCAGATTTGGGTTTTTCCCCTGAGTTAAGAAAGAAAGAAGAGATTGTCGGTTTTGGGGTTTTTTTATGAGTTAAGAAAGAAAGACTTCCTGAAGAACCAGGTCTTGAGATACACTCATGTTTTCAAAAATTTAACTGTGGTTGTGAAACATATCTGACATAGTGCAGAATGATAAGAGGAGCTTAAGTTTACAGTAACTTACCATTCAAAACTGTCTTACAGAGGGTTCAGATCCATTCAGGGTTTATGGATATGGTTTAAACCAGCAAAAACATATTCCTTTTTCCTTGTGGGGTTAGTTTTCTGTCCAATTGGCAGCTGGAGCTCCACTCTGCTCCAGAGGTCAGAAAAATATCACCGCTGATGTAAGGAAGGGAGGCAGGAGCATGCAGCCAGTGCTGGGGCAAGGAGAGGACCAGAGTGATGTCAATTTTATGTTCACTTTCCAGTGATTGCAGGATTCCAGGATTGCAGCCAGAGCAGCTGGGTAAAGCTCTGGGCATGCTCACAAGTTCTGCTGGACTGGGACAGTGCTACCACGCCTGGCCACAAATGTGAAGAGAAGGAGAAGCAAGGCTGTTCAGCACTCTTGGGGCTGAGAACCACATGTGTGGCCCATGGCTGCTTCTTAAAAGTACCTGCAAGCTACTTAAAAGTACCTTTCACTATGTGAATCTACAGGAGATGAGTGAATTTCTTGAAAGAACCAACACTCTTCCTGGAAAAATTGCAACAGTTCAGAAGAGGTGAAAGTTGAGCACTGCCACCCTCTCCCTCTTGTGTAATTTGATTAGCTCATCCTCTGAGACAGCAGGAGCTGCCATGCCCACCGTGCCAGCTTTAGGGCTTTTTCTAAGTCTTGTATTGTACTGGGAACTGCTGTCATGTTAGAACTTAGCTGAGGACACGAAACCAACTGCAGTTTGGCAAGCCACACAGGCTGGAGCTAGTTTTTGTTCTCTGTTCATTCACCTGCCTGTGGCTTTTGGTGCTGCTCAGGATATAATCAGCTTGCTCTGGAGATGCTGAGCATGTTTGTCTGGAGCTGGGCTGGTGCTGACTGATGGGCAGCAGCAATGTCCTCTGGGCTGGTCACTCCTGTCACAGCAGGCACAGCTGCTGGGCTGTGACATGGACAGAGCCCAGGGCTGAGGCTTCTCTTTGTTTCTGAGTCTGACAGGAGCAATGGAGGGGTCTTCACAGCTTTGGCTGCCTTGGCTGGTAAGGACCTAGTGGGGCTGACGTGCAGAAACCCTTCCATCAGCTCCCAGGCCAGACAGGGGAGCAGAAGGGCTGGAAATGAAGGTGTGCTGTGGCACAGGCTTTGTGGAGCAGCCTCTGGGAGGGACGCTGCAAACTGATGACTAAGAGTGGCCTGGAAGCTAAATCCCATCTAACCAAGGGTGTCAATTCAGGAAACTGCTTAATCCCGTTTAAGTGCAAGCTGCTTCCAACAGAGGTGGCCTCCTCGCACCCCACATGTGCACTCCCACCCTCTCCCTTCTCTTGCCCCTGGGTGTCCCCGAGCTGTGAGGTTGACTCAGACCATGCTGTTCACGCAGTACAAAGCAGATGATGTTCACTGGAGGCTCAGTGTGTGTCAGGCCATAACTATGCACACAAGAATCTGACCTAGGAGGCTCCATCTGCCAGGGCTGAAGGAGAAATGCTGCTCTGTTTGGTGGCCTTCCCTTTGAGTGGATTGTGTAAAAGGAAACCGGACTGCACAGAGTGAATAATGCTCAGGGCTGAACTCCATCCAGCAGCTCAGGAGACTAAAAATCAGAAAACCACTGAAAGCTCCTCTTAGCTACTTCATGTAGGAAGCCCACAGAACCTGGAGCCTTGCACCAACCTCCAGTAAGCATGACTGCAAAAGAAGGAGCCTTCTTTTGGAAGAAACCAGCTAGCCAGGGATGGTTTGATGGGTTTGCTGATACATTTATACAAGTGAACAGTCTGGAGGCCAGGAAGGAGCTCTGGTTTCCAGATAAATGCCCTCTCCCACATTTACTTTACTACTGAGCACAGCTCACTTCCATTTCCTTTCCTATTCTTTGCTCCTGTTTCAGGACAGGGATGAGAAGGGTTGGAGAGGGGCTGGGGCTCAGTGCTCACACAGCGCTGCAAGGGAGCACAACCCAAAGGAAACACTCTTTCATCACTGCTCTTCTTATGCCTTAATTTTAAACACAGCTTTTCCATTCCAGGTGTAAACAGTTCCCAGGTTTATCACCTCTGGTTTCTGGAAATGGACATTGATTTTGGGAAGCAAGTGGAAGAGCAGCATTCTGCCAGGGTAAGTTCCCAGTTGCCAGCAGTCTGTTGCACAGGGCCTTGCTGCCAGAGCACAAGATTGCTTCTCTGCAGTGAGAAGCCTCTGGTGATTGCTTCCTCCAGTCTTATCTGATGACTGTGCTTGCACACAAAAGGTGCTACAAAACTTCTGGGAGGAAAGGCAGATCAGGGAAATTTTGAGAAGACATAGGTGGAAACTGAAAGTGAGAGACAGGAGAAGACTTCTGGGTTTAATCTGTGATGCAAAACCCAAAACAAAACCAAAAAAACCCAAACCAACCAAAAAACCCTACAAAACCTCAGAGAACTCAGGACATAAAAGCCAAAAAAATAACCATAGGAGTTCTTTTTCCAGCTTCCCCTGCTCCCTGTTCCCCTGTGCTCGGTGTGGGTGTGTTGCAGCTCTGCATCTCCCCTGCAGTGAGTCCCACACACTCCTCCTGTCCTGGTGCTGCAGGGGATGTGTCTGGCACACAGCCTGAGGCTGCCCAGGTGAGTGATGCCCACCTCAGGCAGGGGATGTGTCTGGCACACACACCTGAGGCTGCCCAGCTGGGAAATGCCCACCTCAGGCAGGAGATGGCTGGCACACACACCTGAGGCTGCCCAGGTGAGTGATGCCCACCTCAGGCAGGAGATGGCTGGCACACACACCTGAGGCTGGGAGATGCCCCCTCAGGCAGCTGGGCATTCCCACCAGTGCCCTGCCTGCCAGCCCAGCACCAGGCACCCAGCCAAGGGGACCAGGGGCCTGTGTGTGGCATCAGAGGGGCTTCCCCAAGCCAGGCTGTTGTGGGTGAAAGTCAGATGGTGAAGAGAGGTTTGGGCTCTCCCAAACACCTCCCCACAAAAGCCTGTGGGTCTCCAAGAGCTCCTCCATGCAGCTCAGGATGGGCAGGTGGCCCTGCCCCTGCCCACAGTGGCACAGCTCCATCCCAGGCTGCACAGGAGGCAATTCCCAGGGGGACAGGGATGGGAACAATCATTGGCACAGAGCACAGGTCCTGGCAGACCTGGACTGAGCAGTGCTGGACTCCAGACTGCACACTCAGCAGTAAAATCCATTATCACACCAAGTAAATACATAAAAATACATTACTTCAGGTGACTTTATATAGTAATGTCCTGCCTGTACCATTGCTGAAGTCTTTAGTGAGTTCCTTCTCTGGTAAACTCTGATCTTTTTTTATTATTTTTAATTATGTACTATTCCAGAAATGTCATCCTATTTCCTGCTGACATACAAAGTGCCTGAGGCTATGATTGAAAAATCTGATGAAAAGACACATATTCTGTTTCTAATCAGATATGTTTCTGTCTTTAGAGTACCTGCTAGTTTCTTTTTGCCTGCATGACATTTCTATTTTGATCTGTCCTCTTCTTTCCCTCCCCCTGTTGCAGTACCTCTGTCTCCATGGCCCATTTCTCTTTCACAAGTTGTTAATGTGAAAAAATTACACTGCCCCATACCTGGGCAGGTCAGCTTCAAGCACTCCTGAATCACAGCTTCAGCCCATGTTTACAGTGGCTAACAATGAAAAGTGTTTTTATGCTGAGGATAATGGTGTATTTGCACTGTGAGATAAACCTCAGATGTAAAAATCATTATTTATTTAACAGGCACATCAAAGAATACTACGAGAGAAGGGAATTTCAAAGTTTCCCAGAATAATTAGATTTCTGCTATTATGTATGTTTTTCTCCTGACTCAATAATAATGAGTAATGGAAGTGTAGTTCTCAGAAATCATTTAAAGCATTACTAGACTGAGAAGAAAAATAAAGAGGAATTGTTTCCTTAGGAGACAGAAATCCAGTAAGTGACAGGACTGCACAGCTAATGAGAGAAAGAAAGGTCTGACTTGGAGCAGACTGCAGCACTTCCGAAACCTGAGAACGATTTTCTCCATGGAAGGAGGAGAAGTACCATTGGGAAAGTTCATTGCTTGATTTCCTAGGGTGCTTTCCTTAATGAAATGCATATTTAATAAGCAGGAGCTGAGCAGTGGAAGTATCCTATAGCATCATTGTGCATTGTGCTCCACGTACAGAGGCACCACTGAGGGCAGCCCTGTCCCCAGCATTGCATATTCTAGGTGGAGAGTGGCACAGAAAAGACATCCTTTGTGGATCTCCCCTTACAGATTTGTCAGAAGGACTTTCTAAAGCCTCTGATGGCTGACTGTGAAACAAGGCCCCAGTTGATTAAGAAGCCGACTGGCTTGGCGGAAGAATGAGGTCCTCAGTTTAGATTCGGCCTGGTTTCCGCTTTCTGAGCCCTTTCCACGCTCGCAGAGAAATCCCTCACTATGTGTTAACCCTTGCTCTGCCTGGCTGAGCCCTGGCAAGCTGTGGGTGCCCGTGGCTGTCTGTGCTGATGCTGTGCCCCCCAGGCTCAGCAGGCAGGGCTCGGGGAGAGCTGGGTCCCCAGGAGCACAGAGGAGGAACCAAGGGAAAAGGGCACCCAGCAGTGAAGGAAGCCTCACACAAGAGGCACTTTTTTCCATTTTTCTCATTGTACTTTCAAGTACTATCAAATACAAAGGTATATTTTCCTTTGTCCTAAATACTGTATTACAAAAAAAAAAAATCTGTTTCAAGTGGCCCAAAGTATATGGCTGAAAGCTTTTCAGAGATAATAATCTGCAGGTGTGTTCCAGCCCTAGACAGTGATGGATCTGCTGCAGGGAGTCCTTCCAACAAAGAAAGGACCTCCTTCTTGTGGGATGTGCAACACAGCAGGAATGAAAAGCTCGAAAGAATATTTATCTATGTACAGGTGACAAAGATAGTGTCAGTTTAATTTTAAAATCAATATAGGCATTGTAATTATTTCTAATAGCAGGAAGCAAGACTCTTATGTCCCTTGTCATTAGGGCTGGTGAAGTCAGGACAGGGAACATAAGTGGGAGATTAGTTCAGGACAGGAGAGAAAGGCCAGTTTCAGAGCATAGATCCCACCAGATGGATTTTTAATGTGCCAGGAGGACTAAAAAGGAGGCTTATCCTCAGTGCAGTACAGTACTTTTGAGAGAATAATACTAACAATAGCATATACAGCTGTCATAAGGAAATTTTTTTCTGGACCGGCTCCAAGAAACAAGGTCTGGACCAAAAAAAAAATAATCCCTCCAATAACATGTGTGATAAATACAATACCTTCTTGAACCTAGAAGGAGAAATAGAAAGGCTGGAAAGAGCACTATTGTGCATGACTTTTGTGGTATTTTTGTGGAAAACTGACTAACAAGCACATGATGTGCAGATTGGTAGAGTGGGGGGAAAGTGCTGGGACAGAAACCTGAGTTTCCTGAGAAATTATTCTGACTGACATTAAAACAAACTCAGTTCACACATTTGTAGGAGAAAAACTCCACTGCCAGATTTCTAATGAAGAGGTAGCCATGATCAAGGCACAAAAAGCAAAGAGGCATGGCAAAGGTTTCAAAAACTGGCACATACTGGAGAAAGTCTATATGGAATATGTTGGCTCCAACTACAATATTGAAACAGCTGTTGAATTTCAGGCTGAAAAAGCATAAAATATTGAAAACTGGTAACACAAGCTCCAATTCTGAAATACTTTTGTGACAAGCAGAAGAGAAACTCATTAGGCAGCTGAAAATGTCACAGAACTAATTGTTTCATTTTGCTAGCTACCTTCTGTTGCATGCATATCAAAAACCACTCATAAATATGAGGAATATTCAACTTTTTAGGAGCAGTAGTAGACTCTGTGACGTCTGAGCATCTCCATGCTCCAAATTCTTGCTGTCTGGCACCACAGTAGAGAAATGTCACTATTCCCATCTTACAGACAGGGAGGTAGATGAAAGCAAATGAAATTATTTCCTAAAGGTTGCACTGAGAGCTTGTTCACAGGTCAGGCACTGAACCCAAGTCCCCAAAGAAGTAGCTAAATCTTTGGACACTGGAGGTTTGGGGTTTTTCCTGAGTTGTAAAATGGGTCACTGTTAATAATCCAGAATTGTTGTTCTTTTCTCCTTTGACAGATTTAAGGATTTTCAGTGCCACCTCCTTGTTCTCTCATATTTTATATAGAGCATGCTCTGCATATTTGGGTGCAAGCCAAGCGTGCCTCAGTTCCCCATCTGCTCTTTTTATGTTGCAACTTATCTCCCATCCCACCTCTGCATTGTCTCTTATAAGTGCATCTCTAATCTCAGGCAGTGTTCAGCAAACCCAGATATGAGTGTCACAAGGGGTGGCTGCAGCAGCAGAGCCCCTCACGGTGCCCACAGTGCATCTGTGGAAAACTTGAGCAGCCCTACTGGGTGTTGGAGATTATTTTCAAGAACCTTCACTAAGCATCCACCAGGACTAGGGAGACAGCTGTTAACACTCCAGAAATACCAAGTGAAGGTTTGAATGCCAATCCAGAAAAGGAGTTGAAAATATAGTAGATGATTTATCAAGGGCATACTGGAGAAGTGTGAATAGAGATGGTGCTGTCATGATGTGTCTTAAAGTGCCTGATATTCAAATGACTGCTTAGAGATTTCCAGTCAGACATGGCAAAACCCATGATAATTGCCAGTGTTAAGGGAGTCTCTGTTAAATGGGCACCAAAAGGCAAAATGTGAAGAGCTTGAGGACAAAGATTTGTTGAGGACAATGGAATTTGGCTGATTTGGTTTGGTTTGTGAAATTTTTTGGTTGGTGTTGGGTTTTTTGTTTCAGTTTTTCTTTAGTTTTGTTTTTTTAAAACATTCCAATGGAAATTGTTATAAAGAATTAAGAAGAAAATGGCATTTAGCACTATCCTACTTGCTAATAGTGGGAATTCTCCCAGTCTCTAGATCCAGAAAGGATGGATCCCCAGGTCTGAGGGATGGAGCAGTGAGTGTGGTGGGGACTGAAAGAAGAGCATCTGCTGCTTTTGTTTCCCCCACTTCACCCCTGCTGGTGTCAGAGGCAGCTGGGAGGCAGTCAGTCATGCCAAGGGAATAGCAATCCAAACAATAGGAATTGGTAATAAAATGTAAGGGATGCTTGGCAAGAGGGCTGTACAAGAGAAGGAGTGTTTTAGCCCTAGGTGTGAGGTGTGAAATGCTGAATGCAGACTGTTTAGGAAAGATGGATGCAGGATCAAAGGAGCTGCTGGCACTGCTTGAGTGAGCTGTAAGCTCAGTTTTGTCTTCGTTTTTTGGAATTGGCTTTTAGCTTCTGCTGCTCTAGCACTGCACTGGTTTGACAGAAACTTAATAAAAGTAGGAGTCAGCTGCTCTGAGGGACCCACTGGGAGCACAGTCCCAGTCCATCAGGTAAGTAGCTGGCCATGTGTGGGCACAGGTGCCACTTCTGGGCACACAGTTGCCATGCCAGTGCCAGAGATGTGGTGTGTGCCAACAGGAAACCCGAAAATCGAGTCTTGAAGGTATGGGGGTCATTACCAGAGATGTGATGTACCTTGAATCTGTTTAATAACAGTGTCTTAGAACAAGCCTAGTGATCACAAAAAGAGACCAGCAAGGTTCTGTGCATCTTGAATACAGTGTATGGATACTGGGCTCTGACTCTCTGTCTTTGATGTTGGGTAATTATTTATTTCTATGCAGACTGGACTCTCAATGCTGCTGAACTGGAATTCAGTTGTCCTGTGTTGCTCTGCAAGTGTGAACAGACCACTCCTGAAAGGTGAGGGAGATCTGTGGTGTTTGGTGGCTGTCTCACACTGGTTCTACACAGGTGTGAAAAGCTGGGGTCAGACTTGCTGTATTTGAAACAGGCTTAATAAAAATGTCTTTGTTTTGCCTCTGAAAGGAAATAATATCCAGTAGGCAGTTCTCTGTTCTTGATGACAGTGAACACTCAGTACAAATGATGTAATATTAGATTGCTCAACACTTAACATGGAGAAAAAGCTTATAAAAATTGGATATGTGAAGATTTATTGAGAGAAACCATGGCAAGCTACCAGGTTGACAGAAATAGCCACCCTAAGAAAGCAAAGTCCAGAGCACCTCTGGGGCCAGGGCTGTCCAGACAGTGAGATAGTGAGAAATGGTTTCTCTAGAAGCACAGGGAATTGGAGTGCTCTTGGAAGAATTGGATGGATGAGACATGCTGGTGCTCTGAGCTCTCTCAAAGCTACTTTAGGCCTAATACCCAGCCTTTCTCCTACAGGTTACTAAACCCTTGCTTTGAAATGTGCCATTTATTTAACACAAATGATTTTTCAGCCTGAACAAATACCACTCACAAGGGGCAGGCATCAAGGCACCAGGTAGGAACACTACCTTTGGTCCAGTGTATTAAACAAGTGGGAAATTCCTCAGAAAAGCTGAATTTACTTTACACAGCTCATTGCCATCTGGATTACCTTCCTAGACCTTCCTGATGATATGGTTGCCAAAAATAGGTTCCTCTGATGCCACAGGACATGAGAATGATAACATAAGGCCAGGGCAGCATAAGGTGTCTGACTCCTGTTGCTTCACACACCATGTGCCTCCTGCCCCTCCAGGCACAGTTAGAAGAACCCTGTGAGGGGGCTTATCTGCAGTTATTTGACCTGGGCAGATGTTTTACATGGCCCTCCCTGATCTCTGAACCACAGGCTGCACCAAATGAGCTGCAGATATTGGCTGCTTCATGGCATTGCTACCTGGGGAGGCACATCCACGTTCCACTGGAGAAATGCAGCTCTCAGTGTCAATTACCCAGGAACTCATGAAGGTAGAAATCCCAATTCATGTATTTATGATCCTTGGGTAAGTGGCTCTGCAGACAAGCTGAAATGAGCCATCATTCCTGGGGTGATCCTCTCTCCTCGAGCACTGACAGCTTTCCTGAGTGCTGCATCCCAAGGGAGGGCACTGGGGCTGCACATCAATCACTCCTGAAGGGCTGTCAGGCCTGATGGGGCAAGAGCAAGGCTGAGCCAAGGATGCTGCTGCCTGTGTGGGAGCTTTCTGACTGCACAGCTTATCCACTGGGCCCAAATGGTGCAACTGGAAAGCAAAGCAGCAAAATCCTCGCTGACAAAAGTGCATGGAGGCAAGCCAGGACTAGAGCAAAACAAAAGCTGCAAATAAAATATAGATCATCTCAGTTTGAAAAAAAAAAAGGATTCTTGTGTGGCCAGGGTAGTCCACACAGTGATGGGCACAGAGAAGGCTTGGGACTTTGGACATTGATTTATGTCCCCTCTTATGACACTGGAACACAGTGGGGAAGGCAGAACTGTCAATCCAGCACAACAAAAATAGAAAAAAGTCATGTTTTTCTTTTAGAAGGACGGGATGTGGGACAGCCTCTGGTTCACTGTGTCCTGTCTTGGTTAAAGGGTAGCTTTAATCTCTGGTCTGCTGGGCTGTGTGTGTTTGGGGTGAAAAGGTGCTGACCCAGGGAGGACCCTGAGAGAGACTTTGGTGCAGAGCTGAAGTTTTCTGAGACTGGTCCATGATCCCACCAGCTTCTATGTGGTTTCAGAGTGCAGACAGCACACACAGCCTGGAGACTGGAGCACACCCCAAGAACTGTTATATAGCTGTGGAAGTGGCAGCCACTCTCTGTGGAGCCACAGCAAGATGGATCACTGTGGTACCATCCTCTGTTCAAGGAGGGACACTCCTGGTGCTTGGGCCCCAGTCAGAGGTTCAGACCTGGGAGGGAAATGTGCCCCTCCAGAGCTGTCCAGCCTCACTCCATGATTTCAGTGTGCCTAATTAATTCCTAATTGCTGGGGAACCACTGGCTGGGGCAACTGTCCAGCCTTCTAGCTTCTGGCATGGTGAAAGGTGACCAGCCTGGGACAGGCTGAGCATCCTCCCTCCTTCCCTGGTGGTGCTAGGATCCATGATGGGGGCATCTGCTGCAGCCTCAGAAAGAGAAGGAGTCTGTGCTGGTGCAGCAGGGAAGGGACAGCAGAGACAATCTCTGTGTGGCAGGGGCTGGCCTCGGCCATCTGGACAGAGTTTGAGCTGGCACTGCCAGCCAAAGGGACAGAAATAAATGAGGTGGGTGGGAAGCTGTGGAGGATAACCACAGGGCAAGAGCATGGGCTGCATCTGTCCACAACACCCACACACCCTGGGAATGGCAGTGCTGAGCCTGGGAACACTGCAGCATCCTGTGTGTTCCCTGCTTCCTTTGTTTTTCCCTTGTGGGATCATCCCCTGTGAGCACTGACCTGAGCAGATGTAATGCATTTAAGCTTCAGTCCAGCTGTTTGTACTGAAGAAATATCTTTTGTGATTAAAGGTGCTCATTCTGTTTTTGGTAGTTGTAAACAAATTTTCTGAACCTTTCTGTTTCTCTGTTTTTTAAGAGTATCTGTCTCCCATAGTGCTGCTTGGTTTTACCTTTTAATTACACAAAACCAAACAAACCAATCCCTAAACAATATTGATATCATATGTTTTTATATATTGACCATGTATTATAATATATTAAACCTTTCTTACAGACTGACTGATAGTGGGTAGTTGGTCTTATAGTCTTAAAACACAGTAGAAACTAAACTTAAAGAATTATATTTGACCTCATCTTTTTTTTTTTTTTTTTTGTTACATACATACCACTCCTCTGAAGCAGACTGTCTTTGTACCTCAGAAAATGGAGACATTAATTCACAAATTAGTGTGGCATTACTAAAACAAACTCCACCCTCTTCTGAAAGAATGAGTTTGAATTGTGAACCATTCAGTCTACTTCTGCCTTCAGGAAATGAAACATCACAAACTTCAGAAACTTAAGAACTTGTTAGCTTGAACTCCATCTCTAAGAAGGGGACATGGGAAAGGATCTTTCCCATCAAGTCTTAAATTAATTCTTTAAGCTTTGAACCAGTTAATCCTGTCTTTATTATTGTTGTAGCACAAACTGACTCAATGGGATGTCTGGATTGAACCAGAGGCAAGAACCTCTCCTCCCAAGCAGAGAGGATTCCTGGGAGAAGCTCATGCTGGAATGCAGAGGGGAGTGGGCAAACCCAAGACACTGAGGCATCAAACACACCAGAAGTGGTGAGTGGAGAAATAAATAGGTGAAAATAGAAAAAGAATGTTTATCAATATGATGGTAGGTGCTTTATACATATGAAACTTTTATATCTATCTATCTATCTATCTATCTGTCTATCTATCTATCTATCTAATCTATCATCTATCAATGTAAAAAACCTCACCTTACCCAGAGTTGAGTTTTTAATTGCCAAGCCCTAGAGAGGTCACAAAAAAACCTGTCAGAAGGCACAGAAGATGAAGATCATTAGCATGATTAGAGTTCAAGTGCAGGCAGGAAAATAAAGAGACCAGAAATATCTTGCTAAGACATAACAAGGTTTTCAAAGCAAGCCTTGAAGGATGTTTGTTAGTGGAAAGGCAAGAAACCTTTTTTAGCCAGACACTTGTGTAAGTGTCTGGCTAAATAATGTGTAAGATGGCAGCCTGATCTGCCATCTTACACATTATTTTGAACACTACCAAAGCAAGATTTCCTGTGTGGCACCTCAGCTTGCAAACTCAGAAGCTGCGTTTGTTTTGGGAAGAGGCAGGCCAAGGTGAGATGCTGAGGTTTGGCTGGGGTGTCAGCTCTGGCAGCCCTGTGATGGGGAAGATTGTGCCAACAGAGAGTGGAAGTGCCACGCCTGGGGCAAGCCTTGGTGCACAAATGCAGCCAGGTTGGCAGCAGGGGAGGTTTGCATGGTGCCCTGGTGCTGTTGGGCTTCCTTCTTGCCCCGGGGGCCAGTGATTACAGGCTGCAGCTGCTAATTACCCAGAGGGCGGCTCAAGCCATGGGGAATCACAGCCATGGTATTTCTCTGGGCTCTCTGTCCCTCAGGTGCTCACTGCTGCCTGAGCAGGCCCATGGCTTGCTGTCCCCAGCAGGCTGTTGCATCCAAGCAGGTTGGAATCAAAACCCTGAACGTTGTTTGTCTCTACAGGCCTCTGAAAGAGAACAAGAATCAAAATTGATTTCATATTCTTGGCCTGAATGTCAGAACTAATCCTCTGAGGATACAATGTACTCGTTAGACCCAAAAGCCACTTGAATGGGTGCGTAAAACACAACAAAGCCACCCCAAACCAAAAACCTGAATGCCTAATCTGTAAATCTCTGGAGAGAATATTAGCTTTTTATTGTTTCCCTATCAATAAAATGCAGGAAGTAGTCTAAATGCCTCACCTCTACAACTTCCCATTATTTATCATATCAAATGTCCTTTCTTCCAGGCTTTTTGGTTCACTCCTGCAGATAGATTATGCAGACATGTTCAGCATATGGAGCAGAACAGATCCAAACTCTGTTCAATCAAATGCAAAGTGCCTTCATGTGCTGCTGCTTCAGTGTGAGGTCCCAGAGAAGGCAATGCATTGAAGTGTATTATGAACTGAGAGCATGAAAACACCCAGGTAGTCTTGGAAAAATGGTTAATCAGTAAGTATTCACTGGAGTTGGCAGGCAAGCACATTTTACAAATGCTTGTTTCATAAATATTTATTTTAAGAATTGAATTTGGGGAGTTTTTAGACAAAAGAAGCCATAAAACAGTGAAGAGAAACTTCAAGATTGAAATTCTTATGTGTGTGATTTTTTTTTTTCTTTATATTTCTTATCATTTCTTTTCTTCTTTTTCAAAGAACTGAAGAAACTAAAATCTACAAAAACCAGTGTCAGGCAGAACACAGAGCCAGCACCAGGTACCCAGAAGAATGAGTCAGTAATAGAGAAACCTACAGCTTGTAACCAAAATGCCTGGAGCTGTTTGCACTAAGTTATCTTGAATAAACTATGTGTTGTGTATTTCCTGAAGAGCATGACCAAAAACTCACTGAGACGGTGGATCTCCAAGTAGGTTATGGCTAAAAGCCTGACTAATCCTTTTGGTGCATGTCCAAAAGGATGTTTGTTTGTTTTTACTCATTTCGTACTCATGAAAAAAAAAACCAAAACCAACAACCCAGTGAACTTAAGTGGGGTTTACAATACAGGATTCATTTTTCATTTGTTAGAGAGCATTTCCTCTAGACTGTAGACAGATTGTTTCCTGGCAGAGAAGATCTGTATTGATGTGGTCAAGATTTAAAATTTAGCAATGAACTTCCTCTACTGGGGATGTTCTGAATTTCTTCAGTGCAGTGAATCATTCTGGTGGTGGAACCAAACTCAACTTCCTTATGTTGAATGGCAAAAGAACAACAAAAACTTTCCCAAATTTGAAAATATCACTGAAAAAGAATAAAAGCACAATTGTCTTCAGCCATTATGGGCTGCCCTAATTTGATTCACATGGGAAAATGCTTTGTTAATGGCTTTCTTCCTTTACTCTTCATTGGCAACAAACCAGACCAAACCAAACCCTTTTCTTTGTTCTTTTCCTTTCTGCATTGCCTTTCCATCTGGTTTTAGAAGAAGCTGGTCCTGTGGGCTAGCAAGGATTTTGAAGTACAAGAGATCTGGGGTCATTTCTGCAGACATCCACAACAGCCATGGACTGACCACATCCATTACTGTGCTGTAAAATGGGAATATTCCACTTTACCTCAGGAGGCTGTTGCTAGAAAATCTATTTATTGCTGTAAGATGTCCAGCTGGTATTAAATAATACCACAGGACTATTTAAGGCAAATATATAGTTTGTATTTTTCCTTACAAGTGTGTGCTGTGTAGAGTTTAAGCTAATAAGTCTCAATGATGATTTATGATGAGGAATTCACTCTTAAGAGGAACAAATTTAAATAGATTTAAATACATACACGTAATAGAAATATGTGCAGCCTCCCAGAACTCTTTGAAATATAAATGTGAGAATTCCTTTAGGTACAGTGCTGGAAGCCTTCACGTCAGACCATATTGCCAGGTGCCAGGCAGAAGGAGCCAGCCAGACTCGCTGATTTATGCAGCTTTCTGCTGGAGGACCCAAAGACTGCAACCCTCCACTGCTCTCAGCTGTGGGGCAGGAGGTGGGATGAGCTCCATTAATGCCTCCTTCAGCTTTTAAACTCAACTAGAAGGTTTATTCCCGTGTGCTCTGGACCTACAGTCTTTTGTCTGCTTTTCTATACCAGCTTCCCCATGTTTGATATTCATTTTATTCCCTTCCTTAGGGTATTATTTACAACTGAAGAGCAGAATGTTATAGGCTGAGCTGACAGAGCACTAAATATAGCAAAAGCAGGGCAGTTCCCCACTCTAATCATCTCCTTCTGCTTTTATGTAGATAGTAAATGATGGGCCACAGAGGGAATTGCCATTTGTCTCTAGGAAATACATGTCAAAGGAGTTTAAGCTCTGCATCCTGCCCACACGGGGAAGTTAATTTAGGCTTGACGCAGCAGCGCTGGCTTTTCCTAGCACTGAGCAGTTGCAGATGAGCTCTTTAGTCCTTCAGCTGAGTGCCATAGAGACTGAGGTTTTGAATAGGGTACTTACAATGGCAAATGGCACCATTTCTAGCCTGAAGGAACAGGCAAATTTCAGCCAAATCCCGGTGCCATTCATTCACATCAGCGCCCTGGCCGTCTGTCTGTCCCGGCCTTGGGAAGCAGCCCTGCCTCGGCCGAGGCTGGGCTCTGCCCCACAGGACCAGGGCCAGCCTGAGGCTGCTATTGGCTTTGTTTGTGCGTTGGACTCGTTCCCCTGACTTGCCTCCCCTGAGCCAGCTCACTTGCCTGTGCTTTTTTCCCTGTGCCAAGTCTGCTTTGCTGCCTCCTTTCAAGGTCTGGAGCTGTTCTGCTGCCTGCTCTTTTAACAGCTGTCCAAGTGCGCAGGAAGAGTCGAACCAACACTAAAACCTGGCCAGCTCTGCTCACTTGGGTCCTACAACCTAAACACAGTGCACTGAAGTTTAAGCAGCAGCCTCGCTGATGGGGCTTAGCCCTAAATCCACACAAATCCAAGGTAATCTGGAAGCAGCTCAGGCTGCTGCTTTAATATCAGCCTGAGACGGGGGCTGAAGGAGCTGGGAGATGTGTGCGTGCCTTGACAAAGAAAGTTTGTGATCTAAAGGTTTCAAAATCTGCATAATGAAAGCTGCCAGAAAGTTTAGTGCAGCAGTTCTGCTTTTCCCCGTGCAGAGCTGCAGGGCACAGGTTAAGGCTCAGCTCCAAGAAGAGTGAGGTATTGCAATGCAAAGGAGCAGAGGAGATGCTGAGTACGAGGATATCAGTTAAACTTTCTGACCAGCCTAAGGGTTCTTCAAGTATTTTATCCACTGGCTGACTAATGTAAAATACAAAAGTATTCTGCCTGGCAAGCCAGGCGCAGAACTGCAGTCTCCACCCTCCCAAAGGATGATTTAAATATGAAGCTACAATGCCGTGGTCTTCCTTTCTTTCTGCCCGCTTAAATGCATTTTCAATTCTTTAATGCAAAGTAGGAAGGCACCAAAATCTCTCTTTCTCCAGAAAAGCCTCAGTTAGGGTAGACAGAGACTTCTCTAGGGAATACCAGCAACTCTCCTCCTGCCTTCACTGGAATTAAAATCACACTCCCTGTGCTCTCAGTGACCACCTAACCCTGAGGCACAGCAAGAACGGGGTGCTACCTCCTCCCTAGCTGTGAGCTGAGCACAGCACCAGGTCCTGTCGTGTTTTTTACCTAGGCAGTGTCAGCAGTGACCAGAGTCACCAGTGAGCCAAATCACCAGCCTGATTGTGCAGGAGTGTGGGCAAGAGCAGAAGCTCAGGCTCAGTCCCCCAAGGAATATGAGCTCTTCATGGTCCACTGTGGATTTAGATTCTTTGTGAAGTCACCATTCAGAAGCATTCTCTTTTACCCTCATGAATGTACAAAATACAGATGATTATAGGGGTCTATAAAACCCAAAAACTGGACACACTGTTTACTTCAGTAATTATTTGCTCATTACAGGGAAAGCATTTCCGAGTTGCTCCTCCTGAGGTGCTAAGGTCACCTGCTTTGGTGATTGTGCTGTAAGCCTGCTGTGTCCCAAGGCACCAATACTTCCCAGTTAAAACACTGCAGAAGAACACAATGAAAGCCAATAAAAAATCCTCCAATTCCAAAGCATTGTTGGTGGAAATGTTTCCTTATTTCTGACACCAGTGAAGGCAGCCTGCTAGTTTGCAGGGTGAAACAGAGCACAAACTTTTTAATTGTCAATCCCAAATTCACATAAATGATTTAGGGCCAAATATTCCTCTTATTTACACCAGTGTAAATTTAGGGAAATTTCATCCAACTTAATGTACTGCCAGGTGGTGGATTTTGCCTCAGATCTCATTATTTTTGGGGTTTTATTTATATTCAGCCACTGTGTGTATACACAGATACAAAGCAGTAATTTTTGCCAGCAAGAAGAGAGTGGAGTTTGCTATATAAATCGGTATTTCTCAGTCAATATGTTGCAACCCCTGAAGGGGTTATAAAAACCATCTGGGGGCTTGTAAAAAACTGAAAATTTTATAACAATCTAAAGCAAAGAAAATGTCATTTCTTCTACTCTCCATAGAGCAGCACCATTCTCTTGGCAACCTGTCAAAACCATACATGAAACAATAAATTCTTTAGGCTTATCACTTTTACCTTTTTTTTTTCTTTAGCTTTATAAAACATGGATGAGAACTGGGAAGTTTCTTTTTTCCCCCCTTTTATGTAGGATTTCCTATCTGAACTGCTTGAGAAATGTTGCTTTCAAATTTTTGGCCTCAAAAGGCAGTAAATTTCTTTAGGGGCCTCTGCCTTGGTCTTCTCCTAACCTGCTTGTTAAAACTACAGCCTATTTTGTCAAGCTTAGGCTTGTTTGTGTTGGAGCCAGTTTTTCTATTTCACTGTGACTTTCTGCCTGTCAGTTTCCTCTTTCAGCCTAAATCACACTGGGAAACATCAACATTTCCCTTTGTGGGAAGAGATGTTTTGCATCAAGTGGAAAAAATGGATGAGATTTCCTGTATCCTCATTAGCAGTGTAGTGTACAGCTTGAAATCTGCCCTTTCTAAGGTGAGATACCATCTGAAGAACCTCTCTGCTTTTAAGTATAGCCTCACAGCACATACAGCTTGTCAGTGAATTTTGCTTTCATGTACGCATCTTTCATCTCCGTGCATAGGTACTTATCTATGAAATTAATTCTAGTAGCAACCAAGTGTGTCCCACCTAAAGGAATCAGAGGATAAATTCAGAAAAAAAGGCTCATTGTTGGTTTTTTCCCCTACGAGGATGAGACGCCTCACACAAGGCCTGGGCAGGCAGCAGAGCTGGTGGGGCTCTGAGACCCTGAGTGGGGTAGGGGAGAAAGGAGGGGATGGCAGTGCTCCCCTTTTGGCAGCTGTTTGCTTGGGTGGGCAAATCTCAGGCAGCTTCACCTCAAACTCCTCTTGACTTCGGCTATTTTTGCCCGATTTCCACAAATTATTTCTTTGTTGGTGCAAAGTACTTAGCAGGTATGGTGCCTCGTTCTTTCCAAAAAGCCTGACTTGTTAACTGTTTAGTGGGCACGAATTTGATCACTTAAACCACTTGCTGAGGAGAAGGAAGAGTGCCCTCTTGCCTGGGTGGGAGGTGGTTGCCCACAGGAACTGAATGGGCTGTGGGCGATGTGGCAACCACCAAGGGGAGGAACTGCACTTCTGCCTCTACTCTTCAGCTCCAGCTTCACTGGGCTGGAACGGTGCTGTCCAAACTGGGTGGAATCAAAACTTGGACAATTTCATGTAATTTTCATTTGCTTGGAACATGACTCGCTTTTCCCTGTCCCATTTCTACTGAAGACAGACTCCAAAGTCTGCACATGAGGAGGATGGGCTCAGATCCAAGAGGAGGGCATTTGGGGGCTTGGCTGTTGGCTTAGGTCTGTCTTCAGGCTGTCAGACTAGAATGAGGATTCCTGCTCCAAGTTGTGAGTTCAGCTAGCTAGTCAGGGTCTGGCTCTTCAGCTACCTTTCCATGTGCCAGATTGTACCAAAATGCTAAAATCATTCAGTGGTATTTTCCCATGTGGTTTTCATGATGCTGCGTGGTTGGGCAAGGGATCTGACATGGTCTAAACAGCTTTCTGCCTTCATGCCTGAGAGAAAATGGATACCCAAAGGTTGTCTCTGCTAATATGAAAAAATATGCAAAAAGTGGCTGTTGGGTATTTTTGTGGGTTTTTTGGTTTCTTAATTAATCTCCATTCTCAATTCAGAAATGGATCTCAGTAGAAATGATGGTATGAAACATTTTGGGAAAGGAAGCTAGATTTTAATTAAAATTTTAAAATCAAGCTGGTTAGTAAATAGCCTACCAAATGTCCACCTCAGCTGGTGGAGAAACCATTCCTGGACAGCCCAGCCTTCTGGCACCAGCACCTTATCTTGGCCTAATTCCCTGTGCTCTAGCTGAGGCTGAGCTCCTTGCCTCTGAGCACTGCCTCGCTGTGCCACCTCTCTCATCCATGTTTCCATCATTTCTGTTCTGCCCAGGCACAGGGCCCTGCACTGAGAGAGCCACCTGGATGGACACAAGGCTCTCCACCATAAAGACCAGCAGCAGCTGCCACCAAGGCTGATCCAGCTCGTGCCAGGAGATGGGTTGATTTTTTATCCAGAGAAGTCCAAATCCTGAGGGAAGAAATGTGGTTTATTGCATACTTATCCTGTTTCTTCAAAGCTGAACTGTGCCATGCATGAAAATTTGTTTGGAAACAGGGATCAGAAACAATGACTTAACAAGGCAGTGCTGTGTAACAAAGTGCTGTCCACTGCCGCACAACACGCTGCCGGTTTTCCTGAAGTTGTCAGCACTACTGGTTTTGCACAAAGAGTGGAAATTCCTTCTGGTACTTTGTCAGTCAAGGAGTCCAGGGCTGTCAGTCAGTGTTACGGTTAACATGTGTTTTCCCAGGTTTACACTTCTGTCCTGCCGCACCGCTATGTGCCTGTGCTGCTACACTGAAGCAGCAACCACTGCCCTCCCTCCGATCCCTCCCGCTGCTCGTGCAGATTAAACCCAGGGCCATACAAGGGATGGGGGTCCCAGGCTGAGCCATTTCCTCACCCCTTGGTGAGGACGTGGGAGCACACGGGGAGGAACCCCTTGGCCCAAACCCTCCAAGCTCCCAGCACGGCACTGCCGGGAAGGGGCCGCATGGAGCTGGCCTCGGCGGTCCCTGTCCCCTCACCACCCCCGCGGTGTCCTGCCGGGCCGAGCCGAACCCCGTGGGCACCTCCACCGGTGCCCGAGCTCCCCCTTGTCCCCGGCAGGGCCGGCCTGCGGGGCTGTGTGACACGGAGCTGAGGCCGGGCCGGGGCCGGGCTCGCCCCCCGCGCCGCTCCGGCTCTGCCCTGGGCGGGCCCGCGGCGCGGGGCGAGGGGCGGGCGGGCGGGCGGGGCGGCCCGGGCCCTATAAATGGCGGGCGGCGCCGCCGCGCTCCGGCCGAGCGGCGCGGGGCGAGGGGCAGCGGCGGCCGGGCGGCGGCGGAGAGCGGCGGGCGAGGTGAGCGGGGCCGCCCAGCGCCGTGCGGGCACAGCCGGAGGAGCGCCTGGGGGCGGGAGGGGCGCGGGGCACCGGGCGGGGGAACGGGATACCCGAAGTTTGACTGCTGACAGCGCGGAGGCCGCGGGGGTCGCTCCGGCGGCTCCTCGGTGTGCGCTCCTGTTACCTGCTCGCACAAGTTTCCCAGCGCCGGGTGCGTGGGCGCTGTGCCGGGAGCGGGGCTTCGGGCGCGCCGAGTTTCTCCCAAGATAAGGCGCTGGCTTTGTGCGAGCAGCGAGGGATTTTGCCCCGAAAGAAGCGGGTTTGGGGCTGGCAGCCCGCGGGTAGCGGCACCGTTTCGCTCCCGGGTGCGGGAGAGGCGGCACTTCCCGGGCACCGGCTGCGCTGCGAGCGCTCGGGAACTGCAAGTTGCTCGCTTGCGTTCGTGTCCCTTGTCTGCCGTGGGAGAGAGCTTGCTGCTGTTGTGCTAAATAAAAGTAATAAATCATAATCCGGGTAGTGACTGAAATTTTCTTGGCTTTCCGAATGGCAGAGTAACGGGGGAGGAACATTTTCGGCCATTGCCCTTTGGGGAGGAACGAGTGGTATTGTGATACTGTAACAGGATTTAGGGCTGATAGCATCCCGCTGTGTGCTGGAGTGGGGAGCTGGTTAACCAAAACTCTGACCTCGGCTCACTTTGGAGTGATACGGGAGCTGCTTCGTGTGTCGCGTCCTGGGAGGATTTGGAAATGCAGAGTCCTTTGTCTCTTGGTGAAAATGGTGCTTGATATTTTGGCTCAGTACTGTGCGATGTTGGAGGATCTTAACAGAAAAATACCTTTGGAGAAACCATTGTAGTAACAAATAGGTGTTAAAATGTCAAATTTCCCATAAAACTAGGGAATATCTGTTTATGGGTTAGAGGCCTTTGATTTATTTCTCTCCCACTTTCTCATGCCTGTGTATGATTCTGAACGTGGTTTGGCTTTTGTGGTTGTAATCGCATTCTTGGGCAACTTCCTGAAAGAGAAACCTGGTAGAATGACTTTTTTTTTTTCACTGCACTGAAAAATGACCTCTTGTTCCTTCACTTTCTCTGGTGTGAGCATTTAGTAATGTCTTGTCCCCAGCTTGCCGCAGGAATTCATTAGAAACCTGATTTTGTAGGGGCTATTCACGAAATGTACGTAGGTGTAAGCAGCTGTGCTGCTGTGTAGCTTCGGAGAAACTGCAGACATCCTCGAGGAAAGTGAAAAGCAGCTGCATGCCTGCTGAGTGCTCAGATGAGCCCTTGGAGTGTGAGGGGAAGAGCAGTGCAAATAAAAAGGCAGAATTATTAAGTAGATTAATTCAGCTGCATATAAGATGTACTAGGTTGGAGATCTAGCATTTTGTGGGGTGTGATTAAACTCACGAGAATAGCAGCTGTTTGGCACGGGAGCAAACTTTGAGTGATGAATGCTAGTCCACGGCTTTTTACAATTACAGACAAGTTGTATGTCAGGCAACCTATAAGCAAATTGTGTCAAGTGCTTGAGATGCTGGAAGGCAGCTTCTGTGGGCATTGCTGTTTTATGCCCTCCCCAGGTATGAGGATGGTGGAAGAACTCCTCTCTGCTCTGATTGGTGATATGGCCATCACTATAGTCACACATACATTTATATCTATATATAGCTCCATGCATCTCATGTGGGAGGCAATTGAAACTCATGTCAGAACAAAAAAGAAAACAGAAACCCGCAGTGGGTTTTGTCTCAAGGTGTATACAGAAGTGTTGGAGCTTCTGTTTGGTGTTGTCATTGACAACCAGGAGAATAGCACGTCTTAGTGGCATGTGGAGACTTTTAGCCTGAGTGTCTAAATCACACAGGCAGAAATGTGTTCCCAACCTAGAGTTTCTTACCAGCATCTGCTAGGCAGAAAAATGTCAACAGGGAGCCCAGCAAGTTGCACCAGGTATTTTTGGAATAGGTTGAAGTGAATGTGTCTGTATAAATAGTGAAAAATAAGCACCTCGCCTTGCTGCTAGGAATTACAGTGGAGATGCAAGTAAATTTCAGTATCCACAGCAAGGGATCAGCTCAGAGGGAGCTCTGGGTAGAGATTTGTGGTGGTGGGCACAGCATCTCCCTGGCTCATGCAGCTGGTTGTGGCTTTTGGTTCTTGATAGGAACTGCTGTGCTCATTCTTGAAAAAGCTGAGGCTTGGTGGAAGGCTTTTTTGGAAGCTGGGGTTAGGGGT
This sequence comes from Ammospiza caudacuta, assembly GCF_027887145.1. Taxonomy (NCBI): domain Eukaryota; kingdom Metazoa; phylum Chordata; class Aves; order Passeriformes; family Passerellidae; genus Ammospiza; species Ammospiza caudacuta. The sequence goes on along the minus strand of NC_080603.1, from coordinate 11,120,309 downwards.
TGTCCGGGCTGCTTGAATTGCTTAATCACAAGCATGCATGAAAGAGCATGCTTTTGTAATACTGATTATGGGGAAATTAATTCTGATCATCAAAACGTTTCCAGTCAACTTGGTTTGTTAACTGAATTCTGCGATTCTCTGGGGTCCAAGGTTTTATACATGAGAAGACAGGAAAAAGATGGATAACCATCACTAATCTGTAAAGTGTTGCTAGATACAGTCATCTTTACATGCCTCTGAGCATCTTCCCAGTCACCTGTGACATAGCTAATGAACCAAGCTTTACAGCAAAGTGCTGGCCTGTAAGAACCATGTCATTCTGTGCACCTCTACTAGCCATAAACATCTTCTGAATAAGTGCAGTGATACAAGGAATTGCCTCTTTTTGGTAGTGGTAGCATGGAGGAGTCAGTCATCTACATATGATTTTAAAGATTTAGTGTAAATGTAAAGATTCAGTGTAAGTTAGGGAAGTATGAAAATATAAGAAGGTGTTTATTATTATTAAAGTAGGTAGCTTCTTTGTGTAAAAACTGGACAGCTGAATATGTGCAACCATGTGTGTGTTCAGGTGTCCCCTCTGTGATGGTTAAAGTGGTGGGAGGAGAGCAATAAGAGGTGGTAGCGTTCTGCAGCTGGAGCCACACAAACGTTTAGGCTGGCATGTTGTGGGGGAAAAAAGCTGTCCTGTGTTCTGCTTGTTTTCCTCTCACTTTAGGGAGAGACTCTAGTTCATACTTGACTTCTGTCAGCAGAGCTGAGATCTCTGCTGAAGTGAGAGCCAGCAATGATGGACTGGAAAAGTATGGGGCAATTTTAGTGGCAATGCTAGTGTAAGCTGTAGGTTCTTAAGCTGTTTATCATGGCCTTGAAATACACTTAAATGCTAACTGAACTGCTTTCTAAAGCTGTTAGCACCTCTCCTTGAGCAGTGTCTGTGGAAAGCATGCATTTTGGCAGCTGCTGTGTCTTTTCTGTGGTCTGGTATTTACCTGTAATGGTCAGAAAGGTGGTTTTTCCCCTTATTTTCAAGCTGAAATCAAAAGGTGCCTTATGCTGGGGCCCAATTATATGCCACAAAGCAGTTTAAGTATGAAAGCACATTCATCTTATGGAATTATCTCCCCTTGGAGAAAATATCAGTTTTGCTGACCATGTTAATGTGGTGCAAAGTGTGGGCTTCAGGCTGTCTGCTGTTGGCATCAGGGCTTTGGAAACAGCAGCCTGAAATTCTCCTCAGTGTTGTGGGACTGTGGAAGGGATCAGGACTGATGGCCAGTGAGTGCTGAGCTGCAGAAGCCTGTTCAAGGCTGTGTATTTGTGGTGGCCTTGGCGAGCAGGTAGGTTGGTTTGTGAGAAATAGGAGTTACCAACAGACTGTAAGCTGCAGGAGCAAATCCCCCTGGAATCTCCAGAAGCACTAGTGAGAAATGATTGTACATTCTACCTCCCTTCGTTTGGCTGATGTACAGGGGATATGAATTCATGTTCATCAGCTATGTAGTTTTGACCAAGCCTGTTTTTATATTAAATGCTTTCTGTATTATTTAACAGCTCTCTCTTTAAGCTTCTGTTCTCACAGAAGGACATGTTGAGGTATTTAGTGATGTTTCTCACTGCTTCTGAGATGGTTCTGTCATCTGGTGGGAGCTGTAAGCTTCTGCTTGCCCACAGCTGAACGAGGTTTCAGGTTTTTTGTTTGACTAGGACAGGGACAGTTTCCCATTGGCTCTGACAGGTTACAGGTACAAACCCAAGTGGAGAACTGAACATGACTAGTTTTCTCTCCTCCATTCTGTTGTCCTATAACTTTACATCCCTAAGCAATCTAAGAACTGCCATGTAGAAGTTGGTGCATTATCCCTATGTCTGCATCTTGCTACACCCCCTCCTCTCCCAGAAGGAGCAGTTCTTGTGTCTTTCCCAGCAGTTAAACAAGCTGAGGCCTCCAGCTGCTCTGGCAGCTCGCTTGGAGAGGTTGCTTTCCCAGCTAATTGCCTACTTCCTCTGCAGAGGTTTGTCATCTGCCTTACAGAAATAGTGATGGACTCCGTGGAGCCTCAGCCAGCACAGCTCACAGCCCAGCCCACAAACTCTCAGGCTGAACTGAATCAGACAGTTTAATATGCAGGTCATGACCTGCTCTTGGAGAGTTCTTGTGCATAGTTCATACTCTGTTGTCCCTTGTTTTACTATGGAAATTTAAGTCTTGCCTTCCCAGAAATCTCTAGTAAAGCCAGGGGGGTCAGTCAGAAGTGAGGTCAGTTTAACAAAAAGACTGTTTTCTTAAATACAGCTCTTTAAATAGCTGGTAATTCTCTTATTGACTGGTTAATGTGAGTCTTCCTGCAGATAACTGAGGAGGTGTCTACCTGAGCATATGGATGAGGTTCCCAGCACAAAGTTTCATTCCTGCATCCTTACAGCACCCGGGACTTCCCATGCTCTTGTGGTTGGCTGGTTCTGCTTCTGGAGCTTCCTGGGGGAAAAGATGGATACAAGTAAATGTCTGTGCTGTGAAATATGAATGTCCTTATCCTTTTTGAGTAACCTCCAAGCTAGGGCTGGAATGGCTGAGAAGAGGCCACTAAAAACTAGTATCTCCTGTGAGCTTAGGTCTGTTTCAGTGATGCTGTCCTGGATACAGAAAACCAGTATACATTTTTCATCTTAAACGTTAATAACCTGGCTACCTTACACTTTAAGGGTTATATTTGTCAGCTAGTTTTTCAGATAAGGTTTCTAAATTAGCTTGCAAATAGGAAGTGGTTGATTGCTAATGTTGTACAGTGTGATTAATAAATAAATAAAAGGCTAGTCACCTATTACTCTGATTTCCAGCCACAAGTGCAGTAAATGGTTGGAACAGCATTCCTGATCTCTCCAAGTAATTTGTCACTTGGTAGCATTCCCATGTACAAATGCTTAAAGTATCATGTTTTGGCTATCAATGAGCTTGTGTAAGTGCAAGTTTTTATGAATGTCATTGTTATGAACAGAGAATACTGGAGTTCCAATCCGTTTTTATAGTGAAACAACTGTATTGACTGTATGTACTTTTAGACTAACTGCCAACACTGTACTGCTGTAGTCTTTCCTCTTGAAGGAGGAGGGGTAAGTAAAAACTTGAAATACTGCACATGGATTATTTGAAGTGAGGCTTCTTAAAGTCCTCTTGAGAGAATGTCTCCCCATCTTCTGTTACCATTTGGGCATCTCTAAACCCAGTTGGCTTTTGTTAGATGTTGTATGGCTGATAGATGCTGCCACCTCTCTCAGCTTCCCAGGATAATAAAAATGTAAATAATGAAAAATAGTATGGCTCCATAGAAAGCCTAATTTTCAGTTATGCTGTAAACCCTGACTGAACCATAGAGTGTGGGGTGATGGGAATTGGGCTTTGTAGCATTGTTTAGTAGGAAATATAAGTATCTCTTTTGCAGAGTAACCTAAACCTCAAAATTATGGAATCTGGAGGCCAACAGTCATCTCTCTTCTACTCTGCAACAACTCACATGCCTTTTCAAAGCTCTGAAGTATTAACTATTGGCTTGAGGACTAATTCTACACCTTTAGTTTTCTTTATTTCTTACACTATTTTGGTTTTTTTTTTTTCCTTTGTTTGTCAGTTCTTTAAGCCCAAGTGTTAGAGAAAATTTATGAAAGTGTTATGAAAATTTACCTGAGAAGAGGAGAACCAGATTTGTTTGCCCTGCAGGGATGTAGTGGTGTGAGTCTTGCTATCAGATGACACTAAGATACTTGTACTAAGTGAAAATGAATAAGGGTACTGAGTTTCCCTTTAATATTTTTTTAAGGAGGAAAAGATGGTAAAATCCTAAAGCAGAGGTGGGACTTAGGGTGGAGGTGATGGTGAGGTACCTGGTAAGACACCAGCCATTGTTAGTCCAGCACCTTGTAGACTATTTACCATAGATCTGTACTTACACAGCCCATTGCTAAGGAATTAATACCCTGCACCTCATTAATGGGAGCTTGCAATGCTGCAGGCTTGCCTTTGGCTCCTAACAAGCCTGTGGTTGCATAGAGAGCATTGCCAATGCACAATAAATGTGGGAACTGGGGTTCCATGAGGCCTTTCTTGCACTAAAAAACTAAAACTGGGGGCTTGAGTTTAGGCAGATGCTCTGGTTGTCAAACCCCATTCCCTCCCCTGGGGTGAGCCCAGAGAAGGGGGCACAGCCTCCCCAGCGTGCTGTGGAGCACTGCTGTGCTCCCCTTTGGGGAAACTGCTTCTGCAGCGTTAGTCGGGATGAGCTGACTGTCCCATGCTCGTTTCTTCATTATGTTAAAATACCCACACTGCACAAAGAACTTGAGATCAACCAAACCACTTCTTTAATAAGGGGACACCAGTAAACTACCAACATAATTCTGTTTAATCTTTCTGATGCTGTAAGGCTTGATACTAGGTCTTGGAGAATTCTGTGGAAACTACTTTAAATACAGGAATAAATAATACCTAGAAACTTTAGCAATTGTAGTTGAGCTTACAGTAGCAAGAGAACACATAAAATTTGAGACTGGTGGTAGAATTGTGCAGTACCATAGTAGTCTCTATAAGCCCCCTGCCCTGTCAGCTGTATTTGCTTCTTGAAGCAGAGCTAAATTTGGCTGTTTAATTCATGTATAAATGAGGGATGGAAGTAAAAGCAAATGGTACATAAAAGCCTATCTATGTTCTTGAAACTCTCAATAGTGCCTCTGTAGTTGTTGTACAGTCACAACCCAGTGGTGAAGGAAAACCCTGGTCAGCTTTGCATGATGTGAAATTGATCTTTGTAATTAACTACCATAAACCACCACCAAATGCTGTACAAGATGGATAGATACTGGTGAGAAAAATTAGTCTGGCTTGTGAGCTGGAGACCCCAGTCATGAGGTTACAGACAGTTTGAAATGGAGCTGGTCTCTGCACTTCATGTTTAACAGAAACTCCCAGAAAATGGGGGTGGTCAGGACTCTTGATAAAGAAGCACTGAACTCCAGCTTCCTGCTCATGGGGGAGCAGTGCTTGGACAAAGAGATGGTTCCTGTGTGGGACCAGCTGGTTTCACAAGCTGGTGCTCTGCAGGGAAATTCCCACTTGGCAGGGGAGGTTGTTTGGACACAGCTGAACAGGCTTTCCAGAATGCACTAAAAACCTGAGAGGGATAGGAATAGAAGAGAGAGGATTAAGGTTGGGAGAGGAAATATTCAGAACCAATGCCATGCTTTTGGCATTCATGTGCAATGCTGGCTGTTGTGCCTGATGTCAGACCAATGTCTTAAGATATAAAATTTTTTCTTTAAAAAACCCATCACTTCCAGCTTATCTCTGTGTACAAGTTATGTTTATATCTTGTTGACAGTAACTTACTCCTCTTCAGAGCAATGTGAGTACTGAGCTGTTTAAAACCCTGCAATCATCCTTTCTTGGAAATGCTCTGCATATACTAAACTTTCCAGGTATTGAGTAATAATAGAAGGAGTTGTTAGATGAAAAGGAAGCACCAACATTCAGGAAGATGAAACATTTCCCAGATCTGTCATGTGGAAGAAGCCAGAACTTCAGCAGGCTGAACTCAGGTTCAGGGTGAGGAGAGGATATTGAAGCTGAAGGCTTTGGTATGTAGGAGGCGTAGGCAGAAGGGGAGTCAGGAGCACCTGTGAGGGGCAGGGAAGCCCACCGGGGGTCTGGAGTGCTTTACCATGCTGCTAAACCCATCAGCTGGAAAACAAGACCCAGCACATGACCTTTCCTCTGCAGCAGAGTGGTCTCCTTGCTTGGGAGAAACAATTGCTGTGTGCTCAGCCAGCTCCTTTAATGACTGTTAACAAGTTTGTTTGAGTATTTATTCAGTCCTGCTGGAGAGAATTGGTTAAATGCCTGAAGTGAGGCTGCTTTCTTTCAGCTCATATGTCAATTGAAATAAGACTTAAATTAGTAGCCCAGATGACAGTGGCATGGAAACATCAACATCTCAGACTTGGAGAGGTCCCTGAATGTTTGTTCCAGGCTGGCCTTCTCTGGTCACAGAGGCTGCCCAGTGCCTGCCACGTGGGCTCAGGGGCTCTGAGGGTTTTGGGCTTACTACAGTGAGACCAGCAATGCTGTGAGACTGCTCCTCAGTTTTAGTCCCTTTAGCTCTGCTTGCTGCTCTTTGGTTTCAGCTATTCACAGAAGTGCAGTCTGGTGTCTAAGCTTCCTTGTGTTTCTTGTATCTTTAAAAAAAACCACAGAATCAATCTTGCAACTGCAAGAAGGAGTTTTGGATATATTACTGTTGAAGTCAGGCTTCAAAATAAACACTTAGAGGTGTCTCATAGTGCAGTAATTACAGATATCTGAAAATCTATGTACAGTTGATTATTTCATCCTCAATCCACTGCAAAGTGTTCTTTAGCCTCTCTGGGGCAGGCCTTTTCTCCAACTTAGATATTAAATATAGGCATTTTTTCAGATCATGTTTTTGCCTCTGATCTTGAACCAAACCAATTTCTGTTCTTCCTCTTGGGAAGATTGCAGCAGCTTAGTTTGGCTCTCTGAAAATGAAGTTTTTCCTAAGCTAGTTTTCTGCTGTAGGAGGATCTTCATTGTTAGCAGTATTTTGTGCCTGGGGCTGAAGATTTACTTTTCCCTGCTCCACCAAATGCTTTTCTAGACACAGATTAAACAGCCTGTATTAATATAACTTTGCTTTTGTAACAAGCATTCTATAAATGTAGGCTGAAAGCATCATGTCCTCTTTGTTGATATAATTACTTCGATAATAATTTCATCTAAAAAATTTAAACTAGGTACTATGATGGTGATATGAATAGTGGAGCCTAGTGAGAGTTGAGTGTCCTGCCCAATACATCTGAGAGTCAGTGTTTGCAACACCAGCATGAAGCTGAGCTCATCCCAGGGTTGAGCGCCTGAAGAGTTTCCATCATCTGCCATGGAACAGCAGAGAACTATCAGGACATGCTGCTGTGTTCCTCCTCTGCCTTCCCCAGAGCTCTGTGCCTGACTGGAATAGTTGTCTAAACATTCCTTTGTGGCTTAGGCTAGGCTCTAGCCTAGCAGTTGGAGTTACAGCTGGTACTTCAGTGTGCTGTACAGACTTGGGGTGGTGCTGCCCTGTGAGGCAGGGGGAGCTGAGTTCTGGGTGTGCTTGCTGTGGAGATGGCGTCTCTCATATAAAGGAATGTGTGCCACTGCTCTGTCCTGCTCAGAAACTGTAGCATTAGGGTTAAGGGCTGGATTTGCATAACAAATGGCAATGTATGATAACACTGGCTCCGTTTCTTTGGGTTAGTGACAGCATTGCCATTGCGTGTTGAGAAGTGTAAATTGTGGATGTTGTCCTTCCTGTAAGTGCTCAGTCTAAAAAGTGGGCAGCCTACCCTACAGAGGGACTTTTTTTTTGATCCAGCATCTTTCAAAAGCCCACATTTATGTAAATGAATTCGCCTATACACTTTCCTCCTCCTCAGTTTAACTTCATAAAAAATATAAAGGTCATAGGCAAAGAAATGCCTAGCCTGTATTTTTGTTTGGTTTTCTGAAGCATTAGATTCAGATCTAACTATCACTAAGTTTTTTAGCTTCAGTGCTATGAAAGCTTGTTGAAAGCTTGTTGATATTCTGTATAGCAGGTCAGCTGTTTTCCATCCCACACATCATGCATCCTTTTGGGTTTCTTCTCCCAGCACTGTGCTTAAGCTGTTTCTTTCAGGATATGCAAATGCACTTCTTGGTACTGGACTGCATAGAAGTTGATTTCACTGAAATCCATGATGGAAACTTCAATTGCAGGGATGCCACTTCTTCTCAAAGATCCAGTTGTCGTCCCAGTTACCTGGTTAAGTTACACAGTGGCCAGAGCAGGGCCAGGCCAAGAAGTGACTGCTCTATAACTAGTGATGAAAAGTGGTTTTACTATTTTTCCATGCTCAGAGCACTGCATGACTATTTCACTTATTGAATAGGTATTTGCTAGAGATTGTGCTCCAAAACAGAGACCAACCCATCTTTATGGTGTGTCAGGAGGGAGAGGTTAGGCAAATATGGAGAATTCTGGAGAAACCAGATGTGGGAGGTGATCAGTTGAAACAGAAAAAAGCCCAAAATTCTGCAGCAGTGGCCTTGTGAGCAGAGTTGGGTTGTTTTGACAAAGCTTCACATGTTATGGGGAAAACACAAGGCTGTCACCCTGAGTCTGTCAGGGGCTGTCATCAGTGAAGTAGAAAACTTGGAGCCTTGCAATATATTCTAGGAAAGTCAAGGAGAGAAGTGTCTGACTTCAGTTAGGTTTGTGCAGATGAAGTACCTAAAAGACAAAGAAACATTGTTTTATTTGATTTCAAAGTGTCACTGCTGTCTCTGCCCTCATAGTATGCTTCTTGCCATATAATGTATCAAGGGTAGATTGCCCTCAAGACAGCCCAGTGTCCTGTGGTTTGCTGTCAGGATCCGGTGGAGCTGCCTTGGTCAAAGCCCGGTTTTCAGATGGCAGCTCAAACTGTGCTCTGTGATTATCTGGTACTGTCTCTGTCCATCACTGTGTGGGACAGGCTGTATTGCACCAAATGTGCTGTTGCTTGCTTCAAAGTGCCTCCAGTAAGACTTTGTAATAATTTTAGGGCCTTGAAGTTTCTTTTTGCCAAGATACTAGGTTGAGTTATAAATCTGCTTATTATTGGGATTAAGAATTTGTTTAAACTACCCCTTGGGTTTCCAGGTTTGGGAGAAGAGATGGCCACCAAACCACCAAAGAAAACCCTAAAAGCCAGCCCTAAATGAAGCTTTTCATAGAGTGCCTCCTGCAAGGCAGCAGTGCCATCAGTGTGGAGCTGCTGCCTGTGAGAGAAGGGATTGTTGCCCTTAAGAACAAAACTAAAGGTTTCAAGTGGTTTGTGTTAGCATCAAACAACACTGAAGAATGTTCCTTAACGATTTTAATTTATTTTGAAAAGTGCAAGTTTACTTTCCCTGTCAGGCTGTTGGCTCTCCCCCATGACATTTTCTTGCTGTAGCTGGTGATGAGGGGTGCAAGACAAACGTAGGAGTGACTCATGTAACCTGCCTCAGGGGGTGCAAACCCAATCCTGACCTGCCTCAGGGGGTGCAAACCCAATCCATGGTGCTTGGGTTTTGTTCCTGCTGGTCTCAGCTGCAGCAAGCCCAGTCCAGCCTAAATTTTGGACTAAGCTCGAGTAGTTGCAGCAGATGGTGATATGAAGCTCCTTTGGAAGGAATTGTGCTTTAGTGACCTCAGAACTGCTTGGGGGATTAGTAGGTTTATGGAGAAGACTTAATTATTGGGTGGGCCCTTACCCCAATTTGTAGTACAGCATTTTCACTTTTTCTTGCATAACTTAAATCAGCAAGTTCCTCTGGTCAGAAGTATGCTAAAGTTGGGTTTGGGGGAGAAAGATGTATAAACTCCTGCATTATTGCATTTTCAGCATTTGCTTTATTCTGCAACGACAAACTGCGACAAAGCCAACTTCGTCCCCTCAAACAGTGTAGAAGAAAGTGGAAATGCTGTATTTGTCGCTTTCAAGTGTTTTAGCACAGTTAAAGTACGTGCTATTAAAAGATGATTAAACAAATCTGTGCAAACACCAGCTGGTTTTCTGCTAGTGCAGTGCTGCAGCACGGTTTGAACTCGCAGCGTAGGTAGGCTGGCGGTGGCACAGCTCCTTGGGCTGTGTGGGAGGAGGCTGGCAGTGACAGGGCTGTGCCTCTGCTGGGCCCCAGCACCCTGGGGTGCTGCACCCAGAGCAGCAGGGGTGCCAGCTGGCTGCACCGGGGGCTGCAGGGCAGCACAGACCTGGTGCTGCATTTGTCGTGCAAATAACGCTTCATTCGGTTGTACACCTTCTGCAGCCTTGCTTCTCAAGTCAGTGAGGAACAGGCTCCTGGCTGGTCTGGAAATGGAAGTCAGGGCTGTGAACTGTGTAAATGAAATGTCTTAATGTTGTGAACAGGGAACATAATTTAAGGAGATTGGAGATTATTGTATGTATTTTTCTCTAAGTATCTCTTTGCCCTAAAAAAAGGCTTGAATGCGGTTTCATGAGGAGGAAATACAGCACAGCAGCTGCAGCGCTCGGTGTTTGACATTTGGGTTTGGCTGTCTCTAATCAGTTGCTGATAGGTCCTGAAGAAAATGTTGATGCTGCTTGTGCTTCAGCTCTTTGGAGCTCATGGATAATAATGCTGAGTTCTGTCAGGTGTTAGACCTGCAGATGAAGGTGCACCTGTTTTGAATATTAACTTCATTCTGTATACATTAGGTGCTCTGTGTTCTTAAATGGAGAAGTACAGGTTGAAATCCAAGTTCAACATTTGCATTTTAAAATCCAAAATTTTCTTCTACGTTCCTGTTATTGAGAATGCCAATTATGCAGCTATCTTTTATTGTTCTAGGCAGGTGTAAATTCCCACAGCAGAAGGTCTGTTTGCATATGTATATATGCTTCTGTTCACTGTAGAAAATGATCTATGAGGTGTACTGTGCATCACATACTAGTGGGTGAGGACCATACCACACTCTCAGCACTCGTTTACCATAAAGGGCAATCTAAATGGAATGCCAAGGCTCATTTAACTGAGACACAAAACTGCCTCAACTAGGGTGTTGTGGGAGATGGTCTTCTAACTTGGTGGCTTTTGTCCTTTATATAGGCACTGGTATCTAGCTATTATCATTGCACCTGGAAACCCCTAGACCTAAAATCCTGGTAGAGCTAAGTGAAACACAGTGAGTTGTGTGAGTCCCATTGCCAGAGCTCTGAATGGTGTGTGGCACATGTACAAGACTTGCCTGCTCTTTAGATGAATAAGAATTTATGTTAAAAATGCTGTTCTTGTGAAAGCTGACTTAACTCCCCCCTCTTGTTTTCTTACAGGTATCTCCAACCAGGAATCATGAACTGGCATTTTTCACTCCTCTTTGTTCTTGGGACTTTAATGTCTGTATGTTCCCAGTTCAGTTTTTATCCTCTGGAGGAGCTTAGCTCTGATGTTGGAATCCAGGTCTTCAATCAAATAGTGAAAGCTAAGCCTCAGGACAATGTTGTTGTTTCTCCTCACGGGATTGCATCTGTCCTGGGAGTGCTGCAGCTGGGAGCTGATGGCAAGACAAAGAAGCAGCTGACAACTGTGATGAGATACAGTGTAAATGGTCAGTGATCCTAAGGTGGTTTTGGGTGTGTTTTGTCAGACTCTTCATGATGTATGAGATGGCTTTCAAAGTGTGGTAGATTGCATCATGCACCAATTAACTCTGTTTACCAAAGCACAGAATGGACATGCTTGAGGTTAATTGGCAATTTGAGCATGGGTATGTACATATACCCAAACTGGCTTATAAGCAGCTTGGTTAATGACTTCAGGGCCCTGGCTAGAACTGCCTTTGTCCTTGCCAAATTGGTGTTCCAGAACAGGGTGGATGGTGGTCCAGTGCTAGCTCTGAGTAAGAAGGTGGCAGTGCTCCATTTCAGGCTGTGCTGAACAACCTTTAATGTGCCACTCCTTAGATAACAGGGCAAGAGGATATTTCTTGGCACCTCACTGAAAGCAGTGCAAACTAACCATACCATCGACACTTTCACTTTGCTCTTCAGTTTTGTTCACGTGTTTCTGCTGTCAGAATCCCTGTATGTGTAGTTCTTGTAGTGTCCTCTTCTTGAAACAGCCATTTCTGCTTGCCTGTGCCTGACACTGCATGCATCTGTGTTCGTATTCCTCTGCCAATGTCTGCCCCTCCAGAGGGAGTAGGCTGAAGATCCTTACTGCTTTAATTTGCATGCTATTTTTGTGAGTGTTTGCCAGCAAGACTTAACATCTTAGTGCCAGCATTCTGCCTTACTTCCAAGAATAGAAAACCCTCCAGGAGGTAAGTGCACATTTAAATCTTGAGCAGTATTGTCATATAACATGTTGTCATATAACATGTTGTCCTGTCTTCATTTGCTTTGCTGTTTTGGTCCTGGATTTGAAGTGCAACAAAATTATTTGACACCTTAACATCTAAATGATGTAGATGGAAATCCCTTCATGGGATAATCAGCTCTAGGAACATTTGAATGCTTGAAATCTAAGTACTTGCAAAAATGTTGAAGTATTATATCAACTGGTTTTATCCGGCCTTCAGAATTCCTAATCCTTACTGTGAGACACAGAGGTTCTCAAACACCTTAGAAGGTAGCCACTGCCTGGTTAGAGGCTTGGTATGGGATGCTGCCTCTGTCCTTGCACAGGTTCCCCCTGCTCTTGTTCATGACTACCTTAAAGTCCTTTGGCAACTGCAGCAAGTGCTTCTTTGGAAAGGTATTAGTTGAAAAGAATTTAATTTGTCTTTAGCTGTCTTTTAATGCAATTTAGCAGCTGGAAGCAAAGAGGAGAGCCAGCACCATGAGACCAGCCAGCTCTCCCCGGACCACCAGCAAGTGCTCCGTGGGCCACCAGTGGTCCACAGAATACAGTTTGAGAACCTCTGTTATGGTATGTTCTCCAAAAGAATTTGCCCATAGTATTGGAGAGTGAACATGTAGAAATTCATACCAGTGGTGCTGTTAAAGCATTCATGATACATGAAACAGCAAAGCCATCTGAGGTTTTTTCTTACATGCAGCTAAAAGAATAACTCTGAACTAATTTATTCCTTTCACATCTCTTCTTTGTCTACATAAGAAAGTAGTCAGGAAATGTTTCTGCCTAAATTGTATTGGGAAACAGAGGGAACCCTTTAATAACAGCCACCCAAGGCTGCTGTTTGATACAGTGGTTGAGCATGGAGTTGCCTGCCTGGCAGTGGCTTCCCTGTATAGAAAGGCACTCATTGATGGGTGTAACACGGGAGAACTGGGTATGGTGAGCATAGCAGTTCTTCTGTGCTGCCATCTGCTTTCCCTCACACACAGTGAAGGAGCTAGCAAGCACTCTGTACAATCTGCTCTGGGTCCTGAGGATCTTGACTAAGCACTGGAACCTACTACTTTCCCTTTTCCTGTTTTTAGAAGCAAACTCATGTGTTAACTCCTGCTTGTAGCTGATTTAGGCCAGGACTTAGTCGTTAAGGAAACTAAGACTCAACCTGGAAGTTTATTATAAAACTCTTGACAGCTTCCTTTATTCTCCAGTAAATGGAAAGGAAGTAAAGAAAATATTTTAATTTTTGTTTTACATTCTGAGGCTCAAGACCGTTTGTTATGCAAATCCTGCAAAACTCTGAGTGAGTAGGCTGACCCTTTGACTTTCTTTGTCATCACAGAACTGACAATTGACCTGGCTTATATGATGTGAAATATTTTTTGAACAGTTTGTTCTGTGGAAGAGCGTCATTTGTAGCTCTACACTAATATTTGAACCTCAGTGTAACCTCAACCACTGTCTGTAACATTCTGAGCAGACAGTTCAAGGTGCAGCAGGCACCATAGTGGAGTTCATGTTTTTGCTGGGAATCAGCAGATGAGACCTCAGAAATGGATATTTTGGAAATCCCTTCAGAATGCTTGCTTTGACCTTCCTTTTTTAGTCCAACACTTAATGTCTGACTTTTCACGTCATTAATAGTTGCATATAAAGTAACTGTTGGTTTATCATGTTATTCTAAATTAAACTTGCTGTTTTTTCCAACTAGGAGTTGGTAAAGCCTTAAAGAAGATAAACAGGCTGATAGTCTCAAAAAAGAATAAAGACATTGTAACAATTGCTAATGCAGTGTTTGCAAAGAGTGGCTTTAAAATGGAAGTGCCTTTTGTTACAAGGAACAAAGAGGTGTTTCAGTGCAGTGTCAAGAGTGTGGACTTCGAGGACCCAAATGCAGCTTGTGATTCCATCAACCAATGGGTGAAAAATGAAACAAGGGGTGAGTATTGGGGAGTGCCTTTGTGCATGGCAGGGTGGTGTCTGAGACCTCCAGTTTAGATGGAAATACTGGAGAAAGATATTGGGAGGTGGAGAAAGCTCTGTTCTGCAGCTCAAAGCTGTCCTTTAGCTGGCATTAGTGTGATGCTTTAGAGCTGGTTGGTCAGGAAGCAGCAGTCTTGTTGCCCAGCAGATGTGCCTGTGTGGTGGCCTGGAGGGATGTGTTTGGGGTGTGTGTCCATCCCATCCATGGGATCAGAGCAGCTTTTGCTCTTCTTTGCACTCATGTACCTGGTGAGAAATCCAAGCACAGTTATCTTGGGTCCATGCTTTCTCTCAAACATAGATGCTTTCAGGCAGCTCAGATGTTTTACTCAGTAAATCAGGCTCACAGGAAGCTAAAGGGCAGTTCAGCTTTTGCTCTGACTGCCCTAAACTGTCCTAAGATATGACCCTGTTCTCCTGTTCTTAGGACTCACATTTAGTGGAGGATTCTTAACTAACACTGCCTTGACAGAACTCCTCATGCTTCAAGCCTCTTGAACGGATTGTAAAGCTTATAGACACTAAAGCCAGAGATCACATTTTGCAGCATGTTCCCAGTCTAGGGGAATTATGTGTTTGGTACCTTCTGGAGCTAAACCCAGTCTCTCCTGGATGTGAGGAGTGTGTTAATGATGTTGGATGTGGTATTTGTCAAATGAGGCTGTCAAATTCTTTCTCGACCACATCACCAGTTTTGCATAGCAATGTTGCAAGCAGTGTGTGAATGGGGAGGTATTTCAGCTGAAACTATTCCATGCAGTCTTAGATCTGCTTACATGCTGGAAAAGGTAGAGCCTTGTTAGTTGTTAAAACATCAGGCTATCAGTTAGCAGGATATATTTATTTCTGGTTATCCCAAAAGTTTATTTTTGACAAAGAATAGCACTGATTTTATGAGTTTAAAATATTGTCCCTGAGGAGCTGGCACACTCACAGGTCAAGGGGTCTAAAGTAACGTGTGTCAGGTTCTTCAGAAACAGCAAATGCTCAATAATTCCTTTCTTTCTTCTAGGTATGATTGATCAGGTTGTAGCTCCAGATGATATTGAAGGCAGTTTGACCAGACTGGTGTTAGTGAATGCTGTGTATTTCAAGGGCTTATGGAAATCACGATTTCGACCTGAAAATACCAAGAAGCGCCCGTTTTATGGAGCTGATGGGAAGACCTACCAAGTTCCCATGCTGTCCCAGCTGTCCATCTTCCGCTGTGGTAAGCCCAGGGACTCCCACTGCCACCAGCAAAGGGTAGAATTTGCTCTTTCCAGGAGCTTGCTGTGCATTTAATGGTGCTGTTCTTGTAGCTGATATAGATGGATTGTTACAGAGGTGTCTCCTGCTGCTGAGGCATGGGCCAGGTACTTAACAGTTGCCTTAAGGTTGGATGCTCTGTCAAGTATTGCCTTATCCTTTGCCTTCAAAAGGGAAAGTCTGAAGTACCTAAATTGAGAAATTCGCATTTTGCTGTAAGAAAGAAAAGTACATGTTTATAAACGCTGAAAATAAAGAATAAAGAAAACTGCCAACAGGTAGAATGGTAGGAGGCTTACCTGGTGGTGAGAGAAAGATTGGAGTTTCAGTTTATATTTTACTGCAGATAGAGAAATGGGACTTGCACAGTCTGCAGTCCTGTGGGAGCCAGAGGAGCTGGGTTAGAATGTTGGCTGTATCTCCCGAGGTGTGAAACTGCTCTTCAGATTGAGTCACAAGTGAAAAGAAGTTCAGCAGGTTCTGCCAGACTTGCATCAGAGACTCTCAGAGCTGACACCAGCAGCTTGATGAGACTGACAATGCACTTCAGAGCTGCAGTTTGCAGCCTTATGGGGATTTTAGTGGTCAAAGTAGAATGGATGCTCTGATTAAAAACTTGTGTTGCATCCTTGTAAGAAGTGCTGCCTGGAACTTACTTCATGTTTGCTAGATACACTCTGAGAAATAGGCCTGAGAATACAGCTTGCTATAAATCTAAAAGCAAGACACGCTGTGCTTTTAAATGCCTATTTGTGCTGTCAGTGGTGCTCAATTATTATTAGTAGACTTGATGTT
Organism: Ammospiza caudacuta; assembly: GCF_027887145.1. NCBI lineage: Eukaryota > Metazoa > Chordata > Aves > Passeriformes > Passerellidae > Ammospiza > Ammospiza caudacuta. The sequence continues at coordinate 11,104,354 of NC_080603.1, read as the reverse complement.
AAAGTAAACAACTGTGACTCTGTCCCAGACCTGTACATTAGAGCAGATGTAATGCAATACTTTAACTGCTGAAAGTGTGAGTATATACTGCAGTATATACTAATTTTGGAGTTTCAAATGGGTTCTATGACTAAAGGTGGGGTTTAGCAAGACTATTATCTTGAAGGCTTTTGACTTCTGATGCTGGTTATAATATCCATTATGTTGGCCTATGTTTAAGGTAGAGAAACTATTAAGGCTAGAAAGACTGCTGAGTTACTCATTTCCTGAGGACTCAAATGAGGTATTTTTTATCTCTAGGTTTCCTAACACAGGGCTTCTATTTTATCCATGCTTGGAATGGAATCTTAAACTTTAAATATCTTAAGTCTCTTCAGTCCCATCTGCTGACTGAAGCTGAGCTCCCCTCCTGTTCAGTTTGCCTCAGTAATGATAGCAGCAAATCAGGAAAGCAGCATTTACCTGCTGGACAGTTTGCCTTGTGTGACTGTCCTGGAGCTGACTTCTGTAGCCAGTGTTAGATGTGTAGGATCCAGCCTGAGAACCACTGCCATAATAAATGGAATAGTGAAACTGCCAACTTTGGCATGATTCTTGCAAAACAGAGGTGCAATACTGCCAGTTAGGTAGCAATAGGAGTTTAGAGCAGCTTTCATGGCGCTGGCAACAAGATTAAATTTGTAATGAAGCTGTTGATTTTCAGCTTGGACTGTCAAGTACAGATTTAGATGAAGAAAGGGGAAAGACAATAAGGTCTTGTTGCTATCCTAAAACCTTGTCTGAAATACTGTCTGTAGTTAAACTGACAAATTTTAACTTGAAACTACTATAAAAAGCATTTGCTTTCCAGCCAAATGCCAGAAATCCCACAGTAAGCAAAGGGAGCTTGGAGGAGGAGAGGGTTGCTCAAAGGCAGTCTTGCTGTAACTTGGATGTGCTATCTCCCTCCATCTCATTTAATTGGCCTCTTGCACTGCCTCAAAGTGGCTGCTTTCCACTATCTTGCAAGACTTCAGATTGCTTCCTAATCAGATCCTTATTAAGCAAGAAAATTAAGCAAATGCAACAGACTAATTCAGACAGGAACCAAAAGGTCTTGCAATAACTCTTGGAGGAAGAAGCTTGTCTGCAAAATCTCTTCAGTTTGGAAGGATAGTCTGCTACTATTCCTTGCTTTATTTTTATTCTCAGTTGGTTCTGGTACAGCTGAGATCTGGAGCAGAGATCCATTTAATTCACTGACCTGGTCACTTCTAGTATAGCTGCCTTGCTGCTCTGGGCTGGTGAGATTTGTCTGGGAAGCAGTGTGTATGTTAAATGAGTATTTGCTCCATGGTGTCATCCTGTCTGTGTTTTATGGCATACCAGCATCCACACAGAGCCCATGCCTTTTGAAGGGCTGCCCAGCAGGAAGCCTGGGACTTTAGAGCTGGTTTTGAGGTGTGGGCAAAGCTTTCCTGACAGACTCTTCTAGCAGCCGTTGTGTTAAGGTAGAGATTTAAAACTATAATGGCTGTGGCTCACTAGTTTGGGTTCGTTTGTTTCTATTATTTTAGGCACTACAAGTACCCCAAATGAGCTGTGGTACAACATCATTGAGCTGCCCTACCACGGGGAGATGATCAGCATGTTGATTGCACTGCCCACTGAAAGCACAACACCGCTCTCTGCTATCATCCCCCACATCAGCACCAAAACAATAGGAAGCTGGATGACAACCATGGTAGCAAAAAGGGTGCAGGTTATTTTACCAAAGTAAGTACTTACACAATCCATTCCTTCTTCTGGAAGTGTTTGGGGGGTTATTTATATGTATCTCATCAGATATAAGAGAAGGAATACTGAAGGTGACTTTCCTGCATAATACCTGATGCATTCTATTTTTGTTCCAACCAGATTTACAGCAGAAGCAGAAACAGACTTAAAGGAACCTCTGCAAGCACTTGGTATTACAGATATGTTTGACCAGTCAAAGGCAAACTTTGCAAAAATAGCAAGTAAGGGTTTTTTTTTTTGTTTTGTTTTAATTCATGGTGGTCCTTCATAGTTGCTAGCTCTGAATAAAGTGCTGCTTTACCAGTGCAGTTGTCTGCTTTCTCTTGGCCAAGTGTTGCCATGACATTGGAGCTGGTTTTATGTTGTAGCCAGCCAGGCATGACTGCTTGCTTCTGTTCAACATTGCAGTGGCTTTTTTCCTCCCTCATCTTACATTACAGCAGTAAATCATGCTGGTCAGCTGCTTAAGATTTGATATTGCAACCTGGGGGTCTCAGGCATTGTCTGAAATCTTTGGCAGGGCTTAAACAATACCATACCTTAATCTGTAGTAAATACTGAAGCTGCAATGTGTAACAGCTACGTGTGTAGTGACTTGAGCTGTAAGAAAGCATGTGTGAAAAACATTCACACTTTAAGCAACTCAGAGCTGTAAATATTAGTATCTGAAAATGGGGTGTAAACACTTTTGAACTCCTGGCTGTAAAATGTCATCTTTTTTCTCTTCTGCTTTCATTAAAATCCTGATTAGCTTCTATAGAACTGTCTAACAAAAAAGCTTACCTTGTGCTGGCTTAATTTGAAAACAAATGCCTGTCTTTCCTTGAAAGCAAGGTGTGTTGCTAAGTGCTTTTTTTTCCCCTGACACTGAGACACATGGGAGTGTAACTTAAATTCAGATAGCAAAATTTTTCAGGTTTTTTAAAATTAAAGCTAAAAATGCATGTAAGCACTTATAACTTAAACCATCAATAAGGAAACTTAGGAAATGGGGAGGAACAAGGAGTAAGATAGGTTATTCCATACTTTTGTAATTATTCACTTAGTGACTGTATTCAAAGGTATTGTTCTGGGCTGCAGCTTTGGGATTCCAGCAAGACTGTAGCAGCTTTTAGCATTCTGGGCCATGCTGACAGAGCTGCTTAGCTACACAGCACTCCAGGATTCTCTCAGTGAGTTTTACTGAAGGTGCTCTTCTCCTTGGGTCTTTCAGGAACAGAAGGTCTTCATGTATCTAACGTTCTCCAAAAGACAAAAATTGAAGTTAGTGAAGATGGAACCAAAGCTTCTGCAGCAACAAGTAAGCAATTGTACTGATAACTGTCAGACTTGGGCAAACTCCATTAGAAGGCTTTGGCACTAGGCAAAGAGCTCACCTGGAGATCACTGCAGCAGTATGCTCAGAGTTGGATCAGTAATGGGTTTTATGTGATTTCTCAGTCAAATCTCAACTTGCCAATGTTGATCACTGTAAGAATATTGACAGGCTTACTTCTAGGGAAGTGTCTTCCCATAGCTTAGACTTTATATCAGCCCACTGATAGCATGTTCTGGCTATCCAGGTTACGAAGAGGAGTAAGCTACTGCAAACCTTTGGGTGACAACCCAAGACTTCCAGCTCTGTGTGGGTCTTGTCTTTTTAAATGCTTCCTGTAAGAATATCATGTGACCTGTGTGGCTTTAAATGTCCAAGTTAGTTTGTTTTAGGCATTTGTCTGCATCTATTCAAGATGCAGATATGTGTAGACATATATACACACATGCATATATATATCCATCTACAAAGAAACTTTACTTTGATAGAGTATGTAATGCATTATGGTGCTTGATTTGTCTCACTCTAAACCTTTTTTTTTTTTCTTTCAAGCTGCAATTTTAATAGCCAGGTCATCCCCTCCTTGGTTCATAGTAGACAGACCATTTGTATTTTTCATCCGGCACAATCCTACAGGTAAGCAGCATCTGTAAGTTCTTTTGGCTTAGAAGTTGAGTATCAGCTATGTAATAGTGCCAAAGTCTGAAGCTACTGAATAACTATTATAAAAATGTACTTGCAGGGGGTTTTTTGCCCTTAATTTTATATTATCTTATTGGGAATACAACTTGAAGCAGGGAAAGAAATCCATTTTGGCTGTCAAGGTAACAGAAACAAGTCTGGCAGGTTTGTGGGTATAAAAGAAGAGTAATAGTCATAGTTCCCCTGAGTGCAGAGGAAACAGCTCTTTACTGGTGGCGAGTTGCTGAACAGGACCCAGCTTTCTGGCCAGTCAGACAGTGAGGGCCAAGGCAGAATAGGGGGTTGGGGATTTGGGGTGCTGCTCCAGCCTGCCCTGAATATGAGTGTTCCAATGTAATGCTCACAGCTCCTTTGCAGCATGGGCTGAGTCTCCCAGAGCAGAGTTGCCCTTCTTGCAGTGACCTGTATGATCAATATGTCAGTCAGTGGGGAACAAGGTGCTGCTGCCAGCACTGGGGAAGAGCAGGCTGCTGGCAGCCAGCCCCATGCCCAGGCTCCACAGAGCATCAACAGGGCTGTGTGTCTCTAGAAATAGGAGCTGGCCACCTATCCAAACATGCACTTCCCTGGCTCACAGACCTCAGGGAGGCTGGACTAGACTGGCAAGGTGGCTTGGCTGTGCTCTGTGGCCTTAAAGCTTTCATGGAAAAGTTGAACTCTATTTACAGATGATGGTAATCCTTGTTTTTGTTTCATCCCTCAGGTACAATCTTGTTTATGGGACAAATAAACAAACCTTGAATGTGGAAAAGACTTTCTTCAAGAAGTAAACAGGCACACCCCTGTTCTGTTAAATATTTTGTACACTACTCTTTGACTTCACTCAAGAACTAGTTTTAACCACTGACTAGGTTTTGAAACAGGAGTCGACATAGTTCTGGCTTTGTGGGGAAAATACAGATTGAAAACTACAGTATCTCTTCAAAATGTCTAAAAGATTCTCTAAACTACTGAATGGTTACCTATGCTAGCAGCTTCTGAGCTTTTTCTGTATCTACTAAGAATTTTATGTATGGCTTTTTGTGAGAGGATTTTAACAAAGAATGATAAATGTTTCTATTAATGTTGGTTTCTTCTTGTGTGTGGAAAAGGTCTAATTTTGTAGATACCACCTATCAAGATTACTTTTGGTTCTTGAGTATCTTGGTACCTGGATATTCTTGGTAGAAATAGAATAAAAGTTCTAGCAGTTTTTATATAGTGCATGTATCACTGAGAGTTTTAAAACTAATGTGGTGTTCAATACACATCGCATTGTCCTGTCTCATTGTAATGTAAACTTGTCATTGCTAGTATACACTTTCTATTGGATTTAAATTTTATATTTGTTTTTGTACAAAGGAAAAAAATAAAACTGCATTATGAACAGTCAGTGTTGTGGATTGTGGATGTGCTCAGGGATATTGGCGTCCAGAGCCCTGTGTAATTTGTTTGAGATTTAAGAAGAGTGAAAGGAGGGAGATCTTCTGTGAGACCTTTTTGTTGTGTGTAGGGAGGTGTTGATTGGGATTTTTGTGATGGGGTTTGTTTGCTTGTTTGGATTTTTACTTGTTTTAGTCTCTCCTTCTGATGACCTTTTTTGAAGTTGTTCTGCTGTGGATGAATTATCCATAGGTTTGGTATCTGAAGAGAATTCTATTTTGGTATGCCCAAGTTACTGCTGAAAACTGCCCCATGAGGATGTCTCAGTGCACCTTTGGCCTCTTTCCTCCTGTTCCCTTGGTGCAGTTTATATGCACATGGGCATCTCTTCATGCCCCTTGCAGGACTCTCCTGAGTGCCAAACTCTTTCCAAAAGATAAGCAGCAAATCCCTTTGGCTTGTCACAGATGGTTCTTTGTTGTGCTGCTTCTGTGGCAACCGAGGGACTGGGGTGGGTGAGGGAAATCTTTGGCAGCTCTGAAGGGCACGCTCAGGGAGAAGAGGCTGCTGGTCTCAGGGAGAAATTCCTGCAGACTCAGCCCTGGTGGAAGTAGGTGACTGCAACATGTGTCCATAAAGCGTGTTGAGCCTCTTGGTCAGGTAAGAAAACAAGATGAAGAGAAAATGCTTCCAGCTGAAAACACCTGAATGTGTTGTGCATAGTCAGTCCTAACCCAGTCCAAACCCCAGGCTGAGAGCTCATAACATGCTGCCAGATATTGAACCAATCTGCTAGCATCCCTTTTTCTGCTTGAGTTGAACACTGCAATCATCAAGAAGAATAAATCTGTGGGTGATTTATGGGATGTGTTAGCTGCCTACCACCCAATCCATGTAAGCTGGGGAAGGGATGCTCGTGCTTTGTCCTGAGGGCTGGGTCTGCAATAGGGGAGTGGAGAAACTTAGCATGGCCTTGTTGTCTTCCTGTCTTGTTGAAGAGAAAGTGAACCCTGCAGTGGGGAATGAAAAAAAGATACACTCAAAAGCAACAACCAGAAAATAAGTATGGAGATCATGTAACTAAAGATTCCAGTGCTGAGCAGACCTCTCCTGGCCAACCCAACCACATCTGCCTTCAGTTCCTTGCATCTCGTGGAGGTAAGGAGCACAAGTAACAACAGAATAGTTACTGGGCTGTAAACAATTACAGTGACATTTGCATTAGTTTATCTTGCATCTGTTTTGAATATGGTTTGTCCTGTAAGAATAGAGAAATGTTGCCTCACAGAAACTACATAGCCAGGACCTAAGGTGGACTTAATTCACACACAAATTGTATTTTTTTGACTACTGGGGTGCAAGACGTCATCTTTGGGCTCTGGAGTGGTGCAGGATTGTATTTCAGAGTAACAGCTGCTATTTTAATATCAAAATAAAATTGCAATATGAAAATTAATTTTCCAGTTACTTCTATTTAATGTTTGTGTTAAGAATTCAAATATTTCAGGGTTGGCATTGAAACTGAACTCCCACAGGACTTACACACAGCAGCAGTGTCTGCTCTGGGCAGCAAACATTTGGGATTAGGTTTGGGCAAGAAAAAAAATGCAGTGACATAAGCTTTCAGGTTTGCTTTAGCACAGTTTCTGTGTAAACAACTTTCAGTCCCTTCTGTTAGTCCTGAAATAACTTGTAAAATAAGATGATTGCTTTAGAGCACGAACAGCGAGTAACTGGGTATTTTGTTTTTTTCCCCAAAAGTGGACAGTGAAGAGGGTGACTTGGCAAAGGTGAACAGGATTTTTTAGCCTGCTGGAGCCAGGACTACCTGGCCAAGCTGAGCAAACTGAGGGGGAATACTACACGTTACAGCTACTCCTGGTGAGCCTCAGTCTTCTGCAGTACGCGGGTGAATTATGTCACCACTCAGAAGAAGGGGAGTTCAGCTCTGCCACTTCTAGGCAGCACTCTTTTCCTTTTTTCAATGCTGGAAAAGTTAAAATGCAGGTTTGAACGTAGATGCTGGTGGTATTTGCCTATGAACTGGGTAGAGAAGCTTGGGGTGAAAGGAAATGAGTTAAAAGCCTTGGAAGGTGGGAGTCAGGTTAGCTGCTAAAAACTTCCTCTTCAGTAGTGCTGTAAAACCACTGCTCTTCCATCCTGGGAGCTGAATAATATCAAATTTCCAGTCCTGCTTGACAGGGTAATGAGTTCAGTGTGATGTTTTTGCATTAAGGCAGAGTTTAATGTAGTCTATTAACCCTTAGTGTAGCAGTGTGTTAGCTGCTCTTGGAAGGCTTTGGGCAATCTGATTGCAGTCGGTAGAGGTGGCATGTTAATTGTTTCACAGTCACCTTTGTCTCTAGGACTGTCAGGTCCAAGGTGAATGCTCACACTGCTTGGTTCAGCCTACTCCTCCTTTACTCCCAGCTGCTTCACACTTGATCTTCGTCAGCCTGGCAAAACTGAGCTGGTTTTGGGCCCCTGAGTCGTTCAATGTTTGAGGGTAGGAGAGCTGGGATGGAACCATCCTCAAGGAAGAACAGAGACATGAATGTGAGAAGCTTAACTTATCATAGTAATGGATGGGTAACTTCAAACAGGATTGCAGAATTGCTGCCCAGATGGTCTCATTGTCTGCTGTTCCTGGCTGCTCTCCACAGACACCTCAGTTTCTCAGTCTTTAAAAGCACAGATAACACATCCTTTGTAAACCTTTCTGAGGTGGAAAGCCCTGAGAGACTGATTGCTCTTCAGACTGAGACTGAAACCCTGGCAGGAAATGACTGGAAAATGCTTGCGATTACAGTTGCTTTAGCCTAGAGAATAAGTAGAGAGAGAGTTTGGTAGACCTTGCCATGCATTTTCTGAGCCAGGAACATAATGAAGAAAGTAGTTAGTCATGAAGTAATTAACAGGTAAAATAGCAGGCTATTAATCTGCCAAACCATGTCTTAACTTTGTTTTTCTAACTTGAGAGAGCTCTAAAAAGGCTGATTTTCTTTTACGACTTCCACATTTCATTAACATTGTTGATTTCAAATCCTGTTTGCTGGACAGAGTGGAGAGTGTAGGGAAGGGCCAGTTCCTCAGCACATGTACAGGGACAACTGCAGTTCACCCTTTGGCATCACAGCACATTCCCTGCTGGCAGCCTTCTTCTGACAGCAACCTCTCCCTTAAAAACATGGCTGCATTGCCTCCCAGCAGCAACGTGGCATAATAAAGATGAAAATGAGCAAGAAGTTGAAATATCTCTTTTGTAAGCAACATTTTAAAAACTCTCCCTCGTATTTCAAAGAAACTAAAACCCAAAGAGCTTATCCCCACCAGTTTAAACTGTATGCATTTATTAGTAGTAATAATATCAATACCTGCAGTGGCTGAAACTTGTCTAACATTAATAATTTCCATTGTTATGTGGTGTGAGGAAGCTGTGATGTTGTTGTATTGGATGAGACACCCAGGAGGAGACCAGCTCCTATCAAAGGCTGTAGGGGACCCTAAAGGTGGAAGCTGCAGTTGCCCTCCTCCCCAAGAGGGTGGTGCTGGTGCCAGAGTGCATTCTCCCTGCTCTGTTTCTGGGCTTGCTGCTATGGCCAGGTGGGCGCTGCTCACTCGCTAGGTGACACTCTGCTGTGCTGCTGCTGCAGTAGTGATGGCTGTGTATTGCCAGCTCACAGCAGGATGGCAGCTCAGTGCTCTGCTGTCCTCTCTTTTCTTCAGATCGTGCTCAAGTTCCCAGGAATGCTAATTTTTGCTTTCAAGATCCTGGTGAGGATAATTCGTACAGACTGGAAGAAATATTGGGCCCTGTCTGGGATGCATGTGCTGTGCATGGTGCATTAACACAGTGTCATTTCTATTCCAACGTGCTGCCAATGCACAATCAACCCTGATGAGAGGATTATCTTCCCCAAGCCTTTTGGTAAGTCCATGGCATCTCCCCTGAATGCTGGATCCGGGCTCCTAATGCACCACATTCCCTGTAATTAAGTGTATAAGCTCCTGAAGGGTGTTTGTGCAATAGAGGGAGTGAATCAGATGATTTTTCTTTGGGGCACTGAGCACCTGGAGCCGGTGGCCATCAGTTAATTACACTGGCTGTGAGCCACCCTGTCCTAGACAGAAGGGCTGGGTTTGTCTCCTTGGATCACAGGCAGCATTTGTTCCACGTCCAGACTAATGCGTGTGGGCTGGTTTGGGATCGGAACAGGTGGTGGACAAGGGGAAAGGCAGGGATGTATTTTCTGCTGTATCTGACCAACCTGGGCTGTTCTCCCTTCCTGAAAGGGCTGAGGTGAGGACACTGCAGTTGGCCTGTTCAAGGCTCTGCTGGCAGCTGCGTTCCTATGGGAAGCACAGCCCTGTGTCCCCTTTGTCCCTTCTTGCCCCAGGACCCAGCTGGCTGCTGGCTGTATCCAGTGGCAATGGGGCACTGTCAGTCCCTCTGAGAAGCAGTGGGACTGCTCCACTTTGGGCTTAAAAAGCACCCAAACCAAAACAACAACAACAAAATCATCACCCAAAGAAAAGCCCCCAAACCCCACTAAATCCATTCTGAGGCAAAATTATGGCATTTGAACAGTTTTGTTCTGGGGTTTTTGTTTGGGGGGGGGGGGGGGGGTTTGTTTTGTTTTTTGGTGTGTTTTTTTTTTTTTTTTTTGGTTTTTTTTTTTTTTTTTTTTTTCCTCCTGTTGCTAGCTCTTAACAGTGTCCTGTAAGCACCATGGCCAAGCAGAGGGGCTGAACAGGTGACTTCCCTGCCTGGCTGCCTCTGCACAAGGCAGTGATTTGGCAGGAGGTTCCTCATGTCCTCCGGTCCCCATATCCCCCTGTTCTATACCATACTTCCCCATGTTCCCTTCTCCCCCTGTCCCCATATCCTCCTGCCTCCCTGTCTCACTCTCCCCAGACCCCCTGTCCCCATTACCCCATATCTTCTTGTCCCTCTCTCCCTGCCCCGTATCTTCCTGTCCTTGCCCCCATAACCCCCTGTCCTCATATCCCTCTATCCCCACATCCCACTGTCCTTGTCACCCTCTTCCCATCTCCCACTGTCTCCATCTTCCCTTATGTCCATATCCTGCTGTCCCCATCCCCACCTCCCTTCATCCACTCGTCCCTCTCTCCCACTCTCCTCCTTCCCCACATCTTCCTGTCCTCATGTCCCTCTATCCCCCATGTCCTCGATCCTCCTGTCCCTATATCCTTCCTGCACCCCCATTTCCTCTGTACCCCTTTCCCCACATCCTCCTGTCCTCATGTCCCTCTATCCCCCATATCCTCGATCCTCCTGTCCCTATATCCCGCCGTCCCTATATTCCCGCTGTCCCCCTATCCCCCTATTCCCTGTTCCGGCGGATCCGTCCCTCAGGCGCGGGCCCGGCGCGGCCGCAGCGCCCCCTGGCGGCCCGGCGCGCACAGCGCAGCCCGGTGCCGGTCGCTCAGCCGCTGCCGGTCCCTCACGGGGGGCGCGATGGGGCCCCGGTGCAAGAGCAGGAAAACACCAGGGATCAGCACATCCCCCGCTCCTGCGGGACGAGTGTCCCCAGCCACGAGCCGGAGGAGCTGGTAGAAGGATGTACCCCCAAGCCAAAACACCACCATGCGTCCCTAGCCAAGGTCAGCAGGATGATGAGTAGCAGATGATGAAGCCAGAGGGAATGTCTCATGTGATAAGAAAGGAAGGTTAAAAACAGCTCGTAACCACTAGTCATCAAAAAAAGTGTTTGGATAGTACTTCTTGAAAACATTTCCCTGTGGATGTGCAATCCTAGAGCTGCATATTCGTTCAGAATCCCTGCTGTGAAGCCTCTGTATCTGGAGAACACCATCTTCCCCTCTTTGGGCAGAGAGCCAAACTCACCTTTGACAACTGGCAGGAGCTAAGCAGGTCAGGCTAAAAAACAGAGAAATAAGTGCATACAAGACTGAATAACCAGAGCATTGGGCAACAAAGTGCCTTTTGGTGTCTGCTTGGATCACAAATTATCATTCTGACTACAGATATGTCCACTGGGCCAAGCACTGCATTGCTATTCACAAGCACAGGGAAACCTTGCACAGAAAACATGGTCAAGGCCTGAAACACTGTGTTTGAAGGATTTTAGATCCAGCTATGCCACATATTTTGCTTAAGTGGTCATTGCCTGTTGTCTTGACTGGGATGATTTGTTAGGCCAGACCTGGACTAATACTTTGTCCTCAGTGACCAATTCATTCTGGAAATATAAAGGAAAAATAAGGAAGCAGGGGAAAAAACTGAGGCAAAACAAAGTCTATTTAACCACATGTATCTTTGAAGCTTCAAGCTGGACCCATTCTTCCTGTGCCTGTTTCCTTTGCTATATAGCCAATCTCCCTTACTGGCTTTCTCAGCTACAAAATTCCTCTCTTGGGACAGATCAGAGGAAAGACAATTGCTGTCTCTGCTGCCGTCCCCCAGAGTCCTGGGGAAGCCTCGTTCACCCTCCCTGACTGCAGGTGTGTGACACGGTCTGTGACAGCTTATCAAATGATACAATCCCCAGCACCCTGCTCCAGGAGGTTTGTCTGCACCTCATCTTGGAGCTCATATCTTTGGGCTCAGCTCTGTCTGGGCATTTTCAGTTAAGCCCAGTGTGTGCTGGCTATATCCAAATGCTGGTGTTTAGATATAAGACTAAAAACCAAGCACCGAGGGGAGGAATTCTGCTGTTGGTTACCCAGCTACGTGGCCAACATTCCCATGCAGTGAACACAGAGAAAATAGCAGCACAAGCCAGCTGCTTAAGAAGTTATAGGATGAAGGATTACAGCTGCTTTAACAGACAGAAAGGAGCTAATGTATTTCCTGTGACTACACGTCCTGCCTGAGCCCATATCCCTCCGTTATATCCCACAGGGGAGCAGCCTTTCCTTTGCCGCCTTGCGGTGGCTGCATGCCAGCGGGGACGGGCAGCGACGGGGCTCCTTCAGCAGGGGTCACGGCGGCGACTTTTCCTGGTCAGAGCCCACAGGAGAGGCACAGAAACGCGTGTTTGAGCCCGGGGACACCGGAGGGGACACGACCCGCCCCGGGCAGGCGGCGGGAGCCCCCACAGCCGGATTGATTCCTCCGCTCTTCCATGAACTACGGCCCGGTGCCCCTCTATTCCAGGGAGTACGGCTGGCGGCCCGCCCCGCCGTGACGGCAGCGGCGCGCGTGGGCTGCGCCGCTACTCGGGACTCCGCGGCGGGGCGGGCGGCGCCGCTGCGCGCAGCCGTGCGGGCCATGGCCGCCGAGATCCACTCGCGGCCGCAGAGCCGCCGGCCCGTGCTGCTCAGCAAGGTCGAGGGCCACCAGGACGCCGTGAGCGCCGCGCTCCTCATCCCCAAGGAGGACGGCGTCATCACGGCCGGCGAGGACAGGTGACCCGGGGCCCGCTCCCCGCCGGGCAGGGCCGGGCCGCGGGGCTGGGCTGGGAGCCGGGGCAGCGGGGGCTGCTCACGGGAATGCGGGTGCGCGCTGTGCCTTTGCCGGGAGGTGCAGGGACTCCGTGCCTGCCGCCGTGAGGAGACCCGCGGAGCCGCGGTGCCGGGGAGGAAGATGCTCTCAGCTGTGAGGGAGGATCGGCTCGGCCCGGTGCGGGACGCGGGCTGACACTTTCCCAGCGGCGGGGAGAGGCTGCCGTGCTCCGTGCGCCCTGTCCTGCCCCTGCGGAGCCCCTGCCCCTGTGTGTGAGTGGGTCCTGCTGAGCTCAGGAGCAGAACCAGCAGTCAGGGAGTGTGTTTGCCTCGGCCTTCCGCTCTGCTGGCTGAAGCGCTTGCAGGGTGTCGCTGCCTCCCCTGCCCGTCGGGAGAGTTGGAGCTTCCCGAGCTGCTCCTGAGGAACGAGCCCATAATAGTGGCTCGGTGTGCGGGTCCCAAAGCCGCTTCCCTCCGGCTGAAGCCGCTCAGGGAGTGAGTTGGCAGATCCGAGGGGAGAGGGGGTGATGAGCTGCTGTGCACGGCGCTTTCTGCTTGGAAGGGAAGGTGTCTTCGCAGTCTAGCCCTGGTTCTCGGCGCTGGCTCGTCTGCCACAGAAGCTGTAATGTCGGTAAACAGTTATTCAGATGAAAGGAAAGTGGAAATGAGGAAGCAGGTAGTACCGAGGTTTGTGGCCAGGAGAGTGGTGAGGAATCTGCACTGTTTATGACAGATGGAATTTCACCTGTGCCATGTGCAAAGTGATGTTTAAATGTGAAGAGGGATGGGAGATGCTTTTTAGGAAACTGTGGCTCCATTTGAAGCAACGGTGAACTTTTAAACGTACAGAAGTGCATTCTTTGAGGTGTAGCTTGGTGCAGGGATAATTTTACTGTTATACCATAAAACTTTTAAAACTAAATTTGCATTAATATTTGCATGAATTTTTGTTTGAAAAGCTTGACCTTGTGAGATATAGGAGGGTATGAGTGCTGAAAATCAGCAGAGCAGCAGTGTTATCTGAATTGGGTTTTCTGGCATTTATTTTTAGGTCAAAAAGTGCAAACAGATCACGTGTCTAGTTGGTCTGTGTCATCCCTTCTTCTGGAGATGGCTTTGTGCAGTATGTGTTGGATAACAGCTTTTGGATGGGAATGGGCAGCTTCCTTTCATTGCAGTCACTTAGGTGTGATTGTTTGTGTTTGTGTTCAGTTTGCTTTGATGAGCTTTCTGAAAGAGACAAAAGGAAATTATGATTTTTAAGACTCCATATCAGGGTTCAGCATTCACATTTTCATGGTAGAGGTTTGCCTGTGGGCAGACAGTGCCAGCGTTTAAACTCAAGGTCTAATGCCAAAGGTTAAGCAGTCTGCCTGCTTAGACTGCTGATAAGAGCCAAGGATGGAGCTGCATTTTATATGGGCACGTTTTGATGTCACATACACACCTGTGCAAGCAGGGAGAGGCCACCACCCACCTCTGGTGTGTGTAATTTCCAAGTGGGTCTGTGGAATTGTGGCTGAGTTTGTGTCACCCACCTTACTGTGAGAAATTAAATCTTTAAACTTTCAGAAACCTGTATTTTCTCTAATCTGGGATACCTCCCACAGTTCATCAGAGCTTTCACCTGCAGTTCAGCATGTTGTCAAACAGTGCTCCCCGGTTTGCTCGCTGCAGGTGGGGTGTAGGTGTTAATACTGCCTGACTGCTAATGCTGCTGGCAGCAGAGTGCAGAGTACAAGGAGCACAAGAGCTGCTGTGTGTACTGAGAGCAGGGCTGAAGTATTTTTTATTGCATCTTAATGCAGCTAAGGCTGTCAAGTATTTCATAATAACCAGTCAGAGGAATGTGTTTACAAGTTGGGTAGTGAGGAAAACATTGGTGCACAAACATTCCCTGGGAATGCTGTAGATTATTTCTCATTAGAGCTACTCATTGTAGTTCTTCCTATCTTAAATTATATTTCTTAGAATGAAATGTAATGGTTTTATTTTTTCAGAGGATACAAAATATTTCATAGTCGATCTGTGAATGCCAACCAAATTCTACTATTTTTTTTTAAGTTTTAAAGAGGAAAAAAGAATACCTGCAGGAGACAGAGAGTTAATTTTCCCAATGGGATTTTTCAGCAGGACACTTGCCATCTGGGAAGCTTTCTCAGAACTTATCTAGAGAGGATGATTAACTCTGTGTCCCTGTTGGCATCTTGTCTGACCCTGGCTGCAAGACAATGTTGGGAATTGTTGCAGTGTCTCAGCACACAGACAGCTCAGGCAGGAGGAGTGTTTCCCAGCTGCAGCTGGGAGTGCTGGGGGATGATCAGCTGTGTACAAGACCCTAAATGCAAAATGAAGGTTGTGTATTCACTACAGGCTCACAGGAGCTCTGGAGTCACTGGCACATTTCAGTGCTGCTGTTTGGTGACCATCACTAGCTGCTTAAAGTACAGCATCAGCTTTTGTAAGATTTTTGCTAATGAAACTTATGTATTGGTCAAAATATGGTTTAGTTTTAACAGAAATTTGATTAAAACTATCAGCTGTGTCTTTGAGCTTCCATTGCACTGTGATTAAACCAGATTCCTAACCTGTTTTGGGAACAAGTTTGATAACAGTATAAATATTTTTGATTTAAGCTACCAGAAAGAGGCAGTGTTCTGTCCTTGCTAGGAAAACAGCTGCCAGTGGTTGATTTTGGTAGGGAAGCAGTTGGTGGTGGTTTGAAGGAGTTGGGAAGATGCAGTGCTGGGAGCAGGGCCGGTGTAGGTGTGTGGTAACCTGCAGCAGTGGTGGTACTGTAACAGGGTTGGATTTGGCTGTTGGTGTTCCATCATCCTCCCTGCCCTGGCTTTCAGAGGGCAGCTGGTGGAGCAGGAGCACAAACACTGCTGGAACACAGCATTGTCTGCTCTCAAACCCCAGGCTTTTTCTCCAGCACTGTTGGGTGCTTGCTCACTCTCTAAATGAAACAATGATTGAGAACAATAAAAACTCTTAGAAATTGGTAAACGCAGTCAGTGTTGCTTGAAGATGGCTTTTAAGTGTCTTTCTTTATATTACATTAAAAATCTTGTGCCAAAACCCCTTTGAGTTGTGCTTCTATAAATGTGCATGCTGCCCTAATGAAAGCAGCTTCTGATTCAGTACTGAATGATAGGGAAGTTTGGAGGTAATTTCTAATATTTTTTAAAAATGTTTTGCTTCCTCCTGCCACTCTCAGAGACATGAGTCTAGAATTTTAAAATCTCTCTCTGGGTGCTTCTTTATGAGTTTCAGCATTTTTACATCCTTGCTGAGACTGCTGTCAAACAACCCTGTGTCTTTCTAGGCCCTTAGCAGGGAATGCTCAAGGAGAAGTGAGTGGTAGCCAGCTCTTCTCAGGTACTGAGCCCAGGATTCTTCATTAAATAAAGACCAAGTTTTGAGGAAAGTGCTACAGACTCTAAGGCAGTTGTCATAACAAAGACATAACAATGAGTGGTTGAAGGAGATTGTGGGAGCAGCATTACTGGAGGGCTTCTCTAGTCCTTTAAGAACTGGTATTTCACAAATTAATTTGTCCCAACATAAGGAGATGCATGACAAAACCAGGTCTGTAGGAGGGAGAAGTGGCATTTTGGCAGAGGTCACTTGCTGACTACTGTGAAATGATCTCTTCAAATTTTGCTCAGTCAGAGCTTTATATAATTAGATATAAAGCTGTCTGACAGCTTATCTTTGCAAGCATGAGGCGAGCAGAGTATAAATCTTACTTAAACCAAAATAAGAAGCTTTCAGAAGTTAATTTTGCTAACTCTTGCAGCTATTTGCTTAGGCTCTCAACTCACTGAGGGGCTGTACCATTGATGATCAACACAGAAGTTACACTCCCATTAAATAATTTCTTAGAAAAAACAAATCTTTGCTCCCTTTATTCTAGTTCAGTACAGTTAACCACAATACTGAGAGAAAGCTAAGTCTGCTTTTGAAAAATCAGCAATGCATGACTTATCATGTAAATTTTAAAAATAAAAGATGATTACATGGCTTTGCCTAGAAGTGAAGAATTGAATTAGTAAGGATGGAAGCCACCATCTGAAATGTTCAGAACAGTTTGAGTATGATGGAGCTGCTTTAAAAAGCAAGTTAAAAAGCTGATAAAGGTGCTAACCTGTGCTATTAGGCTGGCATCATTAGAATAATTTGAAAACATTGTTTTTCCCATATTCTGTTACCAAGAAATAGCAACTGCTCTTCTGAAGTGGTGACTGACACAAGGTAGGCTGTTGATTATTGTAGAGAGGAAGTGATAGCTTTTGAGAGACAGTCTTCATGCAAAATATTTAGTGACTAATAATTACTAGACTAATGTACATATGCCCCTAAACTGGTCAAAAAGTAACTTGGTTTAAAAGCTGAAAATTATGGTTTTGGGGCAGTGTATGCTCACCTGTATTGCTTTCAAGTTTTCAAAAAGTAGTTCATTAAGGGTGGGCATTGTCTGCTTTGTTTTTGAGCGGTCTTTTAAAGAAAAACCTTTAAATGGATTGCAAAATTAGAATGCTGCTGTTGTCTCTTGAGCAGTAAAACTTCTGAAAAGTTCTTGTGGTTGTGGTGCAAGACACTGGTCCCCTTCTGTGCTCTTTTTGTAAAACTTTTTACTGTTGATCCTCCACGATGTCTAACTAATCACTCCCCTAGTATTTTTCTAGAGAATTCTAAATGCCAGAACTTTCATTAGCTGACAGTAAATAGAACAGCGCACCTCAGGGAAGCCTCTTGACAGTGTTTCCAGGTACATTATTTACAGATCATTTAGGAACGAGGAAGTTGGATTTAAACAGTAACAAAAAGGCAAACAATAGTTTGGAGGTGAAATTTCAAGAGGACGTAACCTTAACACTGCCTACATGTGTGCTCTTAATTTCTTAATGTAGAATCCCTTCAATGTGTCTGTTGTAGGAATGTTTTTAATTGACAATAGCTTTCCACTTCCTTGCTGATACTCTCACATCCCTCCTCCCAGGATTTGACAGCCAGCAGAGTAGTATAATGCTAAATGTTCACAAGACCAACTGTCCTTTCCTTCCAGGAGATGATTCTGGAAGGTTGCAAACCGAAGCCAATTTTATAAAGGATCTTGGCCTGCTGCCCAAGTCATCTTGTCAGCTTTTCAGTTAACGTTTGACTGGCTCATCAATCCTGATCATATTTAGGGCAGAGAAGCAGTGCAAACCATCAACCACTAGTGTTGCTTGTCCTTTGCATGTCTACATGAGGGATTAGAGGAAATAATACTGAGTTAGATATGCTGTCCTCTAATTATTCATATTTGGGGATGAAGATGTCAGTAGTGTGCTGGTCTAGAAGATGAGGTGCTTCTGTTATTAATATTCAGTATCTGGCTTGCTGAAGGGTGAGTTACACAGAGATGCTGTAAAAATTTAAAAGTTTGGACTTCCATAAGAAATTATTTGCAATTTTTTTAAAAATATATCAGACACTTAATCTGCTATAAACAAACTGTGGTTTGCTCTGCCAGAGATAGAAAGTTTCTGCAGTTTAAATTTGACTTATATCAACCAGAGCCAAGAAGGAGGTAAAGGGCTGCAATTTGTAGCAATTTCTGAGGTGAGCTGAAATAGTATTTCCATTTCATGCTATTGAAACTCCACGTATAAATAGTTTTGAAGAAAGCTTTTCCAAATCCAGGGGTGCCTATGCTTAGTGTCAGTGTTCTTGTTCTGTTAGAGCAGTATTTGAGTGCTGTTATTTCTGTTATGTTGTTCCTCTGTTATATTTGAGTAGCACAAAAGCTGAGGGCAGTGGAGCTGAGCCATCAGTAATGCAGTGGCTCAGATGTAGGGGATGGTGCACTTACAGCTGCTTCTCCCTCTCTTCCCGTGGCACAGGACAATCCGAGTATGGCTGAAGAGGGACAGTGGGCAGTACTGGCCCAGCATCTACCACACCATGGCCTGTAAGTACAATATGGGTGTTGTCAGTGGTGGCCACACATAGTATGGGCTTTGTACCTGTGCTGTGTGTAGGAACACCTCCTTCTTATTTCCTCAAGGGCTGGATCCCCTCAATGATCTTGATTTTGGGAGCTTTGCAGCAAATCTAGCTCAGACTTTGATTTAAAACTAGCTGCATGGTGGATGAGATCTGTGGCAGTGTTCTGTCAGAACCACACCCTTCACCAGGTGAATCCTTGTGGATCTGCAGCTGGAGGTGCCTGAAATGATGGCAGATAACTTGTCTGCCAGTTAAGTGAGCTTTTCCAACCACTAGCTGACAGCTGAGATGTAAGAATACTCTCAGCTGTCTAAGCTGTGCATTTTTTTCTTTCAGGGCTGCATTTGAGATAATTTTAGTGAGCTCAAGTTCTTAGGTGTAACCAGCTATTACTGTTAGCTCAGCTTTCAGCCTGTGTAAAATTCCTCTTGCTGAGTTGCACCTTGTGGCAGGACATCATGTTTGCATATGGTTCCTGTTGGTGTATCTGAGTTACAGTAGTTGTGTTCCTGTCCTCAGCTTCACACGTGGGAATTGAACTGTCATTCCAAGGGATGTTAGCTAGGCAGACTAGTTTCTATCAAACTATTTAAACAGCTTTTGTCCTGAGTGAAAGAATTGGCTTTTATTAAAGTCATGTGTATCCTAATACCTCTATTTAAATACTGTGATATACTTGTTTTGTTTTTTGACAGCACCATGTTCTGCCATGGCTTATCATCATGACAGCAGACGGATTTTTGTTGGCCAGGATAATGGAGCTATCATGGTAAGTTGTTGTGACTTTTCTTCTGAATGTAGGTTAGAATTGCTCAGATTGTCCATGTGTTGCTGGCAGCTGATAGTCTGTTTTCTTTCCATTCATTTTGGAATGCAGCTACTGCTAAGTGGCTGAGCTTCTTGGCAGCTCAGCTGAGATGTATGTGGGATCTGCAAAGCAAAGGTTCTTCTGGCTAGATGTGAGCCAGGTAGCCTCAAGAAGGCCTTGAGCTATTTGTGCAGCAGTGGGCCCACAGAATTTCACTTCACCAAGGAAATGTTTTGAGGGCAGTACAGTAAGCTGGGCAGAGTGCCATGGTGGTTCTCTGACAGGGGTTGTGAACTGCAGCTGGTATGGATCTGTCTGTATCCTGCCATGCACACATCTCTGGATTTGCTTGCTGCACATCTTTTTATGATGTAGAAATTTCAACACTAGCTCTAAAATAAGAGGCTGGGTTCATCTCTCTTCTTGCTGGGAATTCTTTCTTCTCTCTTTGTATATTCTTGCTGTAGTTGCTGTCCCTGTCTTGGAGAGCATACACTTGGCAGAACAGAAACTGGGTTTTATTCTTCCCCCCCTTGGTAAAGGAGGGAAATCTTGTGACGCTCGGATTCTTTAGTGGTTTCCTTTCTCTATGAAAATAAGGTCAAATTAATAACTGCCCCATAAGGAGCCAGGGTACTGCATGAGTGTCATAAAGAGTGATTTTACAGATAACTGCTACAGATGAATAGCCTACACAGAACTGCAGAGAATTCTAGTGATAACTACTGGAAATTTCAAGTTGAGACTTCTAAAATTTCTTTAAGTCTAATGGATTAAATAGAGAACACTGTCACTTAAACCTGTCCTTTGTGGAGTCACAAACATGCAAATCTTAAGTACTACAAGATAGTTTTGTTTGCTCCTGCTGGGGAAACTGAGATCTTATCTCTTTCTATAACCTTCCTTCAGTAAACTCAGTTCTGAAAGGATGTTCCCTGTTGAAAATGCAGTTCACTTAAAACCTTAATTTACAGTTGGTATTTCAGTGTGCTTTGCTCCAGCCTGAGAAGCTGCCTGTTTTTTGTGGGATATACTGCTGCTATGCAAATTTCAGTCTATGAGGTTGCTGCTCCTTTTTGGGTATCAGTGTTGCTTTATGCCACTGTGGTATCTTCTAACAATTTCCCTTTGCTTTTAGGAGTTTCACATTTCTGAGGACTTCAATAAGATGAACTTTGTGAAAACCTATCCAGGTAAAGAGTTAACTATCTACACTAACATTTGTGTAAAGGGAAGGTATCCATAATAAGGAAACTGGGCACAGTCACACATGAATCAAATCCAGATTTGCTTTAACTCTGACTGACCTTATAGTTGGCAACTTAGTTGGGGGATAACTGCCATAAGAAGAGTGTTCTGTCAGACAGCTGAGTACAAGTTGTAGTCATGAACATTTAGGTTCACTACATCATTAGCCTGCAATGTAATGAGCCAGAACTAGTGAGCCTGGATTTTGCTCTTCAGCTGCAGTAGTTGTACTACATGAGTGTTGGTGTAAGAGCTTTATAAAGGTGATTTTGATATTTGCAGTTTCTCTCCTTACTTCTTGTAATCAATGTGCTTTGTGACTCCTAGCTCAAGGTAAGAGTCTGTACCTTCTCTGTCATCTTAGGAGAGCAACAGGGATGAAAAAGAGCAAATTTTTTCCAATAGGTGGGAAACAGGGTTTGTGGGATTGTTCTAATATTTATAGAGATACTAATTTCAGCATTTGTCTACATTTCATCCTTTAGAGAAATACAAAACTCCATTGTTGGTTAAAATTGGAATATTAAGTTGAAAGACCTGAAGGAAGCTCTTAAAGGCTGCAGATTATGTAGCAAAACAAAGTGCAGATTGTCTTGTGACTCCCTGACACTGATAGAAGCAATGTTCTTGCTTGGGAGAAAAAGACCTTGTTCTTAAAGCAACAAAACCTCCCTTTCTCCTAAGGGAGATGATTTGACAATTCAGTCAAGGGAAGTGCTTGCATCTTGGGGGGCAGGGGAGGCTTCTTTCTAAAGCATGTGTAACTTCTTGCTTAGTGGCAGCATTCTCAACAAAGCTGGGTGGGATTTGGTTTATGTGGCAGGAGGCAGTTTGAATGCCATGGACTATATATCCTTTTAGGTGCTTAGAAATATGAATGTCAGCATAGCTCTCTGGGGTTAGGAAAAGATGGGTTTAGTAAAGCAATTCAAGTTTTTAGATGTGTTGCATTACTGCCCAGAAGTCCTGAGCTAACTAGAGGAGGCTGAGGGTTTGCTTGTTCCTTTACCTTGGGTATCTGGACTGAACTCAGCTTCTCTCTCTCTCTCTGGGGAAAGGTTTACATCACCTGAGTGATGGGTTTGGTTCACTTGAGCTATTCAGAAGGCAAATCCTAAACAGAACTATGGGAACCTTTTCATTCAGCCAAGATGCAAGTATAATATAATGGTGAAAGATCTCCCTGGGGCATTGCCTAGATATCATCTTCAACCTCTGTCTGTCTGAATTAGAATGGAAGTACACAGCACTTTGATTTTGGGGAGAAAATAGCCAGAATCTTTTTCTTGTTGCAGCTCACCAGAATCGAGTGTCTGCCATTACTTTCTGCCTGGCATCAGAGTGGCTTATCAGCACAGGTCATGACAAGTGTATCAGCTGGATGTGCACCAGGAGTGGGAGCATGCTGGGGAGACATTACTTCACCTCTTGGGCCTCATGTCTGCAGTATCCTTTAAAAATGATTGCTACCCTGGAAATGGAAGAGTACTTTGTTCCTTTACCTCAATTCGTTCCCAACTTTCCGTGTATAACAACTACAGTGACATCTTTTTGCAAGTCTGCTAACTCTTATTCTCATTAGAAGTTTCATACCTTTATTTCTGTTAGTGGTTATTAGATAGCAGAAGAGACCTTGAGCTGCAGAAATCCCAGTCTGTACTAGTTCCTAATTTTGAGGTGTCTGTCATTAGCATCTTGTGGCAGTGACAGTACCTACAGCCTGGCCCATAGACTTCCTGGGCCAGTCACTTTGTTCAACAGATGCCAGTGTGTCTTTGAGTCCTTCTAGGGCATAAACCATCATGAAACCCCTTTGGACTGCTTTAATTTTTCTGTCTTTGTTCACGTTAATATTTTCTATCTTTAAGCTACCAAAACTTTATTCACCAGTAGTAATTTGTCTGTGTACAATTTGTTTTCTGTAAACTATATTTAACTGCAGCATTTGCAGCTTAGACACCCTGTCTATTCAGCTGTAAGTACTTCAGGGCATTCTTTACCCTATGTAAAAGACTTACAAACCCAGTAGCTTGAAAGGTAGTTCACATATCAAAGTTTTTGAAAGCAAACTAAACTAAACTAAAACTGTTTTTTTAGCACTTGTTAATGGTGGCAGTTTAGATGTGGCCAGACAGTAATTGAAGGCAATTGGTTGCTGTAGGAGGTTTGATGGCAATAATGCTTTAGAAGTAGCAAGATTGAAAAACTGAAACACATCAACATCCTCTATTGCAAACGTGAAGCCCTCTCTAGAGTGGCTGTATACCTGTGTCCTGGTAAGAAGCTGGAGGAAAACTCAGTTGCCAGCTGCATGTCTGTCCTTCTGAGGTCTCCCATCTGTGCAGACCCTGCCTTACTGGCTGAAAAACTGCCAGGTGTGTACTGTTGTACTGCTGCTCTTTTTTAGAGTCCAGGGGAATTGTGTCCCACAAAACATTCCATGTGCAGCTCACCTCAGCTAAATGCAGCACAGAACTGGTTAAAGCTGGTGTGTGTATTGGAGACCAGCTCACAGCAGTCTGGGGAACAGTCTGAGCCTCACTGAATTCAGTGGCTTCTATAGCTAATGCTGTTGCAAATAATGGCACAGTTTATTATTAAAATGGAGAAAAGAATATGACCTTTTATATCAATAAAAAATCAATTTCCACTGAAGACCTTGACATTTGAAAATCCATTTTAATTTATCTGCCTTTGGATTTGTGTTAGGAAGAACCAGCTTGCTGGTGTGTGTACCAGGTGCTTGGCCTCCCCATCAGGAGGTTCCTTAGAACATTGTTTGTTAGTGATCCTGTGTGTAAGCTTCTGAAAAACACAGCAGAGTGCCTATTCTTTACTGGATTAGTGGGGATAAGGCAAGCCTGAACTTCAAGATGAAGAAAGGATCACATGTTCAGGGAGTTAGAGGATTTGTTGAAAGCAAATTGTTTATCTCATGATCCTGAAGGCTTAAGAGACTTTGGAATGTCATCAGATGGCAGAGCCTCTGCATTTTCACTTAGAGTGGTGGGCTTTTGGTAAACTATCTTCTTAAAGTTACCCTCTCTTGGATACCAGAGGCTGCTTTTCTAGCTGCTGCTTGTGTTTTTGTGTGGTTCAAGGAGGACACCTAAATTTATATGCAGCTCTTGGGTTATGTGGTGTCAGCTACATGGGTCTTTCCTAGCTCTTATTTATATTCTGAATAACAAAAGTCTTCTAAAAGCAGAAAATTATCTAGTTCCATTGACTTGCCACACTTTGGTTTCTGGAGTTCATAGTTGCATTGTGGCAAAAACCGAGTATCAGAGCTGTTGTGAGGAGTAATGCTTTTTCCCAAGGTGCCACCTTGTTAATGGATCAGTGTGGCTTTTATCTCATTGCTAACTGACAGAATCCTTGCTGAAATTAGGTCAGTTTTCAATACCACACTCAAGGACCTGCACTGGTAAACTGGGAAGTCCAGAGAACAGGACAAGAAATGGGACAGCCTCACCTTGGCAGTAGCCAGAACATTGGGAGTGTACTTCCACTGTAAGGCGAACTCGTTGTGGAGGGTCAGCATCCTTGTATCTTGGTTTTCCTCTCCTGGGGATATCAACTACAACCATGCTAGAAAACAAAAGATTTATTGGAAAAGGTAGTAGGTAAGAGTGAATGCAGCCCAGTGTCCAGTGAGATGCTCCTAATGGTTGCAGAGAGCTCTGCACTGCAACAAGTAGCCTGATGAGTTTTGGCATCTTGTAAACAGCCATGAATGTGTTCTGTAAATAGCTGCTAGAAATGGCCTGAAGCTACTTGGCTTGTCTTAAACTAGGGCATGGATTATCTCATGGCTTTCTCCAGTAGCTTTCTAAAACTCTTCTCTTTTTTTCTATACAGTTTTACTTGCACATATCCCTATATGTTCAGGGACTTAAGAGTGTGATGAGAAGGAAGGAATTAAAAAGGTTTATTACAATCTCCAACCTCTTTAAAAGTAATTATGTAAATATTTCTCTGGCATATTAAAATGTTCTTTTCCAATTTTTTTGACTCTATAGCCGATTGTTTCAGTCATGTAAAATACTCTTTGAACAAATGAAGCTTCTCCTTGACTGGTGTTCAGATATGATCATGAAACTCAGCATGCATTTGTTGGTGATTATTCTGGACAGATCACTCTTCTGAAACTGGAGCAAAATACCTGTTCAGTTATCACAACCCTTAAAGGGCATGAAGGTAAAGTAACTCTTTGTCTTAAAGCCACTTGTCCCAGATACAGTACCTCTTTGTAAGTTGGGGTGAGATGTTCAATTGCATATCTGCCTCTTAAGGGTGATACTGGATGAAAAACCAGTCCAGGGTAGTGGTTATGATAAGCTGCTTGAAGCTGTACTTGACTTCCTGTTAAAGAGCAAACATTCTTGCTGAAGGCAAATCTTAGCCTTATAAATACTTACAGGTATTTTTATTGTAGCTGAAAATCAAAAGTAAAAATATGCATTGAGTTAAACACAAGTTATCCACTAGATGGCCACCTTTAAAAGCTTTAGTCTCAGCATTGGAGAAACTGCCGAGTCTAAGGCAAATGTCTCATCCTCTACAGTACAGCTGAAGTCCTTACATCAAATGAAGAATCAGGTGATCACTAACATGATACAAAACCACTGTCTGCTCCAATGAGTAAGGCAAGAATGCAAATTACCGAATAATGTGTAACTTAATAATATGCTGAGAAAAATAAACAAGAGAATGCCTTTTCCCATGTGATATTTGCAACTTTCAAATCAGCTGACAGTTTGCATGTGGGTAGGGATCAACTACTGGGTCATGAGTCTCTGACCCACTGGAAAAGGCTGTCTTGTTTAACAGCTGGAAATATAGAGTAGGCTTTGTTAAAGCTGGGTGGACTCCTGATCTACAGATGACTGTAAAATGATACAGCTGGTTTTGAATGCAGGAGGCAAGTTGAGATTTTCAAGTGATAAATGTCTCTTCTGCTTTCAAGGAGAATTTCAGATTGTTTTGGTTTAGAACAAAATAATTCTCTTGGCCCTAGAGATTCCATTGCCTCTCTATACTTTTGCACTGGTCTGTGTTCAAATGCAACTTCTTGGTAGATGTTACAGTTAGTCTGAAAGCTGTATGTCTGTGTGGCACTTCCTTGTTGTGTTCTGTCTCTTGAGTTGTGATGGGCTTCCAAGCACCAACTTCAGCAGTGCTGGCCACACAGCAGCCACCTTTGGCTCATATATTTTCAAATGGGGACTGTGATCCTTAAAACAAGAATTGAGCCACCATAAAAATTTACTTCAGGGGCAGAAACAGATTTTTCTTCAACTGGTATTGTACTATTTATTTCAACTTCTTTATTTTTTTAAGCAAATCAGATTATGTGTCACTTTTTTTCTCACCATATTTGTGTAATATTCTCGAGATCTAGTAACTCTGAACTTAAATGGCATCTAATTCTCCTTTGAGTGCAGTTGTGTTTGACAGATTTTAAAAGTCTGATTTAAAAGTCTTGTTTGCTTTCTAGCTCTTGCAAAGTGTGACTTCATAAGCAAGCAGTTGCTTTGCAGTTTAAATGGTTTCAGAGTTTGTTCTCAGCTTCCATGCATAACAGCCTGCTCTGTGCAGTGCTGAGATAATACTCAAAGTTAATGCCTTTTTGGTGCACATGCTATTTCCAAATGGGTCAGTCTGAAAACAGCATAGCCCCAAAGGAGGCAAAAAAAAAAAAAAATCTTGTGCTTCAGAGTATTGGGAAGAACTGATTTGGGCTCTAATTTCCATTCATCATCTTGGTTTTGGACTAACAAGGCTTTTGATGACAACTGAGCAATAGAAGGATTCTTTAAAGGGAAGGATTTCTGCAAGGAAATAAAATGTCCCAGCTTCACAACTGTAGGTGGCATGAGTAACAAAATTACTCCTTTAGTGTACTGGCTACGTTACCATGGGTATGGGTTAGCATAAGGCTGCTACTGTCAGATGACTCATTTCTTTCTATCCCTAATTCACAGTTGCACTGGGCCTTCTGAAATCTAGTTTTGTAATTTAGTCAGTAGTGGCAGATTTGCTAACAGCAGTGAAGTTCTCACTTTGTTTCTTAGTCCAGCTATTTTAGGGTGTTGTGGTTATGTGAGGTAGTAGCTTTAGCTGAGAGCACTGTGAGCTGTGCTGCAGCCACTGGCCAAGCACCTCACTGTGTTGTAGATCCTGGTTTCTGCGTGGCAGGTGCTGCTGCTTCTATCTTCCAAAGCTCATGTAGCAGCCTGGCAACTCTTAAAATCACCTTCCTAAATTCAAGGGGCACAACTCAGACTTTCTGGCTTATGCTATATCTGTCTTCTTAGGGACATCTGTTCTGTTGTCCAGTACTCCTTGCCCCTCTCTCAGGGCTGCACTTTGCTGTTGGATGTTTCCTTTGCCTTTAGGCTTTCAGTATGTTACTGGTGTAAGGCAGTACCTCAAGTTTCACTTAATTGCTCCAGGAGGGCATCACTGTGTTGGGGAGCCAGTCCCTTACATCTAACTGCAGAATGTTCTCTCCTAGGGAGCATTACTTCTCTGTGGTGGGATCCTGTCCAAAGGCTGCTCTTCTCAGGTGCCTCTGACCACAGCATTATCATGTGGGATATTGGTGGAAGGAAGGGGAGAACGCTGCTGCTCCAGGGACACCAGTATGTAATGGACTCTTATTTTTCATCCTGTAATGAACACACAGTCCCAGGAAGACTAAATAGTGTGGCAAGACATTTGAATCATTGTGAAAAATGGAGAAAATTACTCTTTGCAGAACCCTGAGTACTTTGAAGGGAAAGAAGGATAATCAGTACTAGGAAGGCCTTACTGATAAAGCTTTTTTCTTTTTCATGTTTAATATGTTCATTTTACCATGGTTTAGAAGTAACACAGAAATAGTTTATAGAAAAAGGTGGGCAGAAATCCTAAATCATCTGGTTTGGCCTTTATGTAAAAATTGCATGTGTCTGTATTGTAAATACTGCACTGAGTTACCTTTGAGAGGAGGGCTAGAACCTTTTATGTATAGTATAAGCATGTTCATATGTGCATATAAAATCAGCTTCAATATGTTCATGTTCTCTGTCTTTCTCTCAGTGATAACTGATAGGTGATAACTGATTGGCTAAATTACAGGGGTAGTCTCTTAACTTCAGAAAGTGTCATGTTTCCCCTCCTCTGAAGGCGGAAACTCAACTCTTGATTTTTAGACACCCAACACTTGCTGCCATTTTTAAATGTAGGGCTCTTATTCAGTCTGACAGGCAGTTCACCACAGAAGATATATTCTACTTAGAAATGCACTGGTAGTAGAGATTTTGTTTATATTTAAAGATATTTGTATAGTGTGTTCTCCTCTTGTCTAATTACATAGATGCCTCCATCCAGCTTTGATCAAGACTGATAGCTTTAGCTCTGTAACTCTTGTTAAATCTTGAAGGTTTAGTTTTATGGCTAAAGAATTAAACATAGAGCCTTGGTTACAAAAAAGTAACTGAAGTAACTGGAGGACTTCATACTGCTGTTACTGCTGCCTCATGTGTCCTGGTGAAGACTTGTAACAGCTAGGTTCTCTTCTGAGAAGCAGAATGACTTTTTAATGCAATTTAGATGTTGCAAAGCATTTTGATACTACTCATATTCTTTGGTTAAGTTCTCAGGGCAGACCTTTGTTTTGACATGACTTTCTTTAGAATTAAATTGTCTTATTGGTAAATGCATACTTTGCTTTGCACCTACAGCCTGACTTACTGTGATTTGTTAGCAAAAGTGGAACCTGCTGCTTAGTAGCACCTTGAAACAAATATTTCTCTTTATTTATTCAGTTGTTTCTGTTTTGACAAGTGGCTCTCCTTGCCAGCACAGAAGAGTATTTGCACATGCACTCTGAGTCAGTTGACCCTCAGTTCACCATCAGGGCTTACTGCCAGCAAATGTTAACATGGAACTGTACCTCTGGTATTCTGGTCAGGCCTGTAAGAACACCCTCAACATCCTGATGCTAGGGTAGTGCTCAGGTGACAGCATCTGTTCACTCATCCTCAGAGCTCTACTTAGTGGACTCAGCAAACTGAAAATCAGTTTTGGCCTTCCTCAGTAGCTTTATTTACAAGTAGGAATCAGGGTTTGCTGAGAAACCAAGCTTTGTTTAAATACCTGTGGGTAACTGGTGTGTGCTTTGTTGGCAGTGACAAGGTGCAGGCTATCTGCTACATCCAGCTGACACGGCAGCTGGTGTCCTGTTCAGCTGATGGGGGAATTGCTGTTTGGAACATGGATATCAGCAGAGAAGAGGTAACTTCATGTCATAGGTCAAAGATTTTTTCTTTCTCCTTTTCAGAGACTGCTGTGACTTTCCTTAGTCAGTTCTGCAGGCTGCTTTCCTCATGTTGTCTGACACTTTAAAGCTGAGTGTTATTATTGAAACCTGTTCTGTTCTAATGGCTGTCCCTGCTGCATTGTAGTAAATGGAAAAGAGCAGGAGATGGTTTGGACTGCCTAGAGTTTTATCTCTAAGAGACAACAGATTCACTGGAATGGCTGTGCTCTTTGCTTCTGGAACAGTCTAAAGCAATCAAACTCTTGCAGTAAAGAAACCAAAGGACTGTGCTTCAGTAGTCTTGAAATAAGTTCTCAATTTGTGTCAAAGCAGGTAAAGAAGTGAGAGGCAGATTTTGAGATGCAGTTCAGAAGGCAGAGGTTCAGTCCCCAGACAACATTTTTTTTAAAGTTCTCAGTACACAGCAGTTGACCCAGCCAAACACTTTCTTTCTGCATCAGTTCATATCCATGGTGGTGCAAGTGAGAATGCTCTGGTTTTCTTACTGTTAGCCATGTAAGTGAATTGAAAAGAAAAAATGCTTTGTTGTTCCAGTTTTCCTCCTGCCAAGTTTCAGGGAGACCTCCTCATGAGATGTATAAAGTTGTATAGAATATACACGTTCAAATTCAAGTCCATGTACTAAAAATATTGTGCCTCTCTTTCTATCTCTTACAGGGATGTTCAGTTAAAGTATCTGAGAGAGCTGAAATGTGTAAAAGCTCTATTTTCATTTGGCCTAGTCCATTTACGGCAGGAAAAGTGTGTGGGTGGGAGAAGGGATGCTTAACGAAGATGGGGCAGGATGGAAAATGCAGATGAATTCCTAATTATTTCAAACTGCAATCCCATGAAAGTAGAAAAGATAGTTACTCACAGAATTTACTTCTGGACACCCCCTTTCTTAAAGGGGATTACTGCCTCATAGCTTCTGCAGTTTGGACTACACTGGTCCCTAAAAGCCATCCAGACAACCAGAGCAGCAGTCTTTGAATGCCTGCAGCAGGTTTAGTAACGTAGGTGTTTGAATGAGTTTTCTTATTAAGGCAGTAATATAAATATTCCTGGAAGCTTAAAAAGTGTAGAAGATGTGTAGATAACCAATAACTGTATTCTTGGGTTTGAAGTTTTTGTGTTAAACTTTCTTTGTACTATGCTCTAGGCAATTTATTGTTGTAATGTCCACAACTGAACCAGGGCATCTTTCCA
This sequence comes from Ammospiza caudacuta, assembly GCF_027887145.1. Lineage (NCBI taxonomy): Eukaryota > Metazoa > Chordata > Aves > Passeriformes > Passerellidae > Ammospiza > Ammospiza caudacuta. The sequence continues at coordinate 11,074,201 of NC_080603.1, read as the reverse complement.
AGTAAGACTTTACTTTGGGCTCTTAAACTTCCTTGAGTGTTGTGTGGGGGAAAACAATTCTGATTGCTTACATTTCCTGCTCTTTTCTAGGCTCCTCAATGGCTAGAAAGTGATTCCTGTCAGAAGTGTGAGCAACCTTTCTTCTGGAATATAAAGCAAATGTGGGACACAAAGACAATAGGGTTGAGACAGGTGAGATGGCTGGTTTCAGTGCTTAGCTGTACTTCAGCACTTGAGCAAAATGTAAACAGAACACCACTAAGGCTGGTAGATCTTTTCATCTCTTGGTATTTTTGCTGCTTTGAAGTGAGGTATATTGAGAAGTTACAGCTTCTCAGCACTGCTAAGACATTTCCAAATTCTGTGAAAGTGTTGCAACAAATTTCTGTCACAGGTCAAAGCAGGCTGTGGTAGTCATGCTCTGCTGGATTCCTCTGAATGTTCCCATGCTTTGGATTTATGGACAGCTAATCAAGTGTTGTGTAAAATGGCAAACAGTGCCCCATAACTGAGAATGTAGATGCTCATTCCAGTGAAGCACTAATGGCCCTGTTCTTACTGCACCAGAATGTTTTTAACTGGGGTCCTTGTTCAAGCCTCTTTTTCCCCTTCTCCCCGAAGGAGCTTGCCAGAGAAGAGGATAGACACAGAGTATGGAGATAAATCCATAAATGATCCAAGTGACTGCTCAGAACTCCAGAGATGTTGGTCTTTGGTTGAAAAAGCAGGGATTTCCTAGCAGGTTGCTTTCTAACAGGTTGCAAAACAGAAAATTTGTTGTTTTGGTTGTGCAGTGGACACTTTTATGGTGGTCAAGTGACTTGGTATAATGACTTGTTGAT